>NC_090034.1:39763088-40076481 GCF_037176765.1 Anolis sagrei | reverse complement strand
ATAGACACAGAGGCACAAATTGTTCAACCGACATAAGAGGAAAAAAACAACAACAATAAAAAGGCAATCCTGTGTTGTCAGGCCAGAAGAAGAGCCATGTCTCAAGAGGCTTATTTTGAAACATTTCCTGCAAAATGCATCACATCTTATACCTAATTTTTAGTACTTTGATGTAATTCAGTGAGGGCTTGCTAAAATACTTTAAGAAACTCTTCGTGATAATTCCTTTTACGAGTTAGCACTAACATGGTGCTGAATGTCTCCAGGGGCATGGCAAAAAATTAGAAGTGTTACACAAAAAAAAAGAAAGAAAGAAAGAAAGAAAGAAAAGAAAAAGGAAAAACCTGAAACCTTGTGAAGGTTCAGAAAGATTTATAAATGAACCGAACAGAAAAGTAATCTCTTCTGAAATGCAGGATTGGAAGCAATGGTTTGGATGAGACGGACAGCTGTCCCTCAGGGGATTTGCTAAGAGGCCAAAAACACCAAGGGAGCTGTCCAGCAGAGTTGTATAATTGAGAACAGAAGCTTTGCTAGGAAGACTAGACTAGTGAGGTGGCTTACACAACTGTTGGCAGACTTTATTATAGTTGTGCCAAGCCCATCTCTTCTTGGCCCCAGAGTACAACCTAGCTTTTGCCTTCTTCCCCAATATAATAATAATAATAATAATAATAATAATAATAATAATAATATAATGTGGCTGGAATGACTGCATGGATCTCCATTTACCTTCCCATCAAGGCAGTACCTATTGATCTATTCACATTTGCATGTTTTTAAACTGCTAGGTTGGCAGGAGCTGGGGTTAACTGTGGGAGCTCAGCCAATCCTGCAGATTCAAACTGCCAACCTTCAGATCGGCACGTTCAGCAGCTCAACAGTTTAACCTGTTGCGTCACCATGGTCTCTATATAGGGTGAAGGAATGAGAGATCCTGCACTGATAAAATACTATGGAGTGTGATATATGGCTAATCTTCTCACCCTGGAAGTAAGATATATATATATTAAGATAGATAGTCATTAATTACCTTATCATTTGTGGAATGGTCTGCTGGTTGCCGTTGTCAACATCATCTTGATCATCATCACTGTTTTTAACTTGGGTGTTCCCTACTTATTCTTTCAACTGTTCAGAACTGATTTTGAATTGCTATTCAATTATTTAGAATTCAGCCCACCTGACAAACTGAAAAATACATGCACACTTTTGTGAAAGAAAAGCACTGATTTGGTTCTTCTCTGGGCGTTGCTTAACCCTGACCCTGTTCTTTCCATCTAATTCAGTGGTTCTCAACCTTCTTAATACCACTACCCCTTAATACAGTTCCTCATGTTGTGGTGACCCCCAATCATAAAATTATTTTCATTGCTACTACATAATTGTAATTTTGCTACTGTTATGAATTGTAATGTAAATATCTGATATGGAAAATGTATTTTCATTCACTGGACCAAATTTGGCATAAATACCCTATATGCCCAAATTTGAATACTGGTAGAGTTGGAGGGGATTGACTTTGTCATTTGGGAGTTGTAATTGCTGGGATTTAAGTTAACTTGCAATCAAAGAGCATTCTGAACTCCACCAATGATGGAATTGAACCGAACTTGGTACATAGAACTCCCATGACCAATAGAAAATACTGGAAGCATTTGGTGGGTATTAACCTTGAGTTTTCGAGTTGTAGTTCACCTACATCAAGAAAGCACTGTGGACTCAAACAATGATGGATCTGGCATGAATAATCAATATGCCCAAATGTGAACACTGGTGGAGTTTGGAGAAAATAGACCTTGACATTTGGGAGTTGTAGTCGCTGGGATTTATAGTTCACCTGCAATCAATGAGCACCCCAAACCCCACCAACGATAGAATTGTGACAAGCTCCCAACACAGAACCCCCATGTGTTGAAGGGAATCACTGGCATAAGCCTCTCTCCCCCCTCTCATGCTCTCCTTCACCTGCACAGGTGCACCACGCTGCCATGCACCGAGCATGCCTGCTCTCCCCTCCCTGCTTGGAGTCTCAGAAACAACCCTCCCCTTGGCTGAGAGGCTGGCCAATCATAGCAGAGGAGGGTTTTTGGTGGGAGGATTCTCTTCCAAAAAGGAAGAGAAAGACAGGCAAAGAGATTTTCAGCCTTCTCTTCCAAAGAGGTTCCTAAGACCATCAGAAATATATGTTTTCTGATAGTCTTTGGTGACCCCTCTGAAACCCCCTCACGACCCCCCTCCAGGGGTACCAACCCCCAGGTTGAGAAACACTGATCTAATGGGATTCATTTATTAGATTCCCCAAACAAGCACCTATTCAAGGCTTTAGTACCATTCTCGTTTGACTGAAGGTCTTGTTTCCTTTTAAAGTTCTAAGCTGTAGCATGGAGAAATAAAACAATATGTTTTTATTGAAATGCTTTTAGGAATAGATTTCTTTTTGAGTAAAAATAGAATAAATATGACTGGGTTTCCAGGAAATCAGTGTGGAAAGGCTGTGCTAATTGGAAGAGGTTCATTCGCATTTTCTAGGGTTCCATGGAGCCTCCTTTGGTTTGTTTTTGTTTACATCTATAAGTGATTTCTGTTCGTTGTATTTTGGGGCTTTTTGAGACACATTGCATCATTGTAGTGCTGTTCTTGGCACACAGCACTTCTCTTTCTTTCATTTGCTTTCTTCTCTTGCTGATTGTGGAATCCCATAAGACTTTTTGGTCATTTGCACACACTGCATCTCATAGGATGGCGTCACGGTCATTCAGGATCTGATGGTTCTTGGCAACCAATTAGATTAAATGGTAGGCATGGCAAATCAGGCTGAAGATATAAGAGAAAAAAGTGGGAATATGTGTTCCTTAAAAGGGGTACCCAACTATACTGAGAACACTGTGGGTATTTGGGCATTCTTTTATGGGAATTGACTACAACAAATGTTCTGTTTGAAGTGTATGTCAAAAATGAGAGACCATTCAACATAGCCTCATGTCAGGATCTTCAGACACCATCTGATGTGACACTGAACTGTAGTTGGTAGCTTTCTCAATGAAAACCTTCCAGATCAGAAGGTGACTGAGCCCACCCAAATTGGTCATTGGTTGCAACTGAACAGGAAAGAGTATCAGAGAGTATCCTGCTTCAATTGAGTCTTGCTTGTCACCTTTGCTCAGCAGTGTTCCAGTATTCTCCTTTGGTCCTGTCTCTTCCACACAAGCAGAATACGTGGCTGGAATTGGCATAAAAATGCGGATTCTGAGCAGCATTGTGTCTATACTAGGCAGCTCTAAGCTACTTCTGTGGTGGGAGACTGGTCAGACAGCTCAGCTGTGCCAGAAACAGTTTGGCAGGACTAGGCATAAGCTGGGTTTCCTGCCCTCCCTGCAGTCTCATTACCCCCCAAAACTACCCCCCTTATCATCCCTGCAGGCTCTGCAATTCCTGTTTCAGGAAGTGTTGGAGCCTGGAAGCAATAAATCCCTCCCCTGCTCACAAGCTCTTACTTACTTAGGTGATCTCTTGTTGTCTGAGTATGATGACTTTCCAAGTGCAGTGTCTTGGTGGTGGATATCTAGATGACTGAGGAGCCCTATTCTTGACCCACATGTTCTTCCACAGTGAGAGCATCGGTTTCTAGGTGGAAAGCAGTCCTGGTCAGTGTTGGCTTGACATGCCTTCTTCTTGACATGTTTCTCCCTTTTGCCTTCCATTTGTGCCTCTTCAAATTCTGCAGCACTGCTGGTCCACAGCTGACCTTCAATTAGAGCACTCAAGGGCCAAAGCTTCCCAGTTTTTGGTGTCTATGCCACAGTTTTTAAGGTTAGCTTTAAGCCTATCTTTAAATCTCTTTTCCTGTCCACCAACATTTTGTTTTCCATTCTTGATTCGGACGTATAGTAACTGCTTTGGGAGATGGTAATCAGGCATTCGGACAGCATGGCCAGTCCAGCAGAGTTGATGGCGGAGGAGCATCGCTTCAATGCTGGTGGTCTTTGCTTCTTCCAGCACGCTGACATTTGTCTGCTTGTCTTCCGAAGAGATTTGCAGGATTTTTCGCAGACAATGCTGATGGAATCATTCTAGGAGTTGAGTGTGACATTTGTAGACCACGTTTCGCAGACATATAACAGGGTTGGGAGAACAATAGCTTTATAAACAAGCACCTTGATGTCCTGATCGGCAAACACTCTCTGCTTCATTCAGAAAAATGCTGCACTTGCAGAGCTCAGACAGCGCTGTATTTCAGTGTCAATGTTGACTTTTGTGGAGAGGTGGCTGCCAAGGTAGCAGAAATGATCAACATTTTCTGATGTTACACCATTAAGCTGTATTTCTGGCATTGCAGAGGGATTGGCTGGTGCCTGCTAAAAGAGCACTTTGGTTTTCTTGATGTTCAGTGAGAGGCTGAGTTTCTCATATGCTTCTGCAAAGGTGTTAAGAGTGGCTTGTAGGTCTTCTTCTGAATGTGCACAGCCTATGTTATCATCAGCATATTGGAGTTCTATAACATCATATTGGAGTTCTGTTAGCCATCCTGAGGCCCTCTTCGAAGGCGAGAAGGACAGGATAGAAGTGCTTTTAATAAATAAATAAATAAATAAATAAACAAATGTTGTTGTGGCCTTGGTTTTGGCTTTCAGTCTGAGGTTAAATGGCTTGCCATCTGTCTGATAATTTCCACTCTGGTGGGAAGCTTCCCATCCCAAGCTTTATTGCTTCCTGAATGATGCTGGATCAGGAACTACAGAGCCTGCACTAAGGATTTTATGTAGTTTTGGGGACGGAAATGAGGCTTCTGGAGAGGCTGGAAGGCACTGCCATCCCACCTCCCTGGACTTTCTGAGCACCGGGGAATATGAGATGGCTGTGGGGACATGGTCTCGTATCCCACATGGGGATCCGAGATGACTATCCTCATTGCCAAAATATTGTGAAAGGTTCAGATCTTCCTGGATGATTTGGATCTTTCCTTGTGCTTTAAAAACCTGGGTTTAATTGACTCACCCTGGGTTCAATTGCATTAGCCTGTGTGTGCTATGTGGATACACCAGGTTAATGTGATTCCTATACTGCATTAAATAGTAGCATAGATGGGGCTGTGGTGTGCACTTTGGTTCAGATTTGTTTTAGGCTCCTGACTATTGGCTTGCCCCATAGCTAATGGTTACAGGGCCTCCCACACCATTTGGCACAATGAGGCAACTAGCTCAGGTGAGAGATGCTGGAGAAGGAACAGTGACAGTGTATGTGTTGACCTGCAATTCTTAAATTGGTCTGGTGCCCTGAAGTGTGGCAAAACAACCTATCCTATTGCCAGTGCTGAAGGAAGGTTAAACTGGCATCCTGTCCATTCACCTTCTGTAAACATCCTTTACCTGAGCCAACAAAATGTCTGTGGGAAGTCATGTCTCACTTCAGACTGTTGTCTAGTCTACATCTAATGTCTACATCTAGCATCTGCCATTTCGGCTGTAGCTGAAATAGTGTCTGAGGCCTCTTTGGCAGACTCTCTCATGCCAAAGGAAGCAAATAAAAATAATTGAGGCAATTGTCTTGGTTGTCTCCTGGGTTGTCACTATGATGCTGATAAAACCAAATAAACTGGAAGTTATTGCGAGTTGTTAGCAGGAGAAACCGTGGTGAATTGGCAGTGCAAACCAGCCTAGGCACTTAAGATATTTTCTCATTATGTGGATTTATTGTATTTGGGAGCAAGGGGGGAAAAGTCAGCTAAGCAAAAATAAGCTGAATAATGCCTGGTCTGGGGATGTTTAGTTTGGAACAAAAATGCCAATTTTAGTATGTGTGTTGCAGCTGTACGTCTGGGGATTGCTGTGTCACTTTTCTTGTGAAAAGTAGTGGATTATACTGAAGCACGAAAAATATTTGGGTCTCAGATGGCCATTTTGGGACAGAGAATATGACTGGGAAGGTGAAAGCTTAGAGTAGCAAAGGATTTTAGAAAAATAAAACACAGTGTTAGGTTTCTCCATTTCTCCCTTTGTGCAGATGAGCTGCACAAAGGGTAAAATGAGAAGCAGCCTTATACTGAGTCAGATTTCTGATCCATTCAGCCTAGTGAACACTGATTTTCTTCTTCTTCTTCTTCATATTATTATTAGATACACAACAAGATTAGTAAACAGCAAACAAGATCACTATGCTGGTTTTTGTATTGGCTTGCACATTGGACACTTCCCAAGTGTCTAGGACAGTGTGATGTATCAGCGAATAATGTATGTGTAGATCCAACTAGGGTGGCCTTTTGCAGCTGACAGATGGTGATTTTGTCAGCACCTATTGCTTTTAAGTGCAGGCCCACTGGGATCACCTTGACTGACACGTGCCACAGTCCCTGCAGTTTGATCTTTAAATTCTCATATCTATTATTATTATTATTATTATTATTATTATTATTATTATTTGAAACACAACAAGATTAGTACACAGCAAGCAATATCACTATGCTGGCTGTTGTATTGGATCACAAGTCGGACACTTTCCAAGTGTCTAGGACTGTGTGATGTATTGGCGAATAATGCGTGCAGATCCCATTAGGGTGGCCTTTTACAGCTGGCAGATGGTAATTTTGTCAGTGCCGATTGTGTTTTATTATTATTATTTTACTGACACAAAGACACAGCATGTCACAGCAAATGAGATATATATGCTGGATTTTGTTATCACAAAATCACAAGTTGAACACTTTCCAAGCATTTAGGACTGTGTGATGTATTTTTGAATGATGCGTGCAGATCCAAGTAAGGTGGCCTTTTGCAGTTGACAGAGCGTGATTTTGTCAATGTTTATTTTTTTTCAAATGCTGGCTGAGATCTTTTGGCACAGCACCCAGTGTGCCGATTACCACTGCGACCACCTGTACTGGTTTATGCCAGAGCCTTGCAGTTCAATTTTGAGGTCCTGATAACGGCTGAGTTTTTCCTGTTGTTTTTCCTCAATTCGACTGTCACCTGGTATGGTGACATATTATTATTTTTTATTATTATTATTATTATTTCTTACCAGCCTCTCCTTGTGTCTCGTGGTGGGGCACAACATAATTAAAACACTTCATCATAAAATATTATGTGAAACACATATATTAAAACATATTTCTATGAAATGTATATATTAAAATACACAGAACAAAGATTGAAATAGCGTAAACACAGGACATGAATCTAAAAATTCATCGTTGAAAATGAACTGGGTCTGCAACTGAGCTATGATCATTCCTCTGAGTTCTCCTTCTAGTACCTGCTTGTTTATGGACACCATCAAGGTCCCCCTTTCTTTCCTAGAACCCCTCATCAAAGTGCCACATGTTTTTTTTTTATTTTGCAATACTGTGTGTGTATAAGTTAGGATATCCGCCAAGTACAGAAAGAAGACATTTTTGGGGATATTGACTCTCCTTGCTAACCCAACCCCTTTTCCTCTAAAACTTGATAGCAGAAAAAAAAGGTCAATTTCTTTTTTTTGCTCTGATCCGTCAGGCCATTGCACCTAAAACATCCCTCCATAAATTTTCAGACTAGTCCTCTAGTTCAATCTAGTGTAGTCAGAAGCCTTTAGCTCTTTCACCTCCCCGTCAATCATTCATTTGATTTGCCCATGTCTTGTCTTCCAGCCTCCCTGACCTTCAGCCTTTGAATCTACAACAGTGTAAATTTGCTTTGCTTTCAATAAGCTAACACTGTGCTTCTGTAGATTTGCAATTGATATCTTTGTCAGGTGCTACTTCTTACTTCTTTTGTTTATATAAAGTTCTCTTGCTGCTATTCGGAATCACATCTGCCAGGTGATGTTCAAACTGTAGCATTACAATTCCAGCATTAACCTTGAAATAAAAGTAGTTTACTGACCAATATTCTATAGTAATACCTTAAGAATGGAGCCCCTGGTGGTGCAATGGGTTAAACTCTTGTGCCGGCAGGACTGAAGACTGACAGGTCAGAGGTTCGAATCTGGGGAGAGTGCAGATGAGCTCCTTCTGTCAGCTCCAACTCCCCATGCAGGGACATGAGAGAAATCATCCAACAAGGATGATAAAACATCAAAAACATCTGGGTGTCCCCTGGGTAACATCCTTGCAGGCATCCAATTCTCTTACACCAGAAGTGACTTGCAGTTTCGTGACATGAAAAAAACCCTTAATAATGGATGACTCTCTTTCAGCACCAGCAGGTCAGTTTGTCATTCAGCTCATCACTGGTCAGAGTAGATGGGACTGGTAGAAAATAAAATCCAGCTCCCACTGAAGGGCTACCTGTTTTAATTCATTTAATTCATTTAATTGATGGCTGGAATCCTATTGTGGCTTTAGACTAGCAGAAATGCTGTTACACTAGGGTTTGGAAGTTGCATAACTTCCAAGCCATAGTGGTGTTTTATGAATGGTTGTGCAAGATGGTTGACATTGATTAAAATAATAATAATAATAATAATAATAATAATAATAACAACAACAACAATAATATACTTTATTAATATTCCACTTTATCTCCCCGGAGGGACTCAGAGCGAATTACAATATACATATATGAGGCAAACATTCAATGCCTACTTGCACACTATGAACAACGACATACCACACAGTCAAAGATAAAGGCCTTCCCCTTTTGCCCAACTCCAGCTATGAGGAGGTGCTCTTGTTCCATTTTTTCCATGCTGAGGAGCTTGTTGTCCATAGACATCTCTGATTGTGTTGCTGGCATGTCTACATATCTGCATTGGGCACCCTTTTATCTTCCCATCAAGGTGGTACCTATTGATCTACTGCCATTGCATGCTTTCGAATCGCTAGGTAGGCAGAAGCTAGGGCTGACAGTTGGGAGCTCACCCTGACTCATGGCCTCAAACTGCCAACCTTCTGGTCAGCAGAGTTCCTGCAGCTAGAGGTTTAACCTGCTGTGCTACTGCTGCCCCTAATCTCTTGTACTAAGAGATTTCATAATTGTGCTTCTTTACAAGTGAGGAGTTGGATAATTTCTAGTACCAGGGTAGAGTGCATCACAACATTACCCATTCTGTGAATAGTTGTGTACTGGTGTAATCCAGGAGCATTTATTGGCTCATGTTCAGCTTGTAGTCCACTAAGACTCCTAGATCTATTTCACATGAACTGTTGTCAAGCCAGGTGTCACCCACCCTATATAAAGTGTATTATTATTATTATTATTATTATTATTATTATTATTATCTTGGAGACCCCGCAGTGCCCGGGTTATTTGAGAAAACTATTGTTTGTCTGTGCTCCAAGTTTAGTCTAGATCCAATTTCAACTGGGTTAAGTGGGTGTGAGTGAACTACAACTTCCATATTCAAGTCCCATCGTCCATGGTCCATCCTCTTCCAAACTGCACCAGGATGTAGAGTGGATCATGGGGGCTCTGTGTGCCAATTTTTGTCTTGAGCAGTCATTGGTTTGGGTTGCAGTAGACTCAGGAAGTGAGTGAAGGTACTGCAAGTCCCACTGTCCATGGTCCATTGTCCCACAGACAACACCAGGACAAAGAGTGGGTCATGGCGATTCAATGTGCAATGTTTGGTCTTGTTCCGTCGCTGGTGTGGGTCACAGTGGTCTCTGGGAGTGAGTGAAGGTACTGTAAGTCCCATCATCTATGGTCCTGCCTACTCCAAACCGCACCAGGATGTAAAATGGGTCATGGGGGCAGGCCCGTAGCCAGGATTTCGTTTCGGGGGGGGGGGGCAAATTTTTTTCAGGGGGGCTTCGGGGGGGGGCTGAGTTTCGGGGGGGGGGGCTGAGTCTGAGTGAAAGAGGGTCTAGCCTAGCAAATCTTTTGTATCATTACCCCAATACCCCCATGCATATGGGATATATTGAGTATGGTGATCAGATCATGATATGAATAAACATAACAGTTTAAATAATGCACCATTAAGGCCTTTTCGCGAACCACCATGAGAATTTCGGGGGGGGGGGGGCTGAAGCCCCTCAAGCCCCCCCCCCCCCCGGCTACATGCCTGCATGGGGGTTCTGTGTGTCAAGTATGGTCCAGTTTCATCGTTTGTGAACATCACATTGGTGTGTGGGAGGTATATTGGATGAAGATACTGCAAATCCCATCATCTGTGGTTGGGCCCTCCACCACACTGCACCAGGACATTAAATGGGCCACATTTGGTCTGCGTGCCAAGTTTACACCAGGCCATCATTCACGGGGGTCATAGTGATATCTGGAAATGAGTACTACAAATTCCATCATCCATGGCCCATCCTCCCCAAACCACACCAGGATGTAAAGTGGGGGGGGGGGGGTTCTGTGTGCCAAGTTTGGCCCAGTTCCATCATTGGTGGGCATCACTGTAGTCTGTGGGAGCCGAAGCAATTGAAAGTACTGCAAATCCCATCATTCATGGTCCATCCTCCCCCAAACCACACCAGGACATAAAGTGGGTCATGGGGGTTATGCATGTCAAGTTTGGTCCAGGTCAGTTATTTGTAGAGGTTGCAGTGGCCTGTGGAAGTGGCAGCCAATCAGAAAGCTGCCACATACACCACCCGCCACACACATACAAACACTGACTTTTATTATATACATAGATTATGTAGGTATGTGGCTGTAATTTTGTTCTACACAACCAAATTCACTCCATACCAGATTTTTCTCCATGGTTTCTAAAACTTGATTTCATTTAAAGCCTTTATGTTAACTAAAGAAGCCTGGAACAGGAGACAAGGCAACAAGTGGTTTCTTGGTGAGCAACTTCTTCATAACCTTTTGTTCTGCCTGCCATTATTGTTTCTCTCGCTCTCATGTGCATTGTCACACACTTGGAAATTACTGCCTCAGGTTCATATAGGATTTATAGAGTGGCATGATTGTCACTTTTCTGCAGACAGAGCCTACACTTTTCGAGTTATAATATAGCAACGTCTCATATGAATGAAGAATCGTGTGGGTAGTTCCCACAGAAGCCTCTGTTCCCTTTGGAGCCATTATCAGTTGGGATCTTGCACAAAATCCGATCCAAGGCTAAAACCCTGCAGAACATCTTTAAAGGGGGGAAATGAGCAGCTATGACAGAAAATAGGATTACATGGCTGGGCTTTGTTCAATACGGGCCTACTCACTTAAGACTGCAGGGAAGCAATAAAGCTAAGTGGTGCTTTTTATTATGCCCCCCCCCCCCTCCAGCTTCACCAGAAAGAAATATGTCTAATGAATGTCTCATGTCTGAAACACTGGGTTGGATTCATCAAAAGGAGTCAGTAATTACCAAATTGAGAGAATCATGAATCGTTTTTCTAAATTTGAAAAGCACATCAAGAATAGATCAGGAGCAGGCAAAATTAATAGTTGCGAACTCATTTCCATAGAAATGGACTTATTAGCAAGCATGCCAGCTGCCTAAAATTATAAGGTCTTTTCCTTCTGCTTGAAGGAAATGTGTGCGTGTATGTGTTGACTCTCCCTGAGAGGTCAAAGTTTTGTCTTCTTTTTCAAAATTAAAACTTGAGTTTTGCCAAGTTTTTGCAAGGTCTTGTGGTCTTGTTCTGGGACTGCATGATCAGGAGCTCAAACACCACCATAGTGCTGTTACTTCACTTTAACCACCATGACTTCTTCCAAAGTCAACATTGATACCGAAATACAACGTTGTCTGAACTCTGCGAGTGCAGCATTTCTTCTGAATGAAGCAGAGAGTGTTTGAGTACTGGGACGTCCATAGGGAGAGCAAGGTGCTTGTTTATAAAGCTATTGTCCTCCCTACTCTGCTATACGCCTGCGAAACATGGACTGTCTACAGATGTCGCACTCAACTCCTGGAACAATTCCATCAGCATTGCCTCTGAAAAATCCTGCAAATCTCTTGAGAAGACAGGCAGACAAATGTCAGTGTGCTGGAAGAAGCAAAGACCACCAGCATTGAAGCAATGCTCCTCAATCATCAACTCTGCTGGACTGGCCACGTTGTCCGAATGCCCGATTACCATCTCCCAAAGCAGTTACTATAGTTGAAGCTCAAAAACATAATGTTGGTGGACAGGAAAAGAAATTTAAAGATGGGCTTAATGCTAATCTTAAAAACTGCGGCATAGACACAGAGAACTGCAAAGCCCTGGCCCTTGAGCGCTATAACTGGATGGGCTGTGACCAGCAGTGCTGCAGAATTCGAAGAGGCACAAATGGAGGGTGAAAGGGAGAAACGTGCCAAGAGGAAGGCACATCAAGCCAACCCTGACTGATTCCACCTTCCACTTGGAAACCTCACTGCAGGAGAACATGCGGATAAAGAATAGGGATCCACAGCCAACTACGAACCCACTGCTAAGATACCAGACTTGGAGGACCATCATCCTCGGGCTATGAGGGATCGCATAAGTAAGTAAGTAAGTAAGTAACTGCCATGATTCCATCCTGTGGATTCCTAGGTGTGTTCGTTTGGCAAGGCACTAGAATGCCCTAGCTGAGAATTCTCCCAAAAATGCAACTCTTCGGATTCCATGGGATGGAACCATGGTAGTGAATGTGGAACCAAAGTGCTATGATTATGTAATGTGAATGGGCTGTTCATTGGGAGAGCTGAATTTGTTTTAAAGTATGGAATAAATAAGTAAAATATAACACAATTTTTAAGAATACAATTTCTTTCGTATCAAAAGCTTGCATGAATTAGTATAAAACTGATAAAGATACAAGGAGCGCAGGTGGCTAAAGATCTTTTGACCAAAAACGGGCAACAGCAATGGCACTGTCTGTAGCCTCTAACAATTCTTCCTCTGTACATGAGGCAGGGCATAATGGACAAGCATACAGATGCGGAGTTGTCTGTTCTTCTCCACAGTCACACAAGGTATGGGATTGTTTTAGGTAGTGCCTTTTTGCCAGATTGTCTTTTGATCTGCCCACTTCTGAGTCTGTTCAGGGACTTCCAAGTTGCCAATTCTTGGTTTGACCCTGGGGGAAGACCCTCATGAGGGGCCATCCACTTGGGATTTCCTGGTTTATCTAACCAGAGGGATACCCTTGCTGTTGCTGGGGGGATGCCAAGAGGAGTGGTAGTTCTCATAAAAGAATACAATAAAATGTAAAATAATGTATCAAAAATGTAGGAAGAGCATCTCATACAGACTCTGAATGGATTTCTCTACTCAAATGTAGGTGACAGACAGTACAACCAGAATGCTGTTTACTCTAATAGCATTTAAGAGTGGTTGTTCATATCGATTTTCATTCGATCTAAGCAGCAGGCAGTGATCAGGCAGGAGCCAGGAATCGGCTTCGAAAAGTGACTTCTTTGGAGTGCCTCTTCCAGAAGCTGTGATCTGAATGTGCTGATTGGGCAATACTGGGAGTTACAATAAAAAAAGAAGAAGTCTGTTCTCCAAGCTCTGAATCAAACCAGCAATGACAGGTGCGGAACGGAGCCAAGGAAGGCTGTCATTGCCTAGAAAAAGTCCCTGCCTGCACAGGAAATATTTATAGTACTTCCTGGTGAAAACTTCTCATGGTCAACTTAGAATGGATGGCGTCACCTGCACCTCTTTGTTTCCAATTTATTTATTGGTTTAGGGTGCTTATGTGCCCCCTTTAAAGTGAATTTCAATCAAAAAAATCAAAATATAAAGCAAGGCATTATAAAAAATGGCTGCAGAAACCAAATGAAGCCAGTGGTAATAGAAGATAAGATTATGATAAAGGCCCACATCTTGTTAGTGAATTGTGATGATGTTGATGTTGAACGTGAATTTAGGGGGGGGGGGGGCTGCAGAGGCCAGCAAGACCCAAAAGGAGGATCTGGAACACCTGGCGAGACAATAAGCACCAGTAAAGATTTTCCCTATTTCCCAATAAATCTCACCAAGTTGAAGCAAAGGCCACCGAGGTTTATTTCTATTCCAGCTGGAAAGGATGATGATCGCAGTAATCTGCCAACAAATCGACATACCCCTGAGCAGAAGTTTATAGAATATATAGCTTTCAGATTCAAAAGTTCCCATGCCCAACCCCCCTGAGCCGGCTTTGTTGTGATTGGCTGTGACTTCAGCAAGCCAGCAGGAGATCCAATGAGAGCTCAGCCAATGAGGTGAAAGGAGGTGGGAAACAGGGAAACAATGAAAAAATGTCATGATGATGGGTTATGAATGGCCCTTTCCGCACCTGTATTGATAAAGGACCAAAGCGATGGCTTAAGCCCTCCAGCTTCAGCCCAGGCTATTGTCTTGAGTTTTGAAATAACATCTTCTATCTAGCCCCGAAGAGCCAGTTCCATTGTTCTATGGTCCTGTACTTGATTATGGGAGTTGAGATACCTTTTCAGGGATGAGGAAATGGCACAATGGGGGGAGGCAGTGACACATCCCTGGCTGCTTGTGTTTTGGGAAGTGTCTTTTGTGTTGAATACTTCTATATGTCCATGGGCCACATTATCCTGGATGGTCTGGTCAACAGGACCCTCTGAAATCCGGGAAGAGAGGGCCATGTACTTCTTGTCCATGCAAATGGGTCTCTGCCAAGTCCTTTTGTTAGGGGATTACCAGCTCAGGAAGCTATGCTGTCCCTGAAACCATGAGTTGCTGGTATAGTTCTTGAAAAGGTCACCTTGCTTCATATTTCATATAGCCATACATACATATCATGGATGGGGACATGGGGCATATACAGAGTTCATATGGGGAAGGGGGGGGGGCATGCAGGGTCAAGGGAAGATTCATCTTGGCCACCCAGAGAACATGTAAGATGATGGAAAGCTCATTGAAGCACTGAGTCATTCATAAAACAGGAGTTTCATTCATAAAAAAAGGATTCCAATTCATAAATAGGCAAATTGGTCAGATGCTACTTTGGGTTGCAGGGGCGTTGCCATGCGGGGCCATGGGGCCATGGAAAGAGCTTTAGGTTCCCACATGGGGGAGAGATAGGGGATCATGGGATCATTCCAGCCTGGTGTCCTTGGCAAAACTATGAATTCCCTGATTATGAACTATATTTTACAGAGTGCTGGGGGGGGGGGTGTCACCTTCGATTACAATGTAAGTCAGTTTTACACTATTTCAACTCACTTTTGCAGTTGTTGCAATTATCAACAACAACAATTTTATTGATTAGCCAACTGGCCTTATCAAAATCAAACAATGCAGACATAACATACAACATACAACATACATCTAGTCCTCTTAAAATAAAATAAAATAAAATAAAATAAAATAAAATATACAGGTAGCCATAGATATATGCATCAACTATCCTCGTCTCCCCTACACTGCACCCCAATCTGAACTATATACTCTGATCTTATGGCCTTTCATTTGCAATAAAACAAGTTGGGATACAGCAGCCAAAACTTCATTTCTATTGGCTGGTTATAACCCCATTCTGACAACACAAGTTGCAATTATCAGAATTCTTCACAGATCAAGCAACAATCAATATCATCCCTGTAAGCCAGGGGTCCTCAAACCTTTTAAGCGGAGGGCTGGCTCACGGTCCCTTAGACTGTTGGGTGACCAGACTGTAGCTTGAAAAAAATATGGACAAATTCTTATGCACACTAGGCTTGTGCGCTCCAACTAAACTGCAATCTGTCTTAGTGTCTCGGATTTCGGTGGGGGCTCTGATCCAGTTTTCAGGAGCCTCTCGAATTCGGGAGGGCAGATATCTGTTTTTGCTTTGGGGTGCTGAAAGATTTGTTTTTTATCCGGCTTCCCATTCTCCTCTTCACATTATTTTAGGCATTTAAGCTGTTTCTACTGTAGAGGAGAGGCGCTGCAGGAAGGTACACACACTTTCTCTCCCAGGCCTGTACCACACCACACACTCTTTCCAAGGCATTTAAAGGAGGGCTTCTTAAAGCTATTTCTACTGTAGAGGAGAAGCACTGCAGACACTGGCATGCTCATGCTTTCTCTCCTGGGCCTGCACCACACCATGCACTCTTCTCTCCTGGGCCTGCACCATGCCACATACTCTTTCCATTGGCATTTTAAGGAGGCTTTCCCACTTCCAGTTGAGGAAGAGCAATGGCCTCCTGGAGCTATCCTCCCTGCGCTTCCTTAAAAAACCCCTTCTTTTTTCCTGGCACGCTTCAATTTCCTTTCTGCTTTGGGTATAATCCTTCCTTCCTCCCTTCCTCCCCCCCTTCCTTCTCTCTACTTTAAAGGAGAGGGTTTTCTTTTTGTTTGCTGGATTAAACTGTGATGCTGAAAAGCAGATGAGGAGCTGAGATCAGCTCCTGCTTGCTTTCTTGTCAGGCAAGTTTTCATACCAGGAGGGCTCTTCCTGTTATGTGCTTGCGAAGGTACCAAAGGTGCCAAAGTAAAACAGATCTGCACACAAGTCGAATGCACACTGCACATATATTATTTGTAGTGCAAGAAAAAAATGAAAGAACAATACAATACTTAAAATGAAGACCAGTTTTAACCAACATAGACTTATCAGGATTTCAATGAGAAGTGTGGGCCTGCTTTTGGCTGATGAGAGAGTCAAGTTGATGGATGTTCCTGTGGATACTTGTTGCACTGAATCCATCTAGAGAAAAATATCTGGAACTCTCTCCAACAATATGGAAATGGCCATGGTGAGAAGGGCTTCATCAGTTAAAATATTAGTTTTGAAGGAGGGCAGACAGAGGTATAGAGACATATCTACGTGCCACCCATGAAATGTCATCAGACACATAAAGGCCACACGGCTCAGATAAAATTGGTTTCACTTGTCACTGGAAAAAATGCTAAATGAACGAAGAGGTGTCCAGTGTGTGCCTTAAGAAATTAGATTTCAGAAACCAGGGACCACAACTCTGCTGTCAATATCATCAACCTCATGTTCCAACAGGGATAAGATTTTAGGATCAAATCTTACCTCTTAGGGACTGAAGTTGGTCCTCTGATGTTTCCTAGGCATTCCCACATACAAATGGTGTCAAGGTTTGGTGATTTCCAAGTTTTTATAGATTTCATCTGATCTAAAAAGTCTGAGACTTAGCTATTAGCACTAACAGCTTTAAGCCAAAAGATGTTGATATTGTCTAGATGTTTGGCTCCCAAGGATATTTCCGAACTTGAATTTGGCCCTCAGGCTGAAACCATTCCTATCCTTGTCTTCGAAGATGCTGGGGTCCTTAACAGAGGTTAATTACAACATCTTGTTCATACCCAGAACTATCCTGCGGCAGGATGTCATGGAGTTTGGGTTTGGTTTAATGAAAAAAATGGTTATCTGAGCCAGAGGCAAGAGATATGGACATGAATGGGCCATACTCTTCCTGTGTCCATAGTTGGCAAGGTCAGTTCTGATGAATTCTCTGTCATCCCACTTTTCAGTGGCTTTTAAAATGTCCCTGGAGATTGTCACAGCAATCTCTAACCATGTTGAAGGCTCCGAAGATATTAAACAGAAACACCTTTTACTACACAACATTGTTCTAATCTTGTCCCAAACCAAGCTTCAAGTTGTCTCAAACTTTAATGAAAACGGGTATCTTCCATCTTTGGGCTTCTGAAATCACTTTGTTCAGTGCATTGTACAGTATGGTAAGAGATGCACCTTAGTCACTCATTTTGGGAGATATGGCATCCATTGTGGACTGTCCTTCCTGGTTGAAAAGGAAACACTGAACCCTTTCTTCCCCTGATCATCCCAATAGCTTTGTTTGTTGAAAAATTAAACCAAATAAAATCTTGCCTGCAAGAAACGATTTCCCCTCTTGAATGCCTCTTGAATGCTGAATAAACACAATACCAAAAGTTTCAATTTTTCAAAGTGCTTATTTTTAAATATATATATTTTAAAGATAGATATGATCAGAGCTTTCAAACTGTGAAAATATGTTCAGGAGTTCAGGAGGTGTCTGGCTTAAAACTTGTGAATTATCAAAGTTGTATACTTCTCACATTAAAAAAACCCCCTAAAAAGTGGAGTGTGTATGAAGACAGGGACAGCACAGAATAACAGAATAATAGAATTGGAAGAGACCTTGTGGGCCATCCAGTCCACAACCCCCTGCCAAGAAGCAGGAAAGTCGCATTTAAAGCACCCCCGACAGATGACTATCCAGACTCTGTTTAAAAACATCTAAAGAAGGAGCGTCTACCACAATCCAGGGCAGAGAATTCCACTGCTGAACAGCTCTCACAGTTAGGATTTTTTTCCTCGTGTTCAGGTGGAATCTTCCTGTAGTTTGAAGCTGTTGTTCTGTGTCCTAGTCTCCAGGGCAGCAGAAAACAAGCTTGCTCTCTCCTTCCCATGACTTCCCCTCCCCTCTTGATCCATGGCTCTCATCATGTCTCCTCTCAGCCTTCTCTTCTGCAGGCTAAACATGCCCAGCTCTTTAAGCCACTCCTCATAGGGCTTGTTCTTCAGACCCTTGACCATTTTAATCACCCTCCTCTTGTCACATTCCAGCTTGCGAACATTTTATTTCAACTGCGTTGCCCAGAACTGGACACAGTGTCATTCCAGGGGTGGTCTGACCAAGGCAGAATAGAGGACTAGCATGACTTCCCTAGATCTAGGCACTAGACTTCTACTGATGCAGCCCAAAATTCCATTGGCTCTTTAAACTGCTACATCACATTGTTGGCTCATGTTTAACTTATCCATGAGTTGTCCAGATTAGGAGGAGTCACGTTCCTGTATATGAATACAAGTCAACATACTCAAAGCATGTTCAAAAGGGATTTCTGCAGGAATAAGAGGGGCTAGATAATCATGCTCCTGTCTCAGCCGAGTTGGATTTACTGTGGGAGAACCCATTTTACGAGATGCGTGTGATTTGTCTCACTTTCTGTCTCCTTTTCGTCCTCTTCCCACCCCCCACCCCTGTCTTCTACTTACTTCCTTTGCTCGAAACTTAGTTCAAAGTGCCAAAGTCGTTTACACATAATTCAGCCAATGCAAAGAGGGGAGGGGAGGGTGTGGAATCTTTCCCTTCCCAGCAGGCTCAGGCAAAAGTAAACTGCTGCAGCTTCTCCAAGCTTGTGTGCTCTTTCTCCTTAATTGCCATCTTCACCAATTCTGATGTTGCTTGGGCACATGTGTTCCATTTTTTACCAGTCAAAGGTTATTCCCCTGTGACCATTTTGCCCCTGATGCTATGCTGGCTTGTCCATTGCTCTCACCTATGTGTATATAGTTGCAGCAATGGACAGGGTCATAGCCTTGCCCTTCAAGTCTTTTTGAATATAGGAATTTTTTTTCTTGAGTTTCTGAATGAACTGTCAATGGATGTGACTTTAACAGAGAGCTAATAGCCTTCCAGGCTGATGACAGAAGTACCTATCAGTCTTCATACTCTAGGAAAAGCCTAGGTCATTGGGGTGAACATTAGAACAAAGACTCCAGAGGCAGCCAAAAGGCTATGGAGTGAGAGACAGAAAAAGAAATTCACTTTGGGAAAGTTTTAGTGCTGGTTCATTATAGCTGTGACCTCGGGAAGAGACGTGGAACAAAGGCCATGGATTGATTGCCGTCTTCCCCGTGGGGGATTTGGTGTCCCAGATACCGGAGCACAGGGGCTAAATTATCTGTCGGCAAGATGGAGAAATAAAACCAAGAGTCTGGCTAGAGAGGAAGTCTTGCTATCTGTCGTTCGAGAAGCGACTGCCAAAGCTTATCCATGCAAGTGAGCTCACTTTGAGAAGTTCCTCTGATGGGGAGAACGAAAGACATGCAAATTCTTGAACGTGAGACCTAATTAGAACAAAACTTCTCTGACTAGTTGTACAACTGTTTTTTGCACAGCTGCTAAAAAAACAGAGGGGCGACTTGCATAAAGAGAGTGCCTTGCCCCCCCGCCCCCCATGTGAAATTGGCAGCAGAGGAAAAAGCAAGAAAGGATGGCCAAGTGACAGCTTTTTTAGGTCTGAGACATCAGAGTATTTTAGCTCCCCACTCAGGGGCGGCTCAACCCATTACACAAAGTAAGCATTTGCAGTATAGTTGATTTTGCCCAGGGGCTCTCTTGAGGTGCTCTTGGGGGAAAATAGACCTTGACATATGCGAGTTGTAGTTACTGGGATGTATAGTTCACCTACAATCAAAGAGCATTCTGCACTCCACCAATGATGGAATTGAACCAAATATGGCACACAGAACTCCCACGACGAACAGAAAATATATATCACTGATTGGTTGGGGGTGCCAAAATACTGTTTGCTTACAGTTGAAAATTACCTAGAGCCGCCTCTGTTCCCACTCCAAATCAGATGCATAACAATGGACCACAAAAATTAGGATGAAAATGTGGAAGTTAATGGGTCAATGTGTTTGGTTACATTTCAGTCTCCTCGCCAGTGTATATGTCGTTGTGTGTGTATGCACACACACACTTTTAAAAGCTACCACTAATAATAAGCGGCATGATGCTTTGTACTTGAATTTTCACCTTTGGCTTTGTTGAGTGCAGCTTCTGGGGAAAAGATTTGGGACACCCAAGGATTTCCTCCGAAAAAGTTTGGGAACAATCCTGTTGTGATTTTATGCTAGAATAAATGCTATTTCACTTGTACTTTCTTGGAGGTTACAGAAGGGGGATGGCCTTGTGCAACTGTGCAAGCCTTTTTACACTGTGAACTGTGCAAGCCTTTTTACACTGGTGTAAACTGTCAAAAAGTGCTGCCTAGGAGGTTTGGTGCCTGTACTCCTCGGCGGTGAGTGGAGTTTTTGGAGTGACTGTTGTATGAATTGGGTCAGGATTACGATTTTAGATTTGCATATGTGTGTGGTGATAGTGGGGAAGCTATTATTCCTGGACTAGATAGATGTTTCCATCTGTCTAATAACTTGTCCCATACTTCCTACACAGCCAAATCTCTTGTGTGGGGTACTTTCACATTGTCACCATTGAAATAAAAAAGGCGTTTAGTCTGGGTTTTTTTTTAATGTCAGGAGTGACTTGAGAAACTGCAAGTCACTTCTAGTGTGAAAGAATTGGCTGTCTGCAAGGACGTTGCCCAGGGGATGCCCAGATGTTTCCATCAAAGTCAACCATCTTGCACAACAACACCACTATGGCTTGGAAGTTATGCAACTTCCAAACGCTAATATAACAGCATTTCTGCTAGTTTAAAGCCACAATAGGATTCCAGCAAACAATTAAATGAATTAAAACAGGTGGCCTTTCGGTGGGAGCCGGATTTCATTTACCACCAGTCCCATCTACTCTGGCCAGTGATGAGCTGAATGACAAATTGACCTGCTGTTGCTGAAAGAGAGTCATCCATTATTAAGGGTATTTTTTTTAATGTCAGGAGCAACTTGGGAAACTGCAAGTCACTTCTGGTATGAGGGAATAGGCCGTCTACAAGTACGTTGCCCAAGGGACGCCCGGATGTTTTGATGTGTTACCGTCCTTGTGGGAGGCTTCTGTCATGTCCCTGCATGGGGTGCTAGAGCTGACAGAGGGAGCTCATCTGCGCTCTCCCTGGATTAAAACCTCTGACCTGTCAGTTTTCAGTCCTGCCGGCACAAGGGTTTAACCCACTGCACCACCGGGGGCTCCTTCATTCTGTCTGGTGTCAGTGGAGAGTACTATTTGTCTCAGGCAGTAAAATACCTTTGGCTAGACCAGGGGTCTTCGAACTTCTTAAGCAGAGGGACAGTTCATGGGGATGGGGGAACGAACGGGATGGGACTATAATTTTTTAAAAAATGAATGAATTCCTATGCACACTGCTCATATATTTGTAGTGCAAAAAACATGAAAGAATAATACATTATTTAAAATGACGAACAGTTTTAACCAACTTAAACTTATCAGTATTTCAGTGGGAAGTCTGTGTCTGCTTTTGGCTGATGAGATAGCCAGGTTAATTTGGATTGTTGTTGTTGTGTGCCTTTAAGTCATTTCAGACTTAGGGCAACCCTAAGGTTAAAGTTTAGGGGTGGGACCGGGGAAATGATCTTGGAGGGCCCCATCTAGCCCATGGGCCTTAGCTTGCAGACATCTGGGCTACCCCTTACAGAACACTTTGTATACCTATACTAATGTTGTATGTTGTCTCTTATGTGCCTTCAAGTTGGCTCCAAATTATTCATTTATTATTTATTTATTGCATTTATATCCTGCCATTCTCACCCCAAAGGGGACTCAGGGTGTCTTACAAAACAGGCACAGTTAGATGCCATATATACATATATAAAATAATACGTATACATTAAAACCAGTAATTAAACCATATCCATCTTAAAACAGTTAATTAAAATCACAATCCAAAGGCATATTCCAGGAGCCATTCTGGTTGTCAATTGCATTGTTCCATAAAGACTTATTGCACTGAGAATTATTGTCCAAAGGTTTGGTTCACAGCCGAGGGGTCATCACTGAAAAGGCCCTGTCTCTTGTTCGCACCACTCACGTCTGCGAAGGAGGCAGGATTGAGAGCAGGGCCTCCCTAGACAATCTTAACCTCTGAGATGGTTCATAGAGGGAGATAAGTTCGTACAGATAAGCTGGACCGGAACCATTTAGGGTTTTATAGACCAAAGCCAGTACTTTGAATTGCGCTTGGTAGCAGATTGGCAGCCTGTGGAGTGGATGTAACAGGTGGGGTGTATGCTCCCTGTACGCCACTCTAGTAAGCAACCGGGCTGCTGCCTATTGGACTATTTGAAGCTTCCAAACAGTCTTTAAAGGCTCATTGTAGTAGTCTATTTGGGATGTAAAAAGAGTGTGGACTACCATGGCCAAAGCTGACTTCCCAAGGTACGGGCACAACCGGTGCATAAGTTTTATGCAAAAGCTTCCCTGGCCACCACCGAGACCCAGGGTTCCAGGTACAGTGATGTGTCTAGGAGGACTCCGAAGTTACAACTTTATAGCAACATTGTGCTCAGATTTTTTTGATGATATGTATTCAGACGGGGGATTCACAAGGGAGTAACTTGCCCAAGGTCACCCAGTGGGTTTCCGTGAATGAATAGGGTTTTGAACCCTGGTCTTCTGGAATCTTAGGCCAATATTCAGAGCACTTATTATTTTGGAACAATATGGTATCATATGGCATAGTAATACAGAATTGTACTATGCAGCTTAGTGATATAAAATAGAAGTTAAACTTTCTGGCAATTTCTGGTTTTCAGGGTGAACATCTCCTCCTATGAGATCCTGCAGATGGACTTTGAAATTGACAACAGCAGTGGGCTAGTTGGGGTCCAGCAAATCACTTGGCAGGTTGAATACCCTCGAGATGATGCTGTGAGTGAGCTTGTGGTCTCGGAGATCTTTGTCAGCCAAGCAACATTTTCCGGAATTGTTCCACTCGCAATGGTAAGCACTCTTTTTTAAAAGTTGTCATTAAGACCAGAGCCTGGAAAAGTAGTGACAACTCCCACAATACTCCAGCCAACATGCCCATCATCCATGCTGCCAGGGATCTTCTGGGAGTTGTAGTCCACAATGTCACTTTTCCAACCTCTAGTCAGGATTCTAGGAAGTAATCTTCCATTTGATTTTTGATATGAAGGTACAGTAGAGTCTCACTTATCCAGCATAAATGGGCCAGAAGAACGTTGGATAAGCAAAAATGTTGGATAATGAGGAGGAATTAAGGAAAAACCTATTAAACATCAAATTACGTTATGATTTTACAAATTAAGCACCAAAACATCATGTTTTACAATAAATCAATAGAAAAAGTAATTCAATACATGGTAGCGTTATGTAGTAATTACTGTATTTACAAATTTAGCACCAAAATATCACAATGTATTTAAACAGCTGTGGATCCGGATGGGAGGCAGACTGTGTTGGATAATATGGAACGCTGGATGAATGAAGGTTGGATAAGCAAGACTCTACTGTATATGGGAGGTGAGGCAGGGGAAGGACAAGAAATAATATTTGAGAAAGACTTAAATTGTGAAGATGTTCAGTTTTTTAAATCCTACTTATGTAATTTTGTGTCTTTTGTCAACATTTTTACCTGGATATTCTTTTTTAAACAACATCTATCAGCTTTCTGGATGATCCCCGTCAGTTGGTGAGCAGATAATTGAATGGGATGACATCACGATGATATACAGATGTACATAAATTATGGCACTCTTCAACTAACGTCAGCCAATTTAGTAAAAATACTGCAAAGGAAACATTTCTAGAGGCATCACCAAAAACTTATTAAAATTGACAATGCCTATGTGTGTGTGTTGTCATGAGTTATGCTCAAGAAATATGATTTGCAAGGAAGCTTTTAGGCGTGGAGCCTTCTCTTTTAAGCCAGAATCTACAACAAAAGGCAGGGTAGGGAATGATATCCTGGATCCCTGGCCACCTTGGAATAAGTCAAGCCCCATATTAAAAGTGCAAAGTCTAATTTTCCTTTGAAGCTCATCCCTCCAGCTGATTAAAAAAATGTCCTCACTGCTGCATTCAAGAGAGCAATTAGTCCTTAAGTATTTTGTTCACTCCAATTGGATTTTGCCAAACTGGCTCAGAAACCAGGAGCTCTCTTTTGTTTCAGGCACCATGTTAGGCTTCAAATTTTGCCATTATATTGGGAGGCATCCTTCATTTGGAAGTCTGTCTCCATTTTATTCAGACAACATGTTGGGCTTCATGCCTTTGGGCTGTTGTTGCCTCAGGCTGGGGCCAATCTGGAGGGGACCATGTGGTCTTCTCATGTATCTGAGAGCCCTCCAGTTTCTGCCTGGTCAGGCTCATGGCCTAACAAAATAGAAGGCATCAGATCTGGTCTGTTCTGGAAGCCAAGTAGTCATACAAACTTGCTGCAGAGATCTCTAAAGGGGAGGAGCAGGGTAAGTTGGTGGGAAATGAGGTTTCAAAGAGAAAAGCAAAGAAGGGGGAACAAGAAACAAAGCTGTTGTTATGCTGAGGAAGAGTGAGCCATGACATAGATGAAAGAAAGATCCAATTGTTTCAGAAGTTGTGGTGTGAACAAACAGAATTATTTCTTACTTGGAGAGCTCTGCTGAGCAATTTCAGGAGCCAGTGAAATATTATATGAGAAGGATCCTCATATTATATCTCCCAGAGCATCCAGAGGGTTAGGTACAGCATACTAACTATACTATCCATATTTGTCATTGTCTGAATAAGGTGCCATTGCAACTTGAAAAGTGATGACTATGTTTAGTCTCATCGAAATTTTAAAGTTGTTGGGTAAATTTGAAGTTCAAACTTATTACCATTCCTACTCATGGAATTAACTGGAAACTGAAATGTGCTCATTCCAGTGTTCACACTCTGACTTGCATTCTTGAGTGTCCACCAAAGTTTATCGATTGGCACAGATTTCAAGTGTTTCCAACAGATGTTGTGGTATTCTTTTGTAACTATAAATTACCAATTAACAGTTATGTTTAATTATTTTAAGACTTGAAACTTTGTAACTAAAATAGAAATTGGATTTAATTAAATCTATACAAAAATATACAATGAACCATATAATTTAAATTATTTTGTGTTGTGGAACTACTCTTCATGATTTGCTAACAAAAAGTTTCAACCCCCAACCCCCAAATTTCTTTTCTGGCTACGGTCCTGCTCAGAAGAGTACACTTTATTGTGCAGTTACCAGAGATGTGGGCAATATCTGAAAGAGAGCAAATATTTATACTGGATTAGCATTTGTCTGATGTGTTGCACCTCCATTGTTTTAATCTCCCCGAGTCACTAAGAATCATTAGAATCCATTACAATAGGGTGACCGGCAGAGGTCATGTTCACATCTGCCCCTTTGCACATGGACTTTTTTTTTGCACATGAGGCGCAAACCACCCTGAGTCCCCTTCAGGGTTGAGAAACCACCCTGAGTCCCCTTCAGGGTTGAGAAGGGCGGTATACAAATATCGCAAATAAATAAATAAATAAGCTTTGCACCCATCACTTTAAACACTTGGAACATTGTCTCTTGAACTACCCATAGAATAATATTAAGGTCATGTTTTGCCCTACCCAGAAGTGTCTCCTTCACACCAGGTGAACGCCTCAAATTTAGGAACAGGGAGATGGGCATTATATTTATTTATTTGGGACATTTATATCCTGTCCTATTTCGACTTCCGCAGAGGGACTCAGGGCGGCTAACAACAAAAAACATAGACATACATATTAAGTAAAAACAGTATAAAACATTGTAAAAACATTAAAACAATTGCCAATTTAAGTCATCATCCTAAAAGCAGTCCATCAGAGTCCATTAAAACCATACCCTTGCCATCAAGTCAGTCTAGTCCACAAAGGCCTGATCCCACAGTCAGGATTTCACTTTTTTCCAGAAAGTCAGGAGGGATGGAGCGGATCTGATTTCACTTGGGAGGGAAATAATAAAGACTCAGGCATGTAGCCGGGGGGGGGGGGGGGGGGGGGAGGAGGGGGGCTTGAGGGGCTTCAGCCCCCCCCCCCCCCCGAAATTCTCATGGTGGTTCGCGAAAAGGCCTTACTGGTGCATTATTTAAACTGTTATGTTTATTCATATCATGATCTGATCACCATACTCAATATATCCCATATGCATGGGGGTATTGGGGTAATGATACAAAAGGTTTGCTAGGGTAGACCCTCTTTCACTCAGACTCAGCCCCCCCCCCCTGAAACTCAGCCCCCCCAACCCCCCCCCCTGAAAAAAACTCAGACCCCCTCCCCCGAATCGAAATCCTGCTTATGAGCCTGTAAAGACTGATTCCTCAGTGCACAAAAACAAAGTCAGATTTCCATAGAAGCAAGAAGGAATCTGCAAAGGTTAGACAGAAGCAAGAGAAAATCTCCAAAGTCTCCACAGAAAGAGAGCATAATCCTCAGGAGCAAAGGATCCCCAGAAAGAAAGGGGGGGGGGGGGGAGGGAGGGAGCTAGGGAGAGAGCCTTCGTCATATGGCCTCTTTCATCCAATACCTGCTTCCCTTCCTTTTTTTGGACTTTACCTCCTATTAGAGAATGAGAAAATTAATTATTATTTATTATTATTTACTGTATTTATACCCCGCTCTTCTCAACCCCGATGGGGACTCAGAGCAGCTTACAGATTATGGCAACATCATACAACAATTAAAACATATAAATGCAATAAGTACAACAACAAATAATAATATAACATATCAAATTATAAAACAATTTAAACATATAAATGCAATAAAACAAATATTTTTAACAGAGCAGATGTTCCATCAGGGGAAGAATGAGATGCTAAATCGGGGTGGCAGTGTTCACTCAAGAGAGGGTTCAGGTTTGTTTTAGGAGATTATCACACTGTTACATTGCTGTTTGTTTTAGGAGATTATCATACTGTTATGTTGCTGTTATTCCACATTAACTGCTGTTGAATCCCGGAATTACAGTTTAAACCTTTAAAATTCTCAGCCAGAGAGGTCCTGGGCCTCACGAAACTACAACTCCCAGGATTCTACAGAAAAATGCCACTGGATTTAGAGTGTCATAACAGCGCTGTAACAGCATAGCATGATAATCTCCAAACTCTGAAGCTGAGCGGCACCCTGTATAACCTCTTTAGATTGGTCAAGAGTAGGAGTTTTTTTTGTAGCTGTCTCTTCCCTGTGATAAACAGCTTGCAGTGAACACAAATCTATTTCATTGGGTTCCCACTGGTATCCTTTTCTGTCTTCTTAATAAAGAAGTAATTGTTTTTGCTTCCAAATCAACTTGTCCTTGACCTGATTTCTTTTCCTTTTTGGAGCTATTTTGGTTAATTACATACTTTGAAAACCTTTAGCCTGCAAGATCCTGCAGCGAGTCAGTGCCAGGAAGAGCTCTGTGCCCAAACCGGTATACCCAGTGCATTGCTCTTATCAGTTTGTGTGTGTGACTACTCCCCAAGAAGCAGCAAGTAGCTCAGGAACAGCTCAGAATTAAGAATTGTTATTTGTTTGTTTTCAAGGCAAGGAGAGATTTTTGCTAATTTGCATCTGCAGCAGGAAGGTTTAAATGTGCAAAATAAATACATTTGAATAAGATTTTATTTACTTGACATACAGTAACAGCTCCTTGGAAACCATTAGAGCCTATTGTGTAAATCTTTTTCTCTGTTTGGGGATTAGGGGCCCAGTACATGGTAATAGCTCATCGGGAGCTGTTTCCTTCCATTGTGTTAATGGGATCGCTCGGAATCCATGCTGTGGCGATATGCTACAATTAGTTGTGGCATTTTTATTTAAATTAATTACCTGGTGTGTGTCAGAAACTTCTTTTCAGAAGCAACATCGAGCCATTGTTGAGGGAGAGGCTCACTCCCCCTCCTATCCTAAACAGTTTCTGGTTTTAATTCATGGGCTTGCTGTGTTCTGTTAATAAAAAGAGCAACATGCAAAGGTGTTTTTGGGGGTGTAGAAGAGTTTGCTTATATTTTCTCAAGAAAGGGGTCCTTTTTGGTTTCCATGAGGCATGTTGTGTAGCCACACATTTCATTATCACAATTCATGTCTGTGTCTGTATCTCTTATAAGGAACTGGTTTGAATTCTGGATTGCTAGTAACACTGAATTATGGTGGGCAGTTCCACACACGGCTTTAACCCGGGTGCAGTCGGCTTTCTTAAACTGGCAGGGCACCGGCACACAACCTCCCCCCCCCCCCCAGGAAAAGCCTTAAAAAGCAAAAAATAACTTACCCTGCCACCATTCCCCCTTCTCCAGAACTCTCCTGGTACGTAGAAATGACATGCCAGGAGTGGGGGGAGGAGTGATTTCCTGCACGCCAGGAGAGCGCCGGAGAAGGGGTAATGGTGTCCGGGTCAGTTATTTTCTTTTTTAAAGGATTTTCGGGGGGGGGGGGGGGGGCGGCGGCTTGGGTTTGTTGGCCTCCATGAGCCCAAGAAACCCAACACAGCCATGTGGATGGGCACCAGAAGTCGTGTGACGCAATCCCCAGGCCCAATCCACACAGTGCCTACATCTGGAAAGACCTGGGTTTTCTGAAAGGCCCGGGTCTTTCCAGCTGTCAAATTGCCTTGGGACAAACCAGGATTTTCCTGCTTTGTTCCAAAGGAATTCGTTTTTACGTGGGGCATTGTTTGGATGCCCCACATGACAGCGCAGGGGGGTGCACATTTTGGATACTGTCTGGATGTGCCCTGTGTTGCAAAAAGCGGTAAATCTAAAAATGTGTTGCCAAAATGAAATGTTTGAAAAGGTCTGGCATGCAAGTTTCTCATTTTTTTTCGATGGCCAGGGGTAGGGAGATTGATACTTTGGAATAAATGGTCAGATAATAATAAGGTCTAAGAGAGTCAAGAGCTTAGAACTGATGTATTTCAAATAGCAACATGACTTGTTAAAAAGATAGTTTGAAGAGAAGCAGCTAGGCCATAACGACATTATTTTAGTGAAATAAGCAAATGGCATGACATTTTCCCCCACACAATATATGACACTTTTTCTTGTTACTGGAGAGGGCACTTGGACAGGGTCTCCTCTCCCCAAAAGAAATGTAGGCCACCTTCTTACTTTTTTAGATGGGGAAAAAGAACTAAAAAGTAGTAATACAATGGGTTACAGTGATGCCATGGAGATTGTATAGCTGCCCTGATGTTGAACTGTAATTCCTAGCAGCCTGGCAGTATAGTGAGGAGTGCTAGGAGTTTAAGTTCAACAATAGGGATTCTTTTTTAATTTGGGGGAATTCCATGTTGTTGTTGATGATGATGTTGATAATTAAGGTTTAGCACAGTCCAACAAGAAATGTTACAAATTCTTAAGTACATTACAAACACAACAAACAGTACATACCAGCACAACACATACTGAACAGACACATTGGACAATACCATTTCCTCTCTTCTCCCTACAAAATACATATTAACATATGACACAAATTCAAGTAAGTATTCTCTTATTTGTTGATATATCATGCACATTAATCCTCTATTGATCTTTCCTTTGGAGAGGATTTGAATATTAGAAAGTATTATATCTCCTTTCATAAAATGTAATTTAAGAATGGTTCCCTATCTTTTTGAAAAGTTGTCTGTGGATCTCTCTTCCATCATCACTGGAAGTTATTCATTTCATCCATTTAAAATGGTTTCAATAGTTATCTATTACAGGTGTTGTTGTTCATTCGTTCAGTCATCTCCGACTCTTCGTGACCTCATGGACCAGCCCACGCCAGAGCCCCCTGTCGGCCGTCACCACCCCCAGCTCCTTCAAGGTCAGTCCAGTCACTTCAAGGATGCCATCCATCCATCTTGCCCTTGGTCAGCCCCTCTTCCTTTTACCTTCCACCTTCCCCAGCATAATTGTCTTCTCCAGGCTTTGCTGTCTCCTCATGATGTGGCCAAAGTACTTCAACTTTGTCTCTAGTATCCTTCCCTCCAATGAGCAGTTGAGCTTTATTTCCTGGAGGATGGACTGGTTGGATCTTCTCGCAGTCCAAGGCACTCTCAGCACTTTCCTCCAGCACCACAGCTCAAAAGCATATATCTTCCTTCGTTCAGCCTTCCCTAAGGTCCAGCTCTCACACCCGTAGGTGATTACAGGGAATACCATGGCTTTGACTATGCGGCTCTATTACAGGTATCTCCACCTTTTTCCACAACATTTTAGCTTCCCAGGCTTCGATAGTAGCCAGGAGTGCCCTTGTATATTTACTTGTGTGCCGACTGTGCTTATTCCTTGAGAAGCCTGATCTGGCCATGGTGTTAGATAGCTTAGAAACATCCCATTTGGATTATTGCCATGCTCTCTATTTGGGGCTGCCTTTGAAGAGTATTTAGAAACTTCATCTGGCCCAAAGAGCTATGAACAGGTTAATTGGGTCTGACTTTTTCAGATTAGTCAGATCCACCTCCTCCAAATTAGGATGGTGATACTGCAACATTATACAGTTTATAATATTTATTTTTGTCATTCTGTCGCTACTCGGATGAGGCACTACTTTCTAGGTTTTCCACTGGACAGGCCACACAACCAGGAATCACACAAATTATGATACTATAGGCCAACTTTTGTAGGTTCATCATTGATCTTGAATGAAGGAAGACAAGATAATACTTGTACCTTTTCAAGCACATACTCTAAAGCATAATCTACCAGCAGGCATGTAGCCGGGGGGGGGGGGGGGGGTTGAGGGGCTTCACCCCCCCCCCACCCCCCGAAATTCTCATGGTGGTTCGCGAAAAGGCCTTACTGGTGCATTATTTAAACTGTTATGTTTATTCATATCATGATCTGATCACCATACTCAATATATCCCATATGCATGGGGGTATCCCATATGCATGGGGGATACAAAAGGTTTGCTAGGATAGACACTCTTTCACTCAGACTCAGCCCCCCCGAAACTCAGCCCCTCCCGAACCCCCCCCCGAAAAAAACTCCCCCCCCCCCCCCGAATCGAAATCCTGGCTACGGGCCTGTCTACCAGGATGACGATCTTGCAGTATCTGGAAATGTTTCCTCTCTATCAACTATGAACAGTTTTGTCACAGACCTGTAGTTCATCTGATGCCATATTTGCAAGTAGAGCTGTGTAGTCTATCCGGCAGACTGTATTTCCCAGTATGGGATAATCAGGAGAGGCGCTTCTCTCAGTCCCATCACCATTGCAAGCATGTCTGTGATTAGAGATTTGAAGTGTTTTACACTGTGATTAGTTTAATTCTATTTTAATGTTCTCTTTTTGTATTTCTCTTTTAAATTGTAAGCCGCCATGAGTCCCAATTTTGGGAAAAGGCGGGATATTGTTGCTACTGCTACTAATTATTACAGCTGCCTGATGAATCCAGTTGAAGAAGTGAGGGTTTACATGATGTAGAATGAAGTTTGGATGTTAAATATTCAGTATATTTCTTGACAAACATGAGTGCCATAGATATGGCACAGCTCCTTCTGTTAGCAAGCCTCCATGCATCAGTCGCCTTTGGCAATTATAAGTTTGTGCAAGAACAACAGCTTGTGTTTGCATAGCTTTGCTCATGTTTACCAGCCTGGAGCTTAGGTCTGTACTGCCTAAGCGGGAGGAAAATGGCACTGTGCCATGCTGATGTTGATTGACTAATGGTACACAGCATTGAAACTGGATTGACAAAACTTTAAAGTGTGATTCTCATCCTAAAGATGTATTCTCTTCTTTCTGTCTAGAAATACACAAGGGTCTTACTTATACTGAGGGGTTTTCTCTGTGGTTTAACACTGATGTGGTCATATCAATGTGATGCAGTGGTTCCCAACCTTTTTTTGACCAGGGACCACTTAACCAGGGACCACTTTGACCAGGGACCACTCTCCAACATTAGTACAAAAGGGGTTACGAATCGGTTTTTGTTCAACTTTAAATTTGGTTTGGCACTCCTGTATGTTTACTATTTATTTAACAGTTGTGGGTCCATGAACCGTAATAAAGTTCTTAGATTTGGTTTGGTTATTTGGGGTGCTAATTCAGAAAAGCTGCATCGTATAGATCACATCAGCTCTAGTTTCTGATACAGAACATAAGCCATCCAGTAGTCGCCATCTGCTCACCCACAGAAAACCACATTTAATAAGCCTCGGCACTATAAGAGGGTTTTGCGAGACCAGCCATTCTTGTTGCAATGGTTTAGTAACGGTGAGGCCCTGGACCATATTTTAGTTTTTGCAGACCACTGGTGGTCCGTGGATCACAGGTTGGGAACCACTGATGTAGCGGGAGCCAAAATAGTCTTCTGCAGCCTCAGACTCTTCCCCTCTCTCTTAAGGGCCATCTACATGGGCCATATAAGTCAGTTCAGAGGTCAGTCAACAATTATGCATGGGGTCCATTCACTTTGTTCCATGTTAAGAAAAGTAGAGATTGAATCTTCAGAGCTTGCTTGCATTTTGGGCCAATGTAAACAGTTGGACTGCTTCCTATTCAGCAGTAGCTGTAGCTGTTTCTGAGGACACCCTCCAGCCTCGGAGCCATCTCAGTGTCTGACTGTGCAGATTTCAGTAACACTGATCCAGAGAACACTCAGATATGTGCAAACCTGTTTTCTGCATTAAAGCCACTGGCCTATGGTTCATTTCTTCAGTGTTCTGCTTTCCCCAATGGGAGTACATACATTGGCCATCTTCAAATTGGGTTTGGCAGAATAGATCTCCCCTGAGACAGCCTATACTTTAGCTGGGGTGTCGTGTAGAAACAACAACTCCCTCAAAAAAAGGTGGCGGGGGGGGGGGGGGGGAGAGGAAGAAACGAAGGAAGAAAAGTCCGAGAAATGGAAAAGAATTTCTAGTATTTCATGTCTTTCAGGCTGGCAAACTTCCTGGTTGCCTAGAAATAATCTGAAGGTTTGATTTTCGTGGTTAAGATAGATAATGTTCTTTCAGACCCCTTTCTTCTCTTGCTGTTGCTCTGCCTCTATAGACATTGTGTCTTAATGTAATGTTAACTTTCAAAAAGCTGGACTCCAGATTGTGGCCTCTTATCTAGACATTGTGGATTGTCTGTCCCGGGTGTGAGAGAGTGAGAGATGTTCAGCTTTCCTGGTGTTGCTGAATTGCAACTCAGATTGTCTCTAGCCAGCATCGTCAATAGGGAGGAATACTCAGAGGCTTTGGTGTCTGTAGTGCAGGTAATCTGATACCTGTAGGGCAGGGAGCTATTCAATATGCAAGACAGCAAATGTGGTGTGGATGTTTGAGTGTTGGACTTATAGTCTGGGAAATCAGGGATCAAATTTTGAGTTAGCTATGATAAATCATGGTGCAGCAGGTTAAACCGCTAAGATGAAGAACTTGCTGACCAGAAGGTTAGTCGTTTGAATCCACGGGACAGGGTGAGCTCCTGCTGCTAGTCCCAGCTTCTGCTAACCTACCAGTTTGAAAACATGCAAATGTAAGTAGATCAATAGATACTGCTTTGGCAGGAAGGTAATGACACTCCATGCAGTCATGTTGGCCACATGACCTAGGAGGCATCTATGGACAACACTGGTTCTTCAGCTTAGAAATGGAGATGAGCACCATCCCCAATGTCCCCACCTCTGGCATTTTCATGTGTTGCATGCCTTACCTTTGGATGAACCAGGACCAATTTTACCATAAAGCAAAATGAATCTGTCACTTCTTCTAGTAAATGTGGGGAGATGGCAGCAAGGTGTGCCCTGCCCATTGTCCTCTAAGCTAAGTTAGCTTAGAGGACAATGTAGGAGCTGCCAAAATGACTAAACCGAAGCTATCTTACTTTGAACATATCACGAGATGGTGTCTCATGAGACGAGATTGTCATGTTAAGTAAAATTGAAGGCGGCAGGGAAAGGTGTATTGCCTCAGCAATGATTTTAATAACACAACCCAACAACAACAAAATCTTGGTGTCTTGGGTTTTAGACTTGTTCCTGGGGTGCTGATTCAGAAAATTACATTGGAGAGACTTTATCAGCTCTTGTTTCTTAGATATGGTTATCATGATTTTCTGTGGGTGAGCAGATAGTATATGTTCTGTATCTCAAAAACTTGAACTGATGGGGGAAATTGCTGCCATTTTAGCAGGCCAAATATACCCAGAAACAGGGCTAACATTTGAGGCACCAAAATGTGTTTTGGCCAAAAGGGTGTTTTGGAGGTTTCTCATTCATAGGTTTGTTGTAAACTGAAACTGACTTGGTGTCAATGCACAAAAAGAAAGCAGATGGTGCCCTTATTGCCAACATTCATACCTTGGAAGTCACATATAAAAAATAAGGTAATTGCTTGTAATAGATTATAGGGTAGAAGGAACAACATAAGAAAGAAACGTTTCATTAGAAGCTTAATGAGCGGTGGCAATAGCAATAAGCTTTTTTTGGTGTTGCAACTAATGTTTTCTGTTATGTTGTGCATTATTTTTCAAAGACTTTTTTAGACCCTGTTGTTGCTTTTAGAACTGTGTCTCAATGACAGGAGGGGAGGGATGTATCAACAGTCAGCATCCCCATTCTACACCACCTTAGAACTCCTTCATTTGGTGGAGCTGCCTGGCTTCTAAGGTGGATTTTGTGAGGGCCGAATAAAGAGATGGTGCTATGATGATAGAATTCTGTTCTCATAGCCACAGTTGATAATGCAAGCTCTCAGCCTACCTTTCCCAGCTCTGTTAGTACTGAAGTTCAACTAGCTTTTCAACTGTGTCCAGTCATATTCTGCACATGGAATGGAAGAGGCCACCATCTTGCTCTTTGCCTTGGGCAGTGATGTATTTGTGCTAGCCCGTTGTATATAATTTTCCAAAGATGGCCCCTATGATTGGGAACCTCAGATCTTGCTTCTAAATAATCAATAAGACTCAAATTCATATGTCTATATCTTGTAGGTAGGTGCACCTTTTCAGACCTATGTATGGAAACCAGGGTCATGAAAACATTGGTGATCGGTCACAAAGACTCTCACTTCCTCTACAATACCTTTCTGTAGGAGAAATTATGAAAAGCTATCCTTTTCAGGTCCAGGCTATTTAACTAACCGTATCATTGCATATAAATCAACACGGGCACTGCGGTCAGTGAAGGAGGCCCTGCTCTCGGTCTCACCCTCATCTCAAGTGTGGTTGGTGGGAATGAGAGAGGGGGCCTTTTCTGTGGTTGCCCCCCCCCCCCGCCTCTGGAACCCCCTCTCTCCTCTCCTTTAAAAACTCTTAAAACCCATTTTTGAATGTTAGCTTTGGAGAGGAGGAGGATTACAACATCTTAATACATAACCTCATTTGGACACTAGAAATCCACTCTGGCGCTGTTTGGTTGTCCTACATCAACATCAGCTTATTTTATACAACATCGCTCATCCTCATTTTATACTTTTAATTTATTATAACTATTTAGATTTTATTATGACGTAAATTAATGTGTTGAGGTTTATTTGTTTTAATTAGTTTTTGGTTAGTCATTCAAGTTTATAAGTTTATATTGATGCTATTTATTTATTGTTTGTTTTGTTTTGTTATTATGGCATGGAATGTTTGCAACTTCTGTTCTGGAAACTGCCCTGATTCCCCTTGGGGAGATAGGGATGGTTACAATTAAAGATTATTATTATTATTATTATTATTATTATTATTATTATTATTATTGGTTGATACATAACAAGATTAGTACACAGCAGACAAGGTCAGTCTGCTGGCGGTTGTATTGGATCACACGTCGGACACTTCCCAAGTGTCTAGGTCAGTGTGATGTATCGGCGAATAATGCATGCAGATCCCAGTAAGGTGGCCTTTTGCAGCTGACAGATAGTAATTTTGTCAGTGCCGAATGTGTTTAAGTGCAGGCCCAGGTCTTTTATTCACTGTACCCAGTGTGCCGATCACCACTGGGACCATCTTGACTGATTTGTGCCAGAGTCTTTGCAGTTTGATCTTTAAATCCTTGTATCATGTCAGCTTTTCCAGTTGTTTCGCTTCAATCCTGCTGTTGCCTAGGATTGCCACATCGACAATCCATACTTGATTTTTTAACATGATCATGAGGTCAGGAGTATTGTACTCCAAAACTCTGTCAGTCTGAATTTGGAAGATCCAGAGTAGTTTGACATGTTCATTTTCTTTAACTTTTTTCAGGCTTGTGATCCCACCAGTTCTTTGTCACAGGCAGATGGTATTTGTGACACAAGTTCCAATGGATCATCTGAGCAAATGTTATGCCTCTGCTTGCAGTCTGTCTGCACGATCTTCTTGCAGCAGCTGAGGATATGATCTATTGTTTCGTCCGCTTCTTGCAGTGTCTACACTTGGGATCTGTCGTTGACTTTTCAATTTTGGCTTTGATGGCATTTGTTCTAATGGCTTGTTCTTGGGCTGCCAGAATCAGGCCTTTGGTCTCCTTTTTTAACGTTCCACTTGTGAGCTACATCCATGTTTTTTCTTTGTCTATTTGGCTCTCAGTTTTTCCCAGTAATGGTCCATGGAGAGCCTTCTTTTGCCAGTTTTCTCTTCTGCTCTGCATTGTGTTTTTACGGTATTCATCACTCTTTGTCTTTTGCACTTTAAAAAGTTCTCTGTTATTGACTTCCATCAATGTTGGTTCTTGACTGTCTTTCACATAATCTGCCAGTGCATGTTTCTCTTCTTCTACTGTTGGTTTCACTTGCAGAAGCCCTCTGCCTCCTGATTTTCTGGGCAGGGAAAGTCTGTAGACATCACAACGTGGGTGTAATGAGTTGTTTTTCTGTCCAGATCATCCAGCTCTGCTTGTGTCCAGTTCACAATTCCAGTTCACAATTGTTGTTGTTGTTATTTCTGTATTACAATGCTCAGATCAGTCCCCAAAATGGTTCTACCACATCCTGTCAAATTCTGCCTACACTGAAACCAAGCATCATCTCTAGCTATAATGTAGGAATGGAGGCAACTGAGTTCAGGCTGTAATTACCACTGCAGCCCTAGATGAGAGAAGAGGTGGGCAACGGCACTTTGTAGAACAAAAGGTTGGACTCCATTATGAGCTGAAGCATCCTCCTGCAGAGCCACTCAGGCAAGGAATACAAGCCCTCCAGAGGTTGTTGCCACCTGCCCATGGAAATTGCAGTTCAGCAGCCTCTGGAGGGACACACATTCTATATTCTTGGCTTAGAAGCAAGTTTGCAGCACTTGCAAAATGCATTTCTGTGGCAAACCATCAAGATCCACGAACCTTTTGTTTTCCCAATTGCATCGCGAGGTTTGAAGAACTTCCTGCCAATGATGATAGAAGGAAAAGTACATGTCATCGTATCATACAAATGGCACTCTGTGAACACCCTGCAGATCCATTGACTGATACCTTGGGTCCATTGGCTTTCTATTCAGGAGTAAATAGCAGTAGGACAATGAGTTCCATGCACAGATATCAATGAGGAGGAAAACCTGGCATCGTTATCAGTTCCTAGGTTTCAAAATTGGACTTATTATCTACCCATTTAATTATCTTCCCTGAGATGCTGAAAAGCAAATCCTTTTGGCTAAGTAATAATCCATAATACACCCAATGGCTTCCTGGCAGGTTAACACAAGCAGAGAAAAACTCTTTTTCAAAGTGCTTCTGACACCCCGCATGCCCAGACCTTACATGGTTATTTTATTAGGTGCAATGAAAATGGATCGCCTTTCCATTTTTGGACTATTAGCCACACATGTTAATCTGCACACCAGATGTTGAAAGAATCAATTATTAGAGACTTTTGGCTGCTAAGAGAGAAAGAAGGAAATCAGTTCCCTAGGAACAGAGCAACTGACATTTTCATCTGGTTGCAGAGGTGGGTGTGCCAGGAAGCTGTACCCAAACAGCTGCTGCTCGGCAGTCCTTGCTGTCTGAACAACTGCTACAAATGTATTCTTAACTCTCAGGTGCAATTTTAGAAAGTCTTACACTGTCCCTTCTCCCAAACTGGCTCATCAGCAACGAGAGCACATTCTTTTCTGTTTGCTAAATGATAGTTTGTTCTCTTGGGAAACACCAGCAGAAGGCATACAATGGAACCAGGCTTGTGCTCTCAAAGCACTGAGATGACTTGATGAACAGGAATGTTGATCTCACTTGTAGACCTTAAAATGTTGCTTCAAGTCATAGGTCGAGATCTTATTTGACACTAATGGATCATGAAATTCTACCAGCATACATCCATAAGGTAGGGAAACTTCAGAGGGAAGAGACTGCTCAGGATTGGGTGGATTTTGGGTTGTTGTAGGTTTTTGGGGCTGTATGGACATGTTCTAGAGCAGTGATTCCCAAAGTGAGCATTACCGCCCCCTGGTGGGCACTGTAGCGATCCGGAGGCGGGGGGTGGTAATGGCCACAGGTGCATTTGGGGGGCGATGAATAACTGTAAGGGGACGGTGAAAGCATAAAAGAAAGAAGAGAAGATTTAGAAAAATTGATTTCCAGGGGGTAGGCCAAATAAGGTTGGGAACCACTGTTCTAGAGCATTCTCTCCTGACGTATCGCCTGCAACTATGGCAGGCATCCGCAGAGGGTGTGACATCACAACCTCTGAGGATGCCTGCCATAGATGCAGGCGAAACATCAGGAGAGAATGTTTCTAGAACATGGCCATACAGCCTGAAAAACCTACAACAACACAGTGATTCTGGCCATGAAAGCCTTCAACAATACATTGAGTGGATTTTGTCCACCACTGAAAAGGTGCAACCACTAGATCAGGGGTATCAAACTCCTTGTCACTGAGGGCCACATTGGCCTTATGGTTGCCTTCAAAGAGTAATCGAATCCATGGATGGAGACACCATGGATGCAGAGGGCTAACAATTTTTATTTTTTTACGTAGTGATCCGCATTCTTTTGGTTTTACTCAGTTTGGTTGTCATGTTATTGAACCACATCTCTCATAACTTTTGATTGTCTACCATGCAGATTGGGGATAATGGGGGTTGCTCTGAGGTTGGGGAAAGGTTAAAGGACATTTTAATGTCAGACATCCTATCCATAAGCCTTATATCTAAATGCAAACCCTACTCTCCTGAATAAACAGAACAAACCACAGCCTTCCAGATGTGGCTGTATCTCAACTCCCATCAGCTCTAGTCATTATGTCTAATGATGAGGAATACAGCAGTTGTAAAAGAATGTGGCAGGCCAGATTATGTCCATGGGCCTTGAGTGTGCACTAGAGTACTACCCCAACAAAATGCCAGCTAAATCATATATGCCAAGAATAAGTTCAATCATTTCTGAGGTCAGAGAGGAGTGACTATTAGTTTTATAGGTTCCAGGGAGATTCACCTGGTGCAATCTGGTCTCTTCCTCAACTAGACCTCCTTTGGTGGTGGCACCTCAGTTCATCTTCTACTTGATATTATGTAGGTCACCAGTTTAAGGCTAGCCGTGGAATGGAGACCTGGACAGGAATCTATAATGGAGTAGTGACAACACAGTTGAAAACTCAATTCATATTGACATTTCAGCTGCCTGAAACATAATATACACATATTTCCATTCTTTATGAACGAAGCGCTTTCTTAATATTCCATAGCATGTGGTCTGTATCTGATCAATTCCAAAGGGAATCCCAATCTTCTATTTTAGCAATTATCCCATTGATTATAGTGCTAGTTTGCCCTCTATATTCTGCAGCCAGTGTCTTTATAATTTTTTGGGGGGAGGGCAGGGAGAGTGGGATGAACCTGAAAGACTACAAATCCCTAAAGGTTTTTATTGATATTACAAATATGTTATCACAGCAGTTGGGGAAAGAGCCTCAAAAGGGCACTTTCCAAATTCTGCAAAATGAAACATATTCAAGTAGCTTGGATAAGTTTCTTTCTTGGAATACAATCCCCAGAATCCCTCAGCCATGTGAATTTGTAGTTCAAGGCCTGCGGGCCAAATCCAGCCCACCATGTCAATTCATGTGGCTCTCCAGATGCTGGTCTACAACTCCTGTATTTCTCATCATTAGACACCATGACTTGAGTTGATGTGGGCTGTGATACATCTGGAAGGCTGCAATTTGTTCAGTTTAGTCAGAAGAGTGGGGTTTGATTTAGATACAAGGCTTGTGGATAGGACGTCTGGCTTTAAAATGTCTTTTCACCTTTCCTCAACCTCAGAACCAGAAGTACTAATGGCTTGCAATTCCCATTATCCCCAGGCTACATGGCAGATAGCGATGGAAGTTATCATTAAAGAGCATCTGGGGACTGACAACTATATCAAAAATTTATAGTTGGCCCCCTGTATCCATGGTGTCTCTGTCCAACGGCCCTTTGAAGGTAACCATAAGGTTGATGTGGCCCTCAATGAAAATCATAGAATCATAGAATCATACAGGTGGAAGAGACCTCATGGGCCATCCAGCCCAACCCCCTGCTAAGAAGCAGGAAAATTGCATTCAAAGCACCCCTGACAGACGGCCATCCAGCCTCTGTTTAAAAGCTTCCAAAGAAGGAGTCTCCACCACATTCCAGGGCAGAGAGTTCCACTGCTGAATGGCTCTCACAGTCAGGAAGTCCCTCCTAATGTTCAGGTAGAATCTCCTGTAGTTTGAAGCCATTGTTCCATTGCATCCTAGTCTCCAGGGCAGCAGAAAACAAGCTTGCTCCCTCCTCCCTGTGACTTCCTCTCACATATTTATACATGGCTATCATGTCTCCTCTCAGCCTTCTCTTCTGCATTTGATATCCCTGTTGTGGTCTAAACAAGTAAGTTTTTAAAGATTTAGTTGTTTCTATATACGGGACTCAGCTACCAGTTCTTTCCTTTCCTAGAATGTAACAAAAAGGACATACTGTTTTTTTTAACTACTGCACTGATTGATGGCAAAGCAGTTGGCCATTATCTGTTTAGAGAACTAAAAGTGCTATTTGCAAATAATGGGGTGAAAATGCTTCCCTCCCTGGAACATCTTCCTTGTACTTCATGCCTCCCAACTTCAACTCCAGGACTGTAAATTTTAGTCTCTTATTGCTGTTAAAGTGTTTCTCAAATGTTATACATCAACATTCCCCCGGTACAGGCAGCCCCTGGGCCTGATGGGCGGGTGTGTGGGTTTTTCCCCCTCCTGTATAGTCTGTAAGCATTTAATCAACGTCTCTGGAAATCCTGTTTTCTCCCTAAAAATGTAATATTTCACTTGACTAATGGTTGACTAATGTTGTGAATCACTTAGAAACACAGATGGCCGTATATACTCCAGTAAGGTTTCTTTTAAATAGGAGATTGAATAATGGCATTCCCAGTTGCCTAAAGGCTGAAATGCTGACAAGAACACCCAGGAAAAATGGCCTTTAAAAGATGCTGAGTTCTATAACTCAAGCTGGAGGGGGAGAGATGGGGAGAAAGTGCTGAGTCCATCACTTTAGGTGTATTTGGACAGGAGTGGCCAAAGTGCTTCCAGGTACCGCTGGTTGGGTGGGAGGAGGAAGTGGCTGTTAAGGAGGAAAGAAGCAAATGCCAGTTTCAAAAGTAGTTTGGTATCATTTATGCCCCCATCCCCAGTGTAAATGTTCCCATCCATCATGTGTGGTGAACTGTTGACTACATGGCAACTTCGCTACCTCTGGAGTGTGGATTGGACTGCAAAATTCACAATGATTTGTTTTTGTTCATCAGTTCCCAGTTTGATTTGGCTCTGAATAAAACGGTGGATTTACGCTGACCGCAAACTAGGACCTGATCTGGCATGATAGATGCTGGATTGGTCATGGGTTTTGTCGTCTCAGGTATTTATATCAAAATGCAACAAAAATGGTGACAACAGAAATAAACAATTCAAAAACAATTTTTAGTTCACACTACCGTGTTAAAGTGGCTCTAGAGTGTTGATGTTCTCATACAAACTTAAATATATATGTTCTCATACAAACTTAACTATATATATATTCCTCATACAGTATGTTTCTAGGATGTGTTATTCTACCTTTCCTTACAGATCCAACTGGGTCCTAACTTATTCATATACTGTAACACATGAAACATAACCTACAAGAATCTCAAAAGGAAACAAGTCCAAATATCTGATATATATACATAACGCAACAACAAGTAATCCCAGGTATAATGTCCTTGTTTCGTGGAATCCTTTTTCAGGTTATGTTCATATACATGTAGTCTTTTAGATTGTTTTGGAATTGTTTATTTCTCTTGTTACCATTTTTGTAGCATTTTGTCATCTCAGGCCCCATCTACACTGGCAAATAATCCAGTGTAGCTGTCGTATTAGCTTTGGATGTCCAAATGACTCACGCAGGGTAATGCCTTTTATTCTGGCTTACACCTGGGTTAAAAATATCACTTGCAAAGATCTGGATCTTCCAAGAAGACCTGAATGTTTGCAGATGCTGAGGCAATGTAGACAGACATTTGGGATCGCCATATGCAGTCCCAGGTGGTGTCCCCACAGCCATCCAGGGCTCCCTGGACTCAGGCAGTCCAGGGAGATGAAATGTCTATGCCTCCCACAGAAAACCTCCTTACCTTTGCAGGACACTGTTTTCTTTCTGGATCACTATCACTGATGACACAACAGAGCTGTGGAGAGGTGCGGGGTGGGGGATGGGGCGCTTCCCACTTCAAAGCTCCATTGCATCATCATCCAGAAAGAGGACAGCCTCCTGCAACAGGAGGGAGGCTTTCTGTTCATTTTTGGAGGGTAATGTGGGGCAGAGAGACTTGGGAGACTGTGCCCACGGCCAGCCACGCTAAACCAGTGCCAGCATGGCTCAGCAGTGTGGACTGCCATTGAAGTGGCATGGGGCACCCATGTATGGCCACAATACAGTTTGGAACTGGCAATTTATGCTGTTGAAGCTACATTTTGCATCTTTGCAGATGCACCCTCGGTAAGTCCTTCAGCTGCCACAGAGGCAGGAGGGAGTTTCAACAGCCCAGCCATGATGAACAAGGTTCACCGCTACTTTGTGGCTACTCTAACTGCTCCTCCCTTCACTCTATGTGTTTTACCTATTCTCTATTTCTTTCCAGGACAATTGAGAACTAAGAGAGTGGGAAGAGGGGAAAAGCCACCTCTTCTTCCACTCCCTTCCCAGGGCTCTCTGTTGTCCCAACTGATGTCATGGCCAGCGCCAGAGAATAGTAGAACCCAGAGACAGCTGTGACATGGGAATTGAGTCAGAAAGGGGATTGCCATCCTATGTCTTTGGGTCTCCTGAATCCAAGAGAAGTGGGATGGCAATGGGACAGTTGCATCTGGTTCCATTTAGGAACCAGACCAACTGTCCCCTCAGGCCCTAAATTGGGGAAAGCCACATTCTAGGACAGTATTTGGACTTTCCCCTGACTTTGGGTAACATAGGGCAAGGCCGTGTTAAGGTGACCTTGCCCCACATTACCATGGATAGGAGCCCCCGGTGGCACAGTGGGTTAAACCCTTGTGCTGGCAGGGCTGAAGACTGACAGGCTGCAGGTTCGAATCTGGGGAGAGCGTGGATGAGCTCCCTCTATCAGCTCCGGCTCCCCATTTGGGGACATGAGAAAAGTCTCCCACAAGGATGGTAAAACATCAAAACATCCGGGCTTCCCCTGGACAGTGTCCTTCCAGCAGACAATTCTCTCACACCAGAAATGACTTGCAGTTTCTCACACAACACAACCACAGATTAGCTCCTTGCGGTGTTTGGCTGATCCTTATCTATACATACCTAAGTGGTCTGTGTAGATGTGGCCCCAAGCTCTTGACTCTCTTTTACAAAGCCGTTTGGCTTACTTCTAAGTCAGTTTTAGTTTCATGGGTATTTGGCTACATTTCAGGAGTTAGAGATAGGGAAAAATACCATTGTTTTTGCACCAAAGTTTGTAATTTATACATCATTTTTTGACATTTCAGCACTTGTTTATGAAAGATGTGTGCATAATCATTTTTTTCTGTTTTGCAAAAACTAAATTTGCCCATATGTATTATCATAGTTCTCTAGAAGTGTTGTGTATCATGTCAGATACATAGCTATATCATCATGAATTTACAACTCTTAGCCTCTGATACAGGGGCCCAGTCATTGCATATTTCATAAAATACATTCTTTTCTGTACAGAAGTAGTGTTTCTTACAAAAAATGGAGGGTTTTTGGAATGATGTCAGAGATTTCCCCCTCCCCAAAGAAAATAAAAATGGGCACAAACTGGTCAGGTGAGGAGAATTTTTTTCTAAGATTTCCTCTTGCATTCAAGGTTTAAATAAGCAAAGATATGCATCTGTATCATCAGCCTGAACAACCTTTTGTGGGAAAGTGGGATATAACCTCAATTGATAATATAAACAACTTGCTCCTATTATAGCTTCCTTATTTATTTATTTATTTATTGTATTTATATACCACTTTTCTCACCCTTGGGGGACTCAAAGCAGTTCACAACATAATCTTTGGCAAAATTCAATGCCTTACATGCCTAAAATATCATATATGAAATTAACCACATATAGCAATAGATTGAAACCATCAAAACTATAAAACTATAAGCAACAATCACAGACACAACATAAAACATTAGGTCTTAACGATCTCAAGGTTATCTTTAACTACTTCATATTTCCATAGTCCTGTCATTCATCGAATGCCTTCTTGAACAACCAGGTCTTAAGTTGTTTCCTAGCTGCTAGGAGCGAGGGCAGATCTAATATCATTGGGGAGAGAGCTCCACATCTGAGGGGCCACCACCAAGGAGGCCCTGTCTCTCGTCCACACCAATCACACTTGCGATCTTTCTGAGCCCCTGAAATTGACATTTCTGAGCCCAGCCAAATGAGACTTTATGACTTTTCCATCAATATAAGAAATTCCATCTTTGCAAACCATCCTTACAAAAAGCCTTTCAGGCCTCCGTTGAAGGGCAGTATACACATCTATTATACCATAGCATAGAGCTATGACAGTTAACGTGATGTCAAAGTGATGTTGAATGATTTCAGCTCTGCTAAAATCTTGGATCCGGGACCCAGAGTGTCAGGCTCCCAAAGGACTGAATGAGACACAGATGGGTTGAAGGCAAACTTAGAGGTGTTTATTCATCTTGGCCAAAGAAAATGTCAGTGGAGTCTGCTCTAAAGACTGACATACCTCAATGCAAACATACAGAAATATTTATGAGACCTGGATAGCAGTTTGAAACAAAGGACTTCTGCTGCCTTGTCAATTGATCCCAATTGTGGCAGGCTACGATCTGTAGGCTGGGATGTGCTGTCTATCATGGTTGCTGATTGGTCTTTGGGTTCTGAGGGAAATTTAATAGGTTGTCATTGGTATATTTGAAGGCTTGTGTCTGTTTACTGATCCGCCCATAATAAAGATGCAAGTGGAAAGGAATATGGTTGGGCTTGAGATAATGATTTTAAATGGGTTTTGTTGTTTCTGTTTCAGTTAATACAGTGGGTGTCATTCAGGAAAACAAAAGAGTGTGCAAGGTGTTGGCATATTCAATGGAGACCCTGGGGAGGCAGCCTGATCCAGCAATAGGTGTGAGGAAATGTTCCCAGGAATAAAACCAGATAATTTGGCTCTTCCTAAATCCCTCTATGTCGTCTGTGTGTCTTCTCAGGGTATTGTGAAGGAATTATGTTAACTAATGTGTGGTCATCCCCTGAGGTCTGATGTGGGTATAGTGCTTATGCAGCATTCTAGGGAAGATTAATGAGAGGTGACATGAATCTAGAGAGACGGTCAATGCAGGCCTCCTATTAGTTCCCATGGATTTGCAGATTCTGGGGTTCATCCTTTTGGGGTCTGGTTTTCAACAACAACAGCATTCATTCTATAGTGTAGATGCACCCATAGAGTCCTCTTTTCCACATCACACTTTTCTGGTTTGAGTTAAGTAAGATCTGCAATGCAGGCACAACTAAGTTGGGTCTTCTGCAATTGCAAGGGGTAGGTAATTGATCCTTCAAAGCTTTGGGAATGTTTTAAAAAATGTACAGAAATTATCTGAGCATAAGCTGTAAAGTTAAGATTTTTTGATAAGAAGTCACAAGTTAGAGAACTTTTGGCCTTCTGATATTCTAAACTAGCACTCCTCGAGGCCTTTCAATTGGCCATGACAGGCAGGGCTTCTGGGCATTGCAGGACAAAACACCTGGATGGTCAACCACCAATGCCATAAAAGGACAGATATAACGAACTTGGAAGTTACAGATAGTAAAGCAGTATCATGCCATAGAAAGCAAACATCTCTATGTTGCTTTGAGAATACACTGCATTTTTGGAAGTCTTTAAAGAAAGGTTCAAGCGTGCTTTAGTTGTATATTTTTGTATGGCATGTAGTTGAACTAGATGTCTCTTGTGGTCCCTTCCATCTATATTCTGTGATTCTCTCCCTTATAGTCTGGATTCATTTTCATATGTGGAGGGGTAGTGACCTTCTCATTTTGTGGGGAGGGTAACTTTCCAAAGCAGAGTCTGGAATTACTAGGTGAGAAAAACAACCACTGCTCAGCCTTCAATTGCACTTGGAGTGTTTTTCTAAGAGCAGTGTGACATGACAAATTTGGAGAGGCGCTATCCATGCCATTAATATTTATAAAGTGCTTGAAAAATCAGCCAGTACGCATCTATCAGGACTTGTTTTTTGGCAAAATTATATTGCTTGATCAACAAAGGATGAATTTTATGTGCCACTTTTTGGCTAGCTTGGATCGGTCCTGTTGGCCTGCTGAAAATGTTTTACTTTACAACAGGAAAAGGGGGCCATATTTAATGATGGCTTTACACATCAGGGGGGAAAGGTTCCGGCAATGTACTCTTCTACTGAGCTAATGTTCTCGCAGTTACTGTTCCTCATCTTCTAGACTAAAATCACAAACTGGGAAAGATCGGCTCAAATCTCCTCTTTCCACTAAGTGGCTTTAGGTGAATCACTTTCGTCCTCAAACTATTTTTGCTTCAGTCTTTAATTCTGCGGTATGTGGAATCATAATACTGATTTATCTTTCCAATACTGGGGTCCTGGGGTCCCTTTCACACAGTCCTATATCCCAGAATGTCAAGGCAGAAAATCCCACATTATCTGAGTGTGGACTCAGATAACCCAGTTTAAAACAGATATTGTGGGATTTTCTGCCTTCATATTCTGGGATATAGGGCTGTGTGGAAGGGCCTTTGGATGGATGATGGTCTAGGTCAGTGGTTCTCAACCTGGGGTCCCCAGATGTTTTTGGCCTCCAACACCCAGAAATCCTAACAGCTGGTAAACTGGCTGGGATTTCTGGGAGTTGTAGGCCAAAAACATCTGGGGACCCCAGGTTGAGAACCACTGGTCTAGGTGAAAATTTACCTTCCGATCCACCAAACAGTCAAGATCAAAGAACCAAGCTCAGAAAAAAAAATCTTTCTCTAGGAAATGTCAGTGAGACTTCTCCTAGACAGTATGGCTATGTCAACTGGGGATTTTGGAAATTGTAGTCCAAAGTGTACATTTTTTCAATTTCTAAAAGGCAGAACTTCTAGGACAGTGGTTCTCAACCTGGGGTCCCCAGATGTTTTTGGCCTACAGCTCCCAGAAATCCCAGCCAGTTTACCAGCTGTTAGGATTTCTGGGAATTGAAGGCCAAAAACATCTGGTGACCCCAGGTTGAGAACCACTGTTCTAGGAGAAAAGCCAATGAACCTCACTGCCTTGGACCAATAAGTTGAGGTATACAGCCGGGTTCTCTGAATTCATTTGTGCTGCCTGGACATCTCAACTTTTTTCATCTTATCACAAAATAGAGATTAGTCTGTCCCTTCTCAAAGGAAGACCTTTAACATAAAAGGCGTCTAAATGCACTCAGAGCATCGAAATACACTCAGAGATAACCAAATGGCTTTGCTATCATGATCTTTGTACGCATCAGACTCAAGTCTAGAAGCCACCTTTTTCCAACCTCATGCGTTCCATGAGCTACAGTTCTCATTACCCCCCAATAGCAGTGCTAGCTAAGAATTATGGAATTTGTACTCCAATATATCTCATAGAATTATAGAGTTGGAAGAGACCCTGTGGATGTTTATCAGTCTCTGTGTAACCACTGCACAATGGTTTGCTGGCAGCCAAATTCCTCAGAACCAATGATCACCCGAAGGAGAGGACTCACTCAATGCTAAAACTGGCTAAACAGATGATTTTCTAAAGTTTTTTTAGTTGGCCACCAGTAGCCAAGAGTATGGCCACCACTATATTTAGATTATTCCTCTCTCCTTGCCATGCCCATCCTGGAAATGTTCAATATACATAGATTGCCAATTATTTTGGCATTCTTTTTCTATTATAGTACTTGCTACAGCCATAGTTTGAACGGGAGGCTGCTTCAAAGGGCATTGTTTGTAAAACAGAGAAGAAATTGCATGCATCATAGCACTGCTACTAATTAAATCTGTGCAGGAATCTAAGAGAGATGAGAGAAGGAAAATGACAATGTTGCCCTTTCTCCTGCTGCTCCAGGTTCTGCAGTATGCAGGCCTGATTAGTGTGAGTTAATTATCAACTCCATCTTTAGAAAAAAGAGAGCACAATAGGAGAAAGTGCAGAGTCTGTTTTCACCAAAGCTGGGCAGATGACAATGGAGATACCAGATTTCTAAAGCTGAAGGAGAGAGGATCTGAGTTGGTAGCTGTTAGAGCAGGAATGGTGGTAGGGGACAAGGATTCAAGAGACAAGGTATTATGGCCAAGTTAATTATGGAAAAAATAGACCCATTTATGATCCCACAGCAAGCTGGTTTCAGGAAAGGGAAAAGCTGCACATCACAAGTGCTGAAACCTGACTTAGCACATAGAAGATGGTTTTGAAAGACAGCAGATTACAGGAGCTGTCTTCATAGACCCGTCAGCAGCTTATGATACAGTAAATCATTGTCTCCTCCTGAAAAAAATGTATAACATCACAAAGGATTACCACTTTACTCACTTTATAGGAAATCTGCTACAAAACAGGAACTTTTTTGTTGAGTTCCAGGGTCAGAGAAACACATGGTGAAAACAGAAGAATGGTCTGCGTCAGGGGACCGTGCTTGTTCCATTAATGTTTAACATTTACATAAATGATCAGCCACTGCCAGAAGGGACAGAGAGCTTCATCTATGTTGACAATCGTACCATCACAGCTCAAGCAGGGAATTTTGAAACGGTCAAACAGAAGCTCTCCAAAGCTTTAGGTGCTCTTACTGTCTATTACAGGGAAAACCAACTGATTCCTAATCCATCCAAAACACAGATGGGTACTGCTCACCTTAAGAACAGACAAGCATCTTGAGCTCTGAGGATTACCTGGGAAGGAATCCCACTGGAGCATTGCGCCATGCCAAAATACTTGGAAGTTTATCTGGACGGTGCTCTGACATATAAGAAGTACTGCTTGAATATCAAGCAAAAAGTGGGTGCTAGAAATAATATCATACAAAAGCCGACTGGCCCAACCTGGGGATCACAACCAGAGACAGTGAAGACATCTGCCCTTCTGTTTTTCTACTGTGCTGATGAATATGCATGCCCAGTGTGGAAAACATCTCATCATGCTAAAACAGTGGATGTGGCTCTTAATGATACATGCCACATTATCACAGGATGTCTATGCCATACACCATTGGAGAAATTACACTGTTGTTTAGATGTCAATTACACTTGACATCTGCTGGGAAGTTGCAGCCAGCAATGAAAGGACCAAGGCATTGACATCTCGGGCCCATTCTCTGTTCAGATACCAGCCAGCATGCCAACGTCTTAAATCAAGAAACAGCTTCCTAAGATCTACAGAGACACTCACAGGAACATCTCAGCAAGTGAGAGTCCCAAAGTGGCAGGCTAATCCCAAAACCTCAACCCATGGCTGAGACCGGATGAGAAACTCCCTTCTGGGCACACAGAAGGCTGGGCAACTTGGAAGGCACTAAACAGACTTCGCTCTGGCACCATGAGACACAGAGCCAATCTTAAGAAATGGGGCTACAAAGTGGAGCCCACGACATGTGAGTGTAGAGAAGAGCAAACAGCAGACTACCTACTGCAATGTAGTCTGAGCCCCACCACATGCACAATGGAGGAACCTCTTATAGCAACACCAGAGGCACTCCAGGTGGCCAGCTTCTGGAAAAGGAAATTCAGTGTAATGCCAAGTTTTTAACTTTGTTTGTTTGGGCGGTGGGGGTGTACATTATAATTGTATTCTCAATTCACTTCTGACATGATAAAGAAATGGGCACGATTGGACAGGTCTGCCTGGGCAAGATATTAACTCCCTTAACTCCCAAGAATTCCTTGTCATGATGCTAAAGCTTTGGGGGGGCTGAAATTAAATGTATCCGGGGGGGGGGGGGGGCAAAGTCAAGAACTGCTCAGCTGGAGGCAGGGATCTGGAACACTTAGGTTAGCCTGTAAAACATGTGTCAAACCCAAGACCCATGGGTCCAATTCAGCTCACGATGTTGTTTTATGTTGTCCTCCAGATGGTGGACTACAACTCCTTTATTCCCCATCATTAGACATTTTGACTAGAGCTGATGGGAGTTGTGATGCAGTTACATCCAGAAGGCTGCAGTTTGTTCTTTTTTAGTCAGAATAGTGGGGTCTGAATTTAGATGCAAGGCTTGCAGATAGGATGTCTGGAGTTAAAATGTCTTTTAACCTTTCCTCAACCTCAGCGCCACAACTACTGTTGGGTTGCAATTGCCATAAGCGATTCCGGCCCAGTTTATCTGTCCAAACTGATCTATGTACTCCTCTGTGAACCACTAAGGATGTTAAGATCATCTGGGGAGGCCCTACTCTCGGTCCCACCTTCTTTGTAGTCGCGACTGGTGGGGACGAGAGATAGGGCCTTCTCAGTGGTGACCCCTTGGCTGTAGAATTCTCTCCCCAATGATATTAGATCCACCCCTTCCCTCCTGACCTTTCAGAAAAAACTCAAATCCTGGCTTTGGAATCAAGCGTTTGTGCAATAAATGGATCAACTGGGAAAAATCATGTTTTAGTGGACTGCAATGGACTGATCTGGATTATGTTTTGAACCAGCTAACTGTTTTTAATTGAATGCTTATAATTGTTTTAATTGTGTTAATTGTAACTGTGTGTTTTAATGTATTGGGGGTTTTTTTGCATTTAATGACTGCCTGCTGTAAGCTGTCCTGAGTCCCTCTTCGGAGGTGAGAAGGATGGGATTGAAATGCCTGAAATAAGTAAGTAAATAAATAATCCCAGTCCACATGGCGGATACCCAAAAGGGATGGGAGTTGTCGAACAGTTTTTTCAAACAATTTTATTGATTAGCCAGTAGGTCTTATAAAAACAGTGCAAATACAACATACATCTAGTCCTCTTAAAATAAAATACAAATATACAGGTATTTGTCAGCTTGAAACCAATGTAGCTTAGCCGTAGATATATACATCAACTATTCTCATCTCCCCTGCACTGCACCCCGATCTGATCTATGTACTCCAATCTCCTTTTAGCAGCTTTAAACAAATAAAGGGCAACTTTTGTTGTCAGAATGGGGTTGTAACCAGCCAACAAAAATGAGGTTTTGGAGGATGGAAGTTGTCATTTAATAACATCTGAAGACCAAACTGGGTAAAAACTAAAGAGCACTAACCATTGTGTAAATATATATACTGGTATATAGTTGGCCCTTTGTATGTATGGATTCTATGTCTCAACTATAAGGCAGATGTACCACTCAATGAAAAATGGAATTGACATCCCTGCTTTAAGAGGTTCCACAGGGCAGGAAGGAAGGATTCTCAAGAGAGATGTCTTCAAATGTGAAAGGGGAAATGTCAAACACCACAGCCACCTTCTCTCCTAAAGGTTGTTATTTTTAAGCTGTGCTGAAATTGGAGTATTAGAAGTATGTCGGATTCATTACTATAGAGTCCACAGGATTCTTGCATTGCTTTAACCACATGGAAAATGCCACCTGAGCAAACAGGTTGAAGCCTTCAGCTTTACCGTGGGAAACATGTCTCTCTCCCCCGTCCCTAAAACAGTCACCTTCCAAATCATTAAGTCACTGAATACAATTATCTTAAAATATAAGAACAGCTGTTTCAACATATTGGTCTGGCAGACAATCTCCCATCTGCTATGTCGAAACAGCTGCCTGAGGTTAATGTCCCTAATTACATATTCATTTATCACCTTTTGGGATTTTGGAAGGGAAAGAGGGGTTGATTCTCTCTATCCTCCCCCCCCCCCCCAATTCTTCCCCTCATCTGTTCTTGGCACAGGTACAAAATGATGACAAAGTTAACTGAGCATGTGACAAGGTTAATGTAATTTCACTGATGACAAATAAGAGAAGTTGCTGATCTGGAAGGAATAGTGTGGATCGTCTCATCCGGTCTGCATGTTTGTTGCAGGAATGTCTTTTGAGATCTGTCTGGATGATACAGGGATGACACAAAGATCGCAAAAGCTGCAGCGCCAGGTCCTCTTCAGCAGTCAGGATATTTCTTGTGCTAGGAAACAGGTGTCCTGATGTCACAGTGTAGGGAATTTCCCATCTTCTTTTCCATTGGATGCTGCTTGAAGGAGATAGCAGCTTTATTTTGAGACCCCTTCCTAATGGTCTGTAACCTGGAATTCATCCTTGCCACTGCTCATTCATATTGGGTCAAAAACCCTAGCTCTTCACAGTGATCCACAGATTTAATTTCTATATTTTTCTAAATTATCTTGATTGAAATAAAAATCACTAATTAAATAAAACAAGCCCAAACATCTACAAGTACCGTATATTTCGGCATATAAGACGACTGGGCGTATAAGACGACCCCCAACTTTTCCAATTAAAATATAGAGTTTGGGATATACTTGCCGTATAAGACCACCCCTCTTCCATCGCACACCGAATAAAAATAAAAAATAAAAACATCAGATTTGATTTCAAATCCAAGACTATCAAAGCAGTATCCAGCTCTTCAGCTTAGAAATGGAGATGAGCGCCAACCCTCAGAGTCGGACACGACTGGACTTAACGTCAGGAGAAAACCTTTACCTCACCTGTAAACTCCTGTATGTTTGTTATTTATTTAACAGTTGTGGGTCCATGGAGCATAATAAAGTTCTATAAATTTCTATCTTACCTTGCCTAGGGTGAGACCAGAGCTGGGTCCAATGTCCTTTCCCCAACAACAACAATAATGGAAACCTAGAATTCGAAGGGACTCCAATGGCCATCCAGTCTAACCCTAATTCTGCCAGACAGAAACACATGTCCAAGCCCTCCCGACAGGTGGCCATCCTTTTCTACTTAATAACAGAAATAATAATAACAATAATAATAGAACCTTAGTGTTGGAAGGGACCTCAATGACCGTTCAGTCCAACCCCATTCCTGCCAGGCAGGAAGACACAATGCAAGCCCCCCAACAGGTGGCCATCCAGTTCTAGTTATCATATATACTCGAATATAAGCTGACCCGAATATAAGCCGAGGCACCTAATTTTACCACCAAAAACTGGGGAAACGTATTGACTCGAGTATCATTCAGGGGAGGGAAATGCAGCAGATACTGGTAAGCTGAGGGGACAGAAGTTGCCTTAAAGCCACCCAACACTTGAGAAGATTTTGCACTGCAGCCAGGTATTTCCAAGGTCATGCCCAAAGGATTTGATGAATATACCCTTTTTGAGATGGATCTAAATCAGGCATGGGCAAACTGTAGCCCTCCAGGTGCTTTGGACTTCAACTCCCACAATTCCTAACAGTCAGTATTTGAGAACACAGAAATGCTGGACCACTCTCACAACCACCATATCAGACTCCACAGGAAAGCCATTGAAATCCACAAGCATGTGGACAATTTCAACAGAAAGGAAGAAACCATGAAAATGAACAAAATCTGGCTACCAGTATTTTTAAAAACCCCTCAAAAATCAGAACAGTAAATAAAAAAACAAAACTCAAAAAGCAGGGGAAATTCAGACAATACAAAATCAGGACCAGCTAACACCTCCCAACAAAGAATTCTCCCAGGCAGGAAGCAGCCAGGCTTTGAAGCTGCAAGGCCATTCAATGCTAATCAACAACATTCCCACTTGGCAACATTCCCACTTGCCTCAAGCAGACAAGAGTTCTTTCTCCCACCCTGGACTTTCCACAGATATATTGCCAAGTTTCCAACAGACCTCACAACTTCTGAGGATGCCTACCATAGATCTGGGCAAAACATCAGGAGAGGAAACTTCTGGAACATGACTATACAGTCTGGAAAACTCACAGCAACCCAGCCAGTAGGCTGTTAGGAATTGTGGGAGTTGAAATCCAGAACACCTGGAGGGCCAAAGCCTGATCTAAATGCAACTTTTGGAATGTGTCCAGAGGAGAGCGACTAAAATGATCAAGGGTCTGGAGAACAAGCCCTATGAGGAGCAGCTTAAGGAGCTGGGCATGTTTAGCCTGAAGAAGAGAAGGCTGAGAGGAGATATGATAGCCATGTATAAATATGTGAGAAGAAGCCACAGGGAGGAGGAGGGAGCAAGCTTCCTTTTTGCTTCCCTGGAGACTAGGACGCAATGGAACAATGGCTTCTAACTACAAGAGAGGAGATTCCATCTGAACATGAGGAAGAACTTCCTGACTGTGAGAGCCGTTCAGCAGTGGAACTCTCTGCCCCAGAGTGTGGTGGAGGCTCCTTCTTTGGAAGCTTTTAAGCAGAGGCTGGATGGCCATCTGTCAGGGGTGATTTGAATGCAATATTCCTGCTTCTTGGCAGAATGGGGTTGGACTGGATGGCCCAGGAGGTCTCTTCCAACTCTTTGATTCTATGATTCTATGTGTTCATGATTTTCCCACTTAATACACACATTGTTGGCATGGCTGGAAATGAATTAATTTCTCCTGCTATTAAAGAAAACATGTTCTGGATATGTCTCAAAAGCTAAACTATCATGGAACATTTCTGTTATTTTTCCAGATGTATATCTGGTGATGTGAGTTTGTGCTCAACAGAACTGAACCTTTTGTGTTTTTCTACAGTACTATTGATGTACCCTGAAGAAATGTAGGATGCTTCTCTACCAGGCATGGGCAAACTTTGCCTATGCCTGGTGTTAGGAATTGTGAGAGTTGAAATTCTAAACAATCTGATAGAAAACTGGGACTTGTAGTTTGGTATGGTACTGGCTCTCTTAAACAGGGAAGGCTAAGGACCTTGTAAAACTACAACTGCTGTGACTCCATGGCACTGAATCTGTGGCAGTTTTTTTGGAGGGCATTCCCCTTTAAGACTAGCTCGCCCCTCTCACTGGCGATTCCCCTTTAAGACAAGCTCGCCCTTGCAGAGGCTACCTAGCTCTTGGCTGCAGAAATGAAACAAAACAGGGGAAAGAGACCTTTTTCTTCCTCCCTTTGCAGGCTCTTTAAAACTTTTTAAACTTAGCTGCTGAAAGAAAGCAGAAGCTGAGCAAAGAGAAAGGAAAGAAACCCCAAAGAGGGGAGATGGATCAGGAGAAAGAAGTTTCTCCAGCAGGACTTTCTCGGAGGTGCCTTTGTTTTGACTCTTCTTGAGTAGCCTGCCTGTCTGGCTGCACTGTTTGAGGAAGGAGAGGAGAGGGAGAAAGAGGCCTGAGCTGGCCGGGAATGGGAGGCTTTGCTGCTTGGGGGGTGGAGGGCAGTCTCTTCTGCCCTTTTTTCCTCCAGGAGGAGGACGGGGAGGAGGAGCAGGAGCAGGAGCGGCAGGCCTGCAGAGGGTGGTGGCCAGCTGAGCTTGTGCAGGGGCAAGAGCAGCAGGCTGCGCTGCTTGGGGATGGCGAGGGGGAAGGAGGAGGATCGGCAGGTCTGCCGGGAGTGGTGGCCAGCTGAGCTGCGATACCAGCAGGCTCCCTTTGGCCTAGCATGGCTGCTCGCGTCCCTCACTCTCGGCATCCTCAAGTGGTGGAACTTATAGCCGGCACACAAGACGACCCCCCACTTTTAAGATGACTTTCTTGGCTTAGAAAGTCGTCTTGTATGCCGGTTTTTACGGTAATACTACTGAAGAAAACCAACCCTACATACTAGCAATCACCCCTATTACTCTACCCATAAAGCAAATAAAATTTAAAACCGACTTCCCACTCTCCAACCCAAAGACATCTATATGAAAGAATGCTTATTACTATGCCGCGTACAGTCAACTTCTACCTAATAGATACAAAAGGAAAGCTTAATCCTCAAAAAGCACAAGTGCTTTCATGTTTCCTTCCTTCTTCGTGAAATTTAAGAAGTGTTCCGAGTCCTTAATAAAGTTGTCTTAACGTTTTCTCTTTTAACAAGTTAGATAATGTATCCGTCTCAAATGTCTTCAAAATCCAATTTTCTTTTGTTGGGAAGTCCATATTGTTACATTTCTGTGCATAAAGCAGCCTCACTGCTAAGACCGTATAGTGCACCAGTTTAATGCTCAAGTATTTAATTTGTTCATTCAGCAGTCCCAATAAAAATAATACTGAATTCAGTTTTAAAGATGCCTTCCATCAACCCTTGAGTCTTACCTCCACATATGGCAAAATGTACCTTGATATACTTGAAATGTTCAACATAGAGTTCTGGCTCCTTTATACATCTTAGATAATTTTGCAAGAGTCAAATACCATTTATACATCATTTTATAGATGCTATCTTTCCAACCAAAATGATACCTTTAAATCAATTTCCCAACTTTATATTATGACCAAAGTTTTGGGACCATTTGGTCATACATCTTTAACTTGTTCATCCTCTATTTCTTTTCTCAATAATAGTTTATACATTTTTCCAGTCACCTATACCTAAATTAATCTCAAATCCAGTGTTATCTTTTGGAAGAGATCATATGGGCCAGCCAGTCCATGCAGGAACGCATTATCAAAACCCTCCCAACGGGTTTATTGTTTTCAAGCTAGGTGTCACCCATCCTATATCTGTGCATTTACTTTTTTCTGCCTAAGTGCAGCACTGTACATTTCTCTTTGTTGCAATTATATTTTGTTATTTCTGGAGCACCTCCCTAATCTGTTACGGTCGTTTTTGATTCTGATCCATCCTTTCCTCTGGACACTTGAGTTGTGCGTGGAATTTGTTTCTCTCATTTCATTCGTTCTTTCATTCCCTTAAGGAGCACGGAACAGGAAGCCCTCTCCCAATATCAAAATCAGCTCGACACGAAAGCAAGAGGGAACCGATAACAAGCTCCCCCTGCTTACGTGACTGTGTGGTGCTCCCAGCTCAACTAAGCTCCAGGTCATAGGCTCTTTCTTCCCTAGACCTCCTTGAAATATGCAGCCAAGGGCCAAGGAGTTTCCCCCTCCCTCCCTCCCTCCCTCCCTCAGCCTCTCTTGCCCCACGCCACAGGAGGTTGGATAAGGATAAACAAACAATCCCAGAAAGAGGGGTCTCTTTAACCCTCCCAGGTCTGGCCTCCTCTTCCACCACCACCAACATGAAAAACCTTAGCAGCACAATAGCCAGGTTTCCAGCATGCATCAGTAGAAGTGGGGGGGAGGGGCAAGGCTAAATGCACGCAATCAAGGGCCAAGGAGCTTCCCCCTCCCTCCCTCCCTCCCTCCCTCCGCCCATCTCTTGGGGACATGCACCCTGTGCTGCAGGAGTCTCCAAGGCAAGCCGCGTCCTTCCTCTCCTCTAGCATAGAACCACTTTAAGCAGCATCAAACCTGTTCTCCTTCTCTACAAAGGGAAAGGATGCTAACTCTTATGCTTTCTAAAATCCAGATCTTAATGAAGGATATGGAAGGGGAGCCTGTGGGAAATCTCCCCCCCCCCCCCCAATGGGTGCTTTCTTAACCCCGTTGCTGTCAATGGGCCGAAAAGAACAAGTTTTTTCAGATACTAAATAAAAATCCCATTCGGCAGTGTGACTGTTTTCAGGAGGCGCTGCAAAGCACATATGGGGGGGGGGGGGGCTTATGGAAGAAACAAACAGAAACGGAAAGGGATTCATCGCGAATGCACAAGCCTACTGGGCTTGAGATCAGTACATGTGAAAGTGATCTAGGAGTCTTGGTAGACCATAATCTAAACATGGATCAACAGTGTGGAGTGGCAGCTAAAAAGCTAAAGCAATTCTAAGCTACATCATTACGACTATAGGGTCTCTCAAGGGAAGTAACAGCACCACAGTCTTTTACTTTAGTCAGACCTCACTTGGAATACGGTATTCTGTTCTGGGTCCCACAATTCAGGAATTATATTGACAAGTAAGAATGTGTGCTGAGAACGACAACCAAAATGATCAATGGTTTGGTTTGGAAGGAAGAGCTTAGGGAGCTGTGTATGTTTAGCTAGAGAAGAAAAAGTTAAAGAGAGACAAAATAGGTAGGTTATTGTTTACCTATTGAAAAAAAAAAGTCATATTGAAGAGGGGCAAATAAATAATGGGACACAGAACAATGGATTCAAATTGGAGGTAAAGAGATTCCACCTATACATTAGGAAGAACTTCCTGATGGTAAGAGCTGTTTGACAGCGAATATATGATGGAATCTCATTCTCTGGAGATTTATTGATCCCAACAAATATGACCATGTGGCACACTGGAGCCCTTCCTGGGTTGTGTGATAGCTGGCATTGAATTCTAAATCACTAGAGGCAAAATTCTTTTAAGTGCGTAGCAAATTTGTCACAGTAGGTAGCCCAAGGGTTCAACTCTTATTCCTTTGGGGCCTGATCCCAACAGTCTCCTCACCACTCAGAACATATTTTTGTGAAGCATGTTGAGAATACAATAGTAAATGCTCACTGTGACTTCTTTTTACCAACCTCATTGTCATATAATAGGCAAAGAGTTTAGCAAAAACAGTAATGCTTGAGATGCTGCATGAGAAAGCTGTTATAAGTGGCGAGAAGCCTATTGGAATACAGCCCACAGTGGAACAGGACATACCTTTACAGAAACCAGGCAAATGTGTCTTGACAATTTTATCTTTAGAGATTCTTTTCACCAATTTGCCTGGAACTTACATTAAGCCTACTGACCTGTGATGCCCTGCATACCAGCTGAATGCTTTTACAAAATTTATTCTCAACATTGGATGCTTTCCAATCTTCTGTTATGGAGACTGATCTTTGAGACAAGTTACAAGTTGATCTCTAGCAACTGGGTTCAGTAGCAAGTTGGCTTTGAATATCTATTGGTCATCTGTATTGCCAGGGCTGGTCTCAAACTTGGACAGAGAGAGGTGCCTGCTTCAGGTAGCAGATTTTAAATTTTGTGCAAAAGCAGCAAAACGTTAGTTACTTCATGTATTACTGGTAGGACAGGGAGAGGTAATTCTGCAATTTTATGCACTCAGAATTGATGTGTGATTTCAGCATCCCAAGAACTGTGGGTTTGGGGTCCCGATGTGCCTAGGCTATGAAGGAAAAATAAGACAAGTGGGTTAAAGGCAAGGATCAGAGGCTTTATTCATTTTGTCAAAGTGGATGTCAGGATCTTGTGTTTTTTTTAAATCAGACTTAGAGGCAATGGCTACATGCAAGGACATTTATAGAAGTTTGATTACTCAAACAATGGACTTTTGCTGCCTTGAGCGCTGATTGGTACAGGTTGGTGCAGAGACCCGGGAAAGAGAGCTTTCCCAGCTAGCCCATACCATTTCAGGTAAAACAGACAAAAGGGAACATAAAGGCTCTGATACAAATTCATTATGTGTCCCCCTCCCATTCTTCCCAGTTCATTGTGAGAGGATGATGATAATTTCCTCTGTGTGAGGGCTAGGTGAGGTAACAAACTGGGGAATTTCCAGAGAATTTCATGGAAAGGTTACTGTAGGACAATCAACAATAACCTTGTGGCTAGCTATATATGGAGCTATTTTTCATAATTTGTAATTTTGGGGTCTAATTTTTGATAACATTAGTAATGGTTATTGGCACATCTGGATGGATGGCTGCCAGTCTGCTACCGGGCACAATTAAAAGTGCTGGCTTTAGCCTATAAAGCCCTGAATGGTTCCAGCCCAGCTTACCTGTCCGAAAGAATCTCCCCCTATGAACCATCTAGGACTTTAAGATCATCTGGGGAGGCCCTGCTCTCGGTCCCGCCTCCGTCTCAGATGTGTTTGGCGGGAACGAGAGACAGGGCCTTCTCAGTGGTGGCCCCTGACTGTGGAACGCCCTTCCTAGGGATATTAGATCAGCCCCCTCCCTCTCTTAATATTTCGCAAAAAGGTTAAAACCTGGCTTTTTGAGCAGGCATTTGCAAATGCAATGTAACAGGCAATGATAGACCACGGAACGACTGACGATGCGATTAAATAGTGATTTCAGTAAGGAGACTCTAAGGATTTATATTTTTATTGACTTTTTTTATGAACCTATATTTTATATGCTAATGTTTTTAATTGTATTTTATATGTCGGGGGGCATCAAATTGTGCCAAATGTAAACTGCCTTGAGTCGCCTTCGGGCTGAGAAAGGTGGTATATAAATATGGTAAATAAATAAATAAATGAGTGAATGAATAAGAGGCAAAGGCAGGGTGGTAGGTGACTCTATAACTTTTCCTGCTGGCTGGAGATGAGATTATTGTTTTGTATAAGGGTTCATTGTGGCAAGGAAAGGGATGACATGGTTTTTTGTGTCTTCTGCCTAAAGGGATAATGGGATTAGCCCTGCATTGCTGTGTATGCTTGTGCAACTAGAAAATTGGACCAAAGATAGCCTCTGAGTGTTAGCAAGATTATGCTTTTGGGGGAAAGGTCACCTGTTTCTGGCTCCTTCCTTGACCATGGGCTTTGGGGTCTTTTGGGGTTCTGGCATTTTGATAACTAAATAAAATGTTTTGGCTTGGCTCAGACTATTGCAGGACTTATTACTTTTCATGTCAAAATCTGGATTCAATAAAAATTACTTCCCTGGTTTTGGGGTGGGGGGATAGATAGATGAGAGGGAGAGAGAGAGATGCTGTGAGAGTAAATTGCCAACAGATAAAACTGATGTTAAAAATAGATTTCGGAAAGTAGATTAGCTCTCCTTGGTCCATTGTCTCTCTGGCAAGCAGTATGCCCTCTGCCTTGACGCTGAGGAAAATTACTACTTTGGGCAAAGAAAAAGTCTTACTGCTTAAATTGCTCTCCCTCCAATTGTTGACCATATGAAAGAGAGAGAAAACATTGCTTCTGTTTTACTACATGCTATTCTGTTCTGTTTTACGGTCTTGGGACTTTATTGCACGAGATTCTAAAAATGGGTCCTGGCATTGCAAACCTGTCTGGCTTTGAGCCATTTTCCTTCTCACATCAATTTGTTCCTCAGATGCTTGAAGAAACCTGGACACCCTTCTTTAGTTTAGTTAGGACTTGTCTCCTCCCAATCCATGCATTGCCCCTCTTTATCCATTACCCCCCTTTTACATGAAGACTCAGTGTGTTCAACATCTCTGAATGTGCATATTACATCTATACGAAAGTCACTCCACTAGTTGCCATTTAGTTTCTAAGCAAAGTACAAACTGTTGGTTTTGACCTTTATAGCCCTATATGGTTTGAGTCCAGGTTACCTACAAGACCTCCTTCTCCTGTACAATCTGTCGCAGCTATCGCGCTTTCAAGTTGGGGTTGATTCCAAGCATCCAAACCCCCTTTGCAGAAGCTTTCTTCAGCTTCTTCAGCAATCTCTTGCTCTCATCTCTTCATTGCTCAAACATTCTCTGCATTCTCATTACTCATTCTCTTCTCTACATTCTCTACAACACACAGTGCTTAGTCCCAATTTGTAGCATCTAATCTATCACAGGTGGCTTAACAGTTGCACTCCATGCAATGCTTGGACATGGTCCTTACAAATACTTACTCACTTTTTCACTTAAGAAATGACTCAATTGATATAAAACTCTGACACAATCCACCTCAGCCACTCCAGCCAGCCAGAACCCAACTGGCAACCATCACCCAGACAACTTTCTTTTCATCAGCAACCCCAAGATTGTGGAATGACTGTGGAATGACCTGCCAGAAGAGATTTGACTGCTAAATCAGCTGTTGGTATTTTGGAAGCAACTGAAGAACCATCTCTTCCAGCAGGCCTACCCAGTCGATTTTATGTTGTGAATTTTAATCTGCCTTTCATTAGTGGATTTTAACTTGCATTTTAACTCTGTGTATCGTGTATGTGTGTTGGTAGTGTTTTATCTCTTGTTTTAACAGTGTTGTACCCTGCCTTGAGCCACAGGGAGAGACAGCTGATAACATTTTTTATTTATTTATTTATTTACGACTTTTATATGCTGCCCTTCTCACCCCAAAGAGGACTCAGAGCGGCTTTCAAGTTACATGTACATACAATATATTATATTATTAGAATAGCACAATGTTAGTATTATATATTATTATAATGTACTATACTACTATACTGTAATACAGTGTGAGGTAGCATAACTTCAATTTTAAAATTTGCGCCATTCAGTTGGTTGAAGATGTAGTGGAGCACTAGTGGTCTCGTTTGAGAGGCGGGAGTATAAAGTTTTGTCCTGACACAGTTCAGTCGCCATCATGTGTTGGAACAGTGAGGTGTGTGCTTTTGCCGTTGAGGCCTACTTTTCGAGCGAATTTGGAGTAGCTGGCCCGCTCTCCAGATCTGGCCCCTTGTGATTTTTTTCTATGGGTTTTTTTGAAACCCCATGTTTATGTGAAATCCCGTGTTTATGTGAACTGTCCAAGGACCCTACAAGATTTGAAGACCAACATCCAGGAAGAAATTGCCAACATAACGCCTGCTATGGTGCCAAGAATCATGACAAATGCCAGAAATCAGTTTATTCAGTGTATGGAGAATGGGGGACATCACCTGCCTAATTTGATCTTCAAAGCTATGTAAAACAAAACTTTAGGTATACGCCTACATTATAAAAAAAAATCTGATTAATACAATGAGTTTTATTAAGTTTTGAAAAAAGGAAGTTATGCTGCCTCACCTTGTATTATTAGTGACATTACATGTAATATGAAATATAAAATGAGTATATTGTATTATTATAAGTATTATATTGTATTGCCTTATAATATTATCAATATCATCATCATCATTATCATCATCAGCATCAGAATGGAACTTCGCAATTAATTACTTCCACAATTTCACAAGCACTCTTTCTTTAAATATTTTAGATATTAATAAAAAAGGAAAGATGTATTTTGCAATTACAAGCCTTTCCCTGGTTTGTGTATTCTACAAGGAGGCGGTCTACTTTTCATTGCTAAACCTGCACAGGCTGAAATAAGTTTGTACCAACTAGCTTGCAAAGTTTTGGGGCATTTGCAAAAGAGCAAGGGGCGGCTAGCAAACAGTACAGAAATGCTTCATCAAGAAGGGAAATCCCTATGAGTGCCTGGAATTAACTGCGAAACTGCACAGTTCTGTGAATTTTTTTTAAGGGAGACAGCTGATTCCAGGCACTGATAAGGAATCCCCTTCTTGATTAAGCATTGCTAGCCTTCCTTTGGTCTTTTGCAAATGTCCCAACACTTTGCAAGCTAGCTGGCGAAAAACTTCCTTCAGCCTGTGCAGGTTTGGCAGGGAAAAGCATCAATGCCAGTCACCTTCAGGAAGCCAGCCTACCCTGGTTACCATCTTCTTTTTCTAAAGGCATGCAAAAAAATTCTAGATGTATCATTGTATTGGAGAAAGTAGAGGGGTTGAGTGCTTCCTTTGGGTTCTCCCAGGACAGACTAAGCACTTGCCGTTTGCCATTCTACTCAAAGAAGAGGATAACAGTTTTATGGTATTTATATGTTTTTTATTATTTTACTAGCGGTCCCCTGCCACGCGTTGCTGTGGCCCAGTCTGGTGATCTGGAAAATAAAGTAACGAGAAAGTGTTGGTTTCTAATATATGTAATGTCTTTCTGCTTGTGGGTAAACAATATTTCTTGCTGTTTCTTTTCCAGTGCTGATGTGGAGATTGTCTGGTTTGCCTACCCTGGAACATGCAACATATCATTGTCCTTCTTTAGGGGTCCCTTTCAAATCTTTGATACTGCATCTGTCATATACATATATGTGTGTGTGAATGGCTGGATGGCCCTTTGTCAGGAGGGCTTTGATTATGTTTTCTTGCCCTAGTGAAAGGAGTTGGACTGGATGGCCTTAAGACAGCATTTCTCAACCTGGGAAGTCAAGACCCCGGGGGAGGGGGTCACCAGGGGGGTGTCAGAAGGGTCACCAAAGACCACCAGAAAATACAGAATTTTCTGTTGGTCATGGGGGTTCTGCGTGGGATGTTTGGCCCAATTCCATCATTGGTGGGGTTTGGAATGCTCTTTGATTGTAAGTGAACTATACATCCTAGTAACTACAACTCCCAAATATCAAGGTCTATTTTCCCCAAACTCCATCTGTGTTCACATTTAGGCATACTGAGTATTCCTGTCAAGTTTGGTCCAGATCCATCATTGTTTGAGTCCACAGTGTTCTCTGGATGGAGGTAACTACAATTCCAAAATTCAAGGTCAATGCCCACCAATCCCTTTCAGTATTTTCTGTCGGTCATGGGAGTTCTATGTGCTAAGTTTGGTTCAATTCCATTGTTGGTGGAGTTCAAAATGCTCTTTGATTATAGGTGAATTATAAATCCCAGCAACTACAACTCCCAAATGACAAAATCATATTTTTTGAGTGATGATCACTCCTTGTGTAGTGAGTCCACAGTGTTCTCTGGATGGAGGTAACTACAATTCCAAGATGGCCGTGACAACATCCATGATGAGGACCGCTCCAGTCGCCCTTCTTTGATTACAGACGATTTGGTGGCTTCAGTTGAATTGAGGATTCGTGAGAACAGGCGCTTCACAATAACAGGTCTCTCAAACGAATTTCCTGACATGTCGAGATCAGTGCTTTACAACATTGTTTCTGAACACCTAAAGTTTAGGAAACTGTGCTCCCGTTGGGTCCCGAAACTCCTAACAGAGGACCACAAAAACCAAAGATTTGAGTGTGCGATCAAATCAAATCGTCTGTAATCAAAGAAGGGCGACCGGAGCGGTCCTCATCATGGACGTTGTCACAGCCATCTTTGAATTGTCGTACCCACTTACGCACTTTGCTTTCACTCATAACAGTATCACTGTACACTTCACAAATCTGTCGATGAATTTCTGCAGCAGGCAGGTTCCTTGCTGACAAAAACTGTATCACTGAGCGAACCTCACATGCGGCGGGTGAGTTGATAGTCTTAAACATTTTTAAAGCACAGAACAGAACCGTACAGGTTAGCTACAGAGCGGAAACTGAGCACAGTTGTTCCCGAGGCATGCCAGTACACGACGCACACGCTCGTTGCAGTATGCGTGCGAACTACTAGTGTCTACAACAAAACCGACCTTACTTAAAAAATACCCCTCGTAATTTCTCAGTTACATTAATGTATTTCAGATTTATCCCATTTTGTATTCACTAGAAAGGTATTCCAATAAAACAGGCAGAATTTTAAACTCATTCTTTAAAAAGAATACAAACATTGTAGAAATCACTAGTGGGAATTACCACCTTAAGCATAAACATTTTCTCCATGTGAGAAAAGACTGGGGATTCCTCATCTAAGGTGATACTTATTATAAAACATCCACTCGTGCATAACCTAAAAACAAAATATGTCTTTTGTTATTTCAGCTTTTCAATTATAGCTTTTGCTCAGATGCAGGGATATGCAAGGAAAGTTGATGAACTGATTCCTTTAATTAAGACTGTAGAACTAGATACCAGTACCTGTGGTAATGGAACAGATGAACAGGGGACACCAGGTCGGAAATGGTTTGCTGTGAAGGAAATATCACTACCACGTGTCCTATCTTCTATCTTCTTTCTCTAGCCTCTCTCTCTCTCTCTCTCTCTCTCTCTCTCTCTCTCTCTCTATATATATATATATATATATATCACTCCCTTAAAAGAAAACAGTTAATACTATCACTTCATATTGAGAACATCAATAGGAATGGATTGAAATGAAGAGCAGTGCTAAAAGTCATTCCAGTTGAGCAATTCATTGTGGGTGATCTGATTCCCATTGATCAAGTGCATCGATGCAAAGGACTGAACTATGGATGATTAAGAAAGGAAGGACTTTTTTCATGTTCTGGCTTTCAAAATGCATTTATCCATACTTGAGAGGTAGGTGACTGTCAGGAGGTGACATTTGTTATAAGTAAGCCCAGTCCTACCATTGAGTGGAATGAGGCAAGTGCTTTAAGCAGCAGATACCACACAGGATCAGTGGCAGCTCTCTAGATTTCCCCCCCAAACTTCATGGTCATTAGTTTGTCCTCGAGGTCAGTTCTTTCTGTCTTATACAGCCTATGCACTTTTCCCTAACTCAGTGCTTCCCAATCTGTGGTCCATGGACCACCGGTGGTCTGCAAGAATGAAAATATGGTCCACGGCCTCACCATCACTACATAATTGCGTTGAAACCACGTGACAATAAGAGTGACTGGTCTCGTGAAATCCTCTTATAGTGCTGAGGCAACGGGGATGTCAAGAAGGGAGAGGCTGACTACCCACGAAAGATTACTACTACTGCATCAACTTTAGATTATTAAATATGGTTTTCTATGGGCGAGCAGATGGTAACCACTGGGTGGCATATGTTCTGTATCAGAAACTAGAGCTGATATGGTCTATCCAATGCAGTTTTCTGAATCAGTACCCCAAATAACCAAATCGAATCTAAAGTTGATCAAAAACTGATTTGTAACCCTTTTGGTACTAATCTTGGAGAGTGGTCCCTGGTCAAAAAAGGTTGGGAACCACTGACCTAACTGGATTGTGGCCTCTGAGTACAGTAGAGTATAGTGGAGGATTGTCAGGTATTCCAGCCATTTACAATTTTTTCATAGAAAAATCTTCTTATCTTTCAAATAGTTTGCTAACAAACAGCAGGATTTTACATTATTTGTCAGAACTATGCAATTATAACAATACCATCCTTATAAAAGGTCTTGCATGTAAGCTGTTCATAGGTTCATCAATTATACTCTTAGCCCTTTGTTCTAATGTGAGAGGTTCAATCTCCTAGATTCATTTAAACCTAAATGTAAAAAGACTTTTATTTCTTCCTCTGTTATCTGATTTCCTTTGATTCTCCCAGCCAAATGTTTTGGACAAATGGTCTTCTGTAAGTTATTATTATTATTATTATTATTATTATTAACTTTATTTGTACCCCGCTAGCATCTCCCGAAGGACTCGATGCGGCTTACAAAGGCCAAGGCCACAATAAAACAACAATATAACAATTACATACAAGTTATGTGTGTGTCCATATAGCATATATATATATATATATATATATATATATATATATGTATGTATATATATATATATAAAACGGTTGTGTGTCCCATGTTGACCTTTAAGGCATGACTTCAAAGGAGTCATGACAAGGAGGTTGCCCACTGATACTATTGCAGGAAAGTTCAGATGCCAATTCAGGTCAGCTTCTTGACATCGAACTTAGGGTATCTTGTTCTTTTTCTTCTTTAAAATACTCATTTGCACATGTATTTGTTTGTTTATGTACTTTTTGTTGCTAAAAAAAGGTCAGTTGCGCAAAAATGTAGTTTTGTAAACAAACAATTGCTTAGGCAATCCTTTGTAGCCTGAGGTTGATGGTCCTCCAAGTTCAGTGTCTTGACGGTGGGTCCGTAGGTGGCTGTGGAGCCCTATTCTTGATCCTCATGTTCTCCCGCAGAGTGGACATGGGTTTCTAGGTGGATGGCCATCCTGGTCAGGATTGGCTTGACGCACCTTCCTCTTCGCACGTTTCTCCCTTTCGCCTTCAATTCATGCCTCTTCGAATTCTGCAGCACTGCTGGTCACAGCTGACCTCCAGTTAGAGTGCTCTAGGGCCAGGGCTTCCCAGTTCTTGGTGTCTATGCCACAGTTTTTAAGGTTGGCTTTAAGCCCATCTTTAAATCTCTTTTCCTGTCCACCAACATTATGTTTCCCATATACGTTTCCCATATTCTTTCTCCTTCTTTCACACATATGGCAGGGTTGGGAGGACAATGGCTTTATAAACAAGCACCTTGGTCTCCTTATGGATGTCTCAGACACTATTTGCTACACTTGCAGATCTCAGGCGGTGTTGTATTTCAGTGTCAGTGTTGACTTTTTGTGGAGAGGTGGCTGCCAGGGTAGCAGAAATGGTCAACATTTTCTAATGTTACACCATTAAGCTGTATTTCTGGCATCACAGAGGGATTGGCTGATGTCTGCTGGAAGAGCTCTTTGGTTTTCTCGATGTTCAATGAGAGGCCGAGCTTCTCGTATGCTTTGGCAAAGGTGCAAGCAAGCAAAGTTTATTGAATAGTCTATTGACCGCATCAACATTAAAAACAAAAAACAGACACGTGCACAAACAGACAACAATCACCATCCCAAGATCCCCACAACAGCGAACCAACACACATTAGGTTAAAAGATGACTAAAAAGATTATCATTAAAATGTCAAGATAAAATTTCATACCACAAAAATTAAAAACGAAGGTTAAAATGAAGGTTAAAATAGCTATTACACAATCCTAAGCCACTTCAGGTTTGGCAAAGGTGTTTAGAGCGGCTTGTTGGTCTTCTGAATGTGCACAGCCTACATTATCATCAGCATATTCAAGTTCTATAGCAGATGCTGTTGTGACCATGGTTTTGGCTGTCAGTCTGCTGAGGTTAAATAGCTTGCCATCTGTCCAATAGATGATTTCCATTCCAGTGGGAAGCTTCTCATCAACAAGATGAAGTATCATAGCGATGAAGATGGAAAATAAGGTTGGGGCAATAACACATCCCTGCTTGTCACCTGATTCCACCTTAAACGGGTCACTTTGGGAGCCATTGTGGTCCAAGACTGTTGTCATCATGTCATCATGGAGGAGCCACAGGATGTTCACAAGTTTGTCAGGGCACCTGATTTTTTTGGAGGATGGTCCAGAGAGCGCTGCAGTGCTCTCTAAACAAACAGTATTGTTTTATTGGAGGTGTAATGGTATGGAAACGGAGGGGCAATTGTCTACACCACACATACGTATGCAGTACCCCTACACAGCCAGCTGAAATTCCTCCATTTTTCTCAGCAGTTCCCTGTCAGGGACTGAAATGGAAAACAGAAGCGTTTGTTGGCAGAAAAGGGATTTGATATGATGACATTTTGGTATGGTTTGAGGGCAGACATTGCCAAAGCATCACACACATTTTTTTTTTAAAAAAAAATAGAACAGGGAGCTTGGGAAAACTTCAGGACCAAAATGTGGTCCAGGAACCACATGTTGGTTTAAATGTTTTTAATCACTGTACCTTGGTGGCCCTGTTGGGTTAAGAGTTGATAAACAGGTATCTTAAATAATTGTGAAAATGTTATCAGCTATGGCTAATAAAATGTCTTGGCCCAGCAATAGTTTAGGGATTTGAAATATTAGGTCTTGAAAAGAGATGAGTTTTAGCTAGTAGGCACAGTTGCTGGCAATTATGGGAACTGTAGTCAAAAAAGCAACTTTTCTAAGCTGTATGAAAGTGGTAAACTCCCTTCAGTTGATTCAGTTACAGGGAACCAATTAGGAGAATTTGTAGAGAGCTCTGAAAATCCCACCCTTTGCTTTTCCCGCAGAGAGTTTTAAACTGATTCATGATATTGGCTGTGCTATATTAAATTGGTTTTAAAATCCCTCTTGGGGCATTTGCTTAGCTCTGGGTGAATAGCAATTGATATCCGAGACTTAAGTTAAAAATACAACCCCAGCATTTTAGAATTTGAAGGAACCTTTCAGATCCTCTGGTCCAATTTGCTGCTCAGTGAATAATCTTGCGGCTACAGCGCCTCTGACATTCCACATTGTGACATTCGGTAGAAGATCCCACTGGTGTTTTTAATGCCACAGAAGGCTTTCCAGGGCAAATAACATGATGTGTACGGAAAGCATGTAGGATGTAAATACCATGGACACATTTTCTTTTCCTAAACAAGAAAGAGTGGCTAAAGATATTCAGGGATGCCATTGCAAAAAATAGTCAACTGCCTCAAACTTTTCCACATTTTGGGAAGATTTTTGTTGCAAAAAGAAATTGTTTTGGGGAAAAACCTTTGGGTTTTGTGCATAACAATATTTTTGCTCAGAACTCTGAGCATTGTGTGCAGAATATATTGCCTGCCATGCTGTTCTTAAGCTATGGGGTTGTAAGTCTGGTTTACAACATCGCAACTCACCTTTTCAGTCATTGCAAAGGTCAGGTTTCTGCTCGAACCAGGCAGTGACCAAAAGCTCCTTCAAAGCTCCTACTCCAGGAGCTTTTTCATTCTTTTGGCTGATTGTGTATGTGTGTTTGCACAAAGCTCTTTTTTTTTTTGGACACAAATCCATCTTGGGGTGTGGAAAAACACATCAAAATGTGCAAAATCTTTCCTAATGTTGTCCCATGGAAATACAACTTTGGGAATCATTCATGCTTACCTGCAAATAGTAAACAAGTAAAGATTTTCCTGGTGCTGAGGTTTTGGTGGGTATTTATTTCAAATAAAATAAGCTTTCAGAGAAAGGCTTTTGCTTTCTTCAAACCTTCTTGGGGACCTGGAATCGGCCTGGGCATTTTGAAAGCCAGAACATAGTAGAGGGAATGCCATGCATGCAGCTTATCTGGATTTCAGTAAGGTCTTCAACAAGGTCTCTCAAGACCTTCAGACAAACAAACTAGTCAAATGTGGGCTAGGCAAAACTATGGTTAGCTGGATCTGTAACTGGTTAAGCATACAAATGCAGAGGGCGGTCACGAATGCTTCCTCCTAATCCTGGATAGAAGTAATGTGTGGAGTGCCATAATAAAGTTTCCGTCCTGGCCCTGGCCCTGTTCAACATCTTTATTAATGACTTAGATGAAGAGTTAGAAGGCATGATCATCAAGTTTGCAGATGACACCAAATTGGAATGGAGAGCCAATATTCTAAAAAATGGGAGCAGAATTCAAAATGATCTGAACAGATTAGAGAGATGATTGGCCAAAACTAACACAACGAAGTTCAACAGGGACACATGCAAGATACTCCACATATGGAGAAAAAAATGAAATGCAACAATACAGAATGGGGGATGATGCATGGCTTGACAGAAGTATGTGTGAAAAATATCTTGGAGTTCTCATGAACAGCATGTTAAACATGAAGCAACAGTATGATGAGGCAGCTAAAAAAGCCAATGGGATTTTGACCTGTATAAATAGGAGTCTAGTGTCTAGACCAGTGGTTCTCAACCTGGGGTCCCCAGATGTTTTTGGCCTTCAACTCCCAGAAATCCCAACAGTTGGTAAATTGGCTGGAATTTCTGGGAGTTGTAGGCCAAAAACATCTGGGGACCCCAGGTTGAGAACCACTGGTCTAGACCCAGGGAAGTCATGCTACCAGTCTACTCTGCCTTGGTCAGACCACACCTGGAATCACAAAATTAGATGGATGATGATTGACTCCTCAAGTCAACACCTTGTTACGACTGTAGTTACAGCTGAAATGTAATGTGCCCCTTCCATCCTCTTTAGTGCCCCCCCCCCCCGTGATTTGACCCCTCCTATCACCCCCCCCCCCCCAGTTCCATACCTGCTGTGTTGGCCTGTGTTTTTGGGCTGTGATTTCAGGCTGTTTTCTAATCTGTTTTTTAATAGCTGCCTCACTAGGGAACTGTGTTTCTCCTTCCCAGGGTGCTTGTGCCCCACTTTGTGCTGGTCATGGACCATAATAAAATTTTGTTTGCACACTGTGTCCAGTTCTGGACACTATTGAAGGGAGATTTTGAAAAGCTGGTATGTGTCCAGAGGAGGCTGACTAAAACGATCAAGGGTCTGGAGAACAAGTCCTATGAGGATTGGTTTAAAGAGCTGGGCATATTTAGACTGAAGAAGAGAAGGCTGAGAGGAGACATGATGAGGGCTATGTATCAAGATGTGAGGGGAAGTCATAGGGAGGAGGGAACAAGCCTTTTTTCTGCTGCCCTAGAGACTAACAATGGCTTCAAACTATAGGAGAGGAGATTCCACCTGAACATTAGGAAGAACTTCCTGATTTTGAAACTGTTCAACAGTGGAACTCATTGCCCCAGAGTGTGGTGGAGGCTCCTTCTCTGGAGGCTCTTAAACAGATGCTGGATGGCTGGCCATCTGTCGGGAGTGCTTTGAATGTGATTTTTCTGCTTCTTGGCAGGGGGTTGGATTGGATGGCCCACGGGGTCTCTTCCAACTCTATGGTTCTAAATGAAAATTAAGAAAGGGAATCCTCTCTCTCCTTCATTCACACACCCACACACTAACACACTACTGAATGTTTGTGGAAAGGTTGACTATACTAGGCTCCACATTGGTGCAACCTCTGAGAAAGGACAACAGCTTGTGCCTCTGTTTTTACTCTAGTATAATCATGTTGCTTGCAATATGCAAGCAAATCATAATAGTAGATTTTAAAGATTACAGGTGGATCTTGTTGGATTGTAGCTTCAAGTATTCTGAACCATCATAGCAAATTCCTAACCTAAATCAAGTGAAACCAAATTAATTATGAGTAATGATGAGAATTATAATTCAAGAATGTCTCTAAGGTCACAAATTGCCCATGTGGATACAAATGCTTCTCAAATCTGCAATGCAAAAAGTGGCTGTATTGGCAGGTAAAAGTACATTCTGAAACCTATGAATGGAAGAATGGAAGAATCCTCCCAAAGTCTTGTATTTGAATGGCTAGATCTTGTCAATAACAGGAGAAGTGCTCTTTGGTACTCTCAGCTGAGTGTCACATGTAGCTAGCTATTATTTCTGTTTGTAGCCAGATTCTATTTCAACTTCACAGGCAAACCAGCTGCTCTTAGCTTGTCTGCCATTGTCTTCTCATCATCTTGGATATTTCATGCCTCCTTTGAGATGACATCAGAAGACGCTTCGAAGTACAGCCTTGTTACAAGCGTTACATTTTTGTAAAGGCTTCTGGGATTTCGTCCTGGGTGCATTCAACCATCTGTAGTACCACAGTAATGTCTTCCGTTTAAGAGGGTGTGACAGATGATGCCCAAGGAATAAAGGCTTAACATCTCCTTCTTTGCCACTCCTTGTATGTTCATACTGAGTGCCCTTCCAGACAGGCCCTGTATTCCAGGACCTGATCCCAGGTTTTCTGTTTATCCTAGATTGTCTAGCAGTGTGGACTCATAGCAGAAAACCTGGGATCAGATCCTGGGATATAGGACCTGTCTGGAAGGGCCCTGACTAAGGCTGCAGTCCTAGGCACATTCATTGGGGAGCAAATTCCATGATGCCCCCCCCCCCCCCAGTAAATGTGCTTAGGATGGTCCTGCAAGGCAGCTATTCTATGCCCACTTATGTGGAACTAACTCCCCCTTCCATTCAAATGACTGAAACATATTTTTCTAGCTATAGGGAATTTTTTTTTAAATCCAAAACAGAAACACAAATTCCTTTTGCCATTTTATATAAGGCACACCATTTTACTCAGCCACAAGGCCGAACAGAGTATAGGGTTATAGCCTGTGCTGGATGGGGTTGCACTCCCCTTGAAAGCACAGGTTCGTAGCTTGGGAGTTCTCCTGGACTCATCGCTGAGCCTGGAATCCCAGCTTACCATGGTGGCCAGGGGAGCTTTCGCACAATTACAACTTGTGTGCCAGCTGCGCCCGTACCTTGGGAAGCCATACTTGGGCACAGTGGTCCACGCTCTTGTTACATCCAGGATAGACTAGTACAACACACTCTACGTGGGGTTGGCTTTGGAGACGGCTCAGAAGCTTCAAATAGTCCAACGAGAGGCAGCCAGGTTAATCACTGGGGCAGCATACAGGGAGCATACATCTCCCATGTTATGCCAGCTCCACTGGCTGCCAGTTTTCTATCAGTTTTCTATGTCTATCGGGCACAATTCAAAGTGCTGGCTTTGGCCTATAAAGCCTTTAACAGCCCAGCCCAATTTACCTGTACGAACGCATATCCCCCTATGAACCACCACGGAGATTAAGATCCTTCGAGGAGGCCCTGCTCTTTGTCCCGCCATTTTCACAGGCATGATGGGTGGGGACGAGAGAGAGGGCCTTCTTGATGATTGCCCCTTGGCTATGGAACTCCCTTTCTGGTGAGATCAGATTAGCCCGCTCCCTCCTGTCCTTCAGAAGGATGGTAAAGACTTGGCTGTGGGACCAAGCTTTCAGGATGGGACAATAAACCAGCGATAGGAAACATTTCCAGACCAATTAGATCAGACATGGATTATCAAGACAGTTTAAAACAGTGTATTTTAATATTGAGACAAATGTTTTTAATGTTTATATATGCATATAATGAATTATTGTCCTGGCACTGAATGTTAGCTGTATATTTGCTGTGCTCCACCCTGAGTCCCCTACGGGGTGAGGAGGGTGGAATATAAATGTTTTAAATAAATAAATAAATAAAATACTACACCATTGTATATAAGGAACCTTGAGCATCCACAGATTTTTGTATCAATGGGGAGTTCTGGAGCCAAACCACAGCAGATTCCAAAGCCCCACTGTATATAATTTTTTCCTTCTTCTCTGTGATTTTTCTTTGTGTAACGTTGTCTGATGAAATTCTTCACTAAGTTTCTTTTTAGAAGAAGGAACAACTACTTGTAGCAATTTTCTTTCCACTGTGTGAAAGACTCAGAAAAGCCATGCAGTTTTTGAAGACTGTTTACAATTTGGGACTTTTCTGCTCACAAAAATTGTGCAGGATGGTTATTCACAGAAAAACAAGGACTAATACTGAGATCGAACATCAGATGGTGCTTCTCCAGAAGAAACAGGTACCTCTAAGGTCTTTGCTAAAAAATTCAGTCAGGAAAATAATAAAAAGTGGGACTTCATTTTGAACTCAAGCAAAATTGAGGTCACTCTTAATAAAAAATGGGAAAGAGAACCAGAGATAATCAGATGTAGAGACAGGCCTGGACAAGCAGAACGCTGAGCATGTGCACTGAGAGAAGATATTCAGAATTTAGGAAAATAAACAAGTCACGGGTGAAGAAAAAAATTGCCATGAGATGAAATCTCAATATTATGTACTTATGTTTACTCTGGGCTGGAAAAATAACTGGGTATGAAAATAGAGTGCCATTATGATCCAAACCCTGCACCAAGAGAAACAGAAGGTCTGTCTGTGCTGACCACTACCTCCATGACCAGATACATCCTGCTGAACCCGCTGTAGTATTGCATTGGTGTCCACACAGTTCAATATTAGACCAATATTACATTGACCCTGCTTGTTGCACTTCAGATCTGGGAACACCTATGACCACAGTATCACACAAGAGTCCAGAATATAAGCAAACAGTTTATTGTAGAAACAGATTAAAAGTATAGGCAAAAAAACAGGAATAAAGAAAGTCGATGCATAACCCAAAAACGTTTAGCAATTGATTATAATCCAAACAGTAATCCAAATGTCTCATGTAGATCCCAATGTAACACAGTCCAGGAATAGCCGAAGAGTCACAAGTATAGCATAAGTTCACAAGCAAAAGGTATACTCAGTAAAAAACTTGAGCAGGAATATAAAAACAAGAACATAGAATATTTCCAAGAAACTTAAATCGAAAACCAAAGCCTTGACTTGAAACAAGAACCAGAGAACTCTGCCTTACTTCTCACTTGAACACTATGTTGCCTGGACTAACTCTTATGCAAGCAACTTTTTAATGAACAGTCACCCATGAAGTCATTTTTTCCCCATGAAATCTCTCCCCAACTTTCCCATGTATGCCTATTTTCTGCTCTGATCTGTAAACCAAGACCTTTGCTGATCTCTGAAACTCCAGCTGTTTTCTCCTGAGAGCCTTCGGTATCACTTATCTCTTTGACCAACCCTTTATCTAATGTTGCAGTTTTTGGCTCCTCTGACTGACTTTGAAGCCCTGCACTTTCCAAGTCAGATTTCTCACAAAGAGAAGTATCATTACCCTGACTTGAATCTTCCTCACATCAAGCCCCAGGAAATCCCACAGGCAATCCCACAATCCTCTCTAAATAACCAATGAACCCATCAGTCTCAGGCTGATCTCCAACACTTCTGGATTGTTACCTTACTCTCTGTGTTACTGCTGCTCCCAAGTGCACACTGAGCTCCTGTCCCATAATAGCCAGAAGCTCAGTGTCCAGTTGAGAGTGTCATCAACATAGGCACAATTCATCCACTTTTCCCTGCACTAATGAGTGCAGGAAAAGAATGCTGGTGCTAGTGTCCTATTTAGACAGTGGACTGGTGCAAATTAGACCTAATCCAGCTGTTCGCATTGCCCCAAAGCCACAAGATACTCTGGAGTTGCCAGCAAACCCTGAAGTATCCTTGACTTTGTCTAAAGTGGGGTAAAGTTGTTTAACTCCATATAACAGAGCTTTGCAAACATTTTATGCTGACAATATACTTTTTAGATGTGTATCATTTTGCAACCCAGTAATTCAGTTTTACAAGCTAACCGGAAGTTAAACCAACTCCTTATAAGAGACACAGAGACACAATTAAATTGTAATTAAAATGTTTTGGGGCACAACAAATCTCATGAAAACCTATCATTTGTATATATTTAATTTGTAAGATAATAACACTAATTTTCACAATTTTCATCATTTCCCGTTATGTTTGTACAACACACTTATACATTGCTGTTGACATACTAACGTGTCGTGACATGCCATTTGGAAAGCTCTGCTGTAAAACCTGAGATGCTCACCACAAGTAGCTGAATGTCATGGGGACAGTCAGAAGTCAATTCAGGGCAAGTTCAAATGTTCTTGTCTGTGTCGACCATCCCAGAGTGATATCATCCATACATGTCATCTGTCTTGCTTAGTGTTCTTTATTCCTTGCATTGTTAACAGATGTCCCTTTTCATTTCCTTCTTGAGAACATAATTCAAAGCTGGGTTGTTGTAGGTTTTTTTGGGCTGTATGGCCATGTTCTAGAATCATTCTCTCCTGACATTTCATCTGCATCTATGGCAGGCATCCTCAGAGGTTGTGAGGTCTGTTGGAAACTAGGAAAATTGGGTTTATATATTTGTGGAAGGTCCAGAGTGGGAGAAAGAACTCTTGGCTGTTGGAGGTAGGTGTGAATGTTTCAATTGACCATCTTGATTAGCATTTGATGGCCTGACAGTTTTTAGGTGTAGCTTGTTACTGCCTGGGAAAATCCTTTGTTGAGATGTGATTAGGTGTTCCTGATTGTTTCTTGCCTGGAGTTCTCCTGTGTTTGAGTGTTGTTCTTTATTTACTATTATAATTTTAGAGTTTAGCCTGACATTGTAGTTGTTAGAGTGGTCCAGCATTTCTGTGTTTTCAAATAATATGCTATGTCCAGGTTTATTTATTTATTTATTATTTATTTATTTCGAGGTTTTATATACCGACCCTCTCACCTTCAAAGAGGGATTCGGACCGGTTCACAACATGTGTTAACATACAAAGAATATTCAATAACAACACAATGCCACTTCATTACACGATTAAAATATCAGCACCATATTGGTTCCTCAAAGCTGCTTGTGAGTTTTTCCAATAGGAATCCCTGCTCTTTGAGACTGAAGGCTCAGGGCGGCGATAGAGAGGGCTTTCTCAAAGGGAGCTCCTCTGTTGGGAAGCATCTAATACTGGTTCTTCTGATGTCTAATTTTATATCTTGCAATTATAACGCAAAACATATTTCTGGACAAGATTATAGTTCTTCATATTGCTGGCCAAGAAAATATCACCCACAAGCACAAGAAGTCTTATCTGCTAAGCTTTCTTTAGACACCGTCCATATGCTTTTGAAAATACCTTTGCATTCCAAAGGATTCTGAAAAGTGGAATGCCTGATTTTTTACATTGTGTGCTTTTCCTTCATTCCCACTGAGTTCTGGTGTATAGGTGTAGCTCTCACCATGTATGTGCTCAAAAGCCACATGTTCCAAATGATAGATATGGAAAGAGAGGTAGTTCAGGGGTAAGTCTGGCCAATACAAGAGTTGCCTTCCTTAGTGACTACCCAAAAAAGTTACCAGGTAAGAAAAAAAAGGACACGTTTTCAAAATGTTCTGGAAAGGAGATAACAGGAACTTCTGCCCCCATCTAACCTTTCTTCCTCCTCTCCAGCTGGTTTCTTTGCATATTAACTTTTACGAATTATACCTCATTATTGAGAGTGATCCATTTTGACAGATGGGACAATCAAAATACTGCAGGCTATCATTTCAAAGTGAAAGGTCAGTCCGTCGCCACAGTTGCATCTACCAGCGGAATAGCTTTACTTCCTATTGGGATTCCCCAGGGAAGATCAGGTAGGGAAGGATTTATCCTGTGAAAGAAAATTAATATTAAATCACATGCAGAGAGAGAGAGAGAGAGAGAGAGAGAGAGAGAGAGAGTATAATTGCACTTTGCTTGGTTTTCTGCCTCAGTAGAACTCGCAAACCATGTTTAATATTATTCCAGGGGGAAGCCAACGTTTGGATAATGAAGATGATTTAGCAGCAGCATATTAGCAATTAACATATGCCACAAAATATAGCCTCCAAGATGAAATGGGATTTCATATCCTTTCTCTTGGTCTAACACATGGTGCAAAGGAAGAAGAGAAAACCTCCAGCTGTAACACTTGAGCAGGCAGGAGATATTTTAAGAAGAATAGAGCTGGTGTGATGTGGATGTGGAAAAAAAAGGGGGGGAGGGATAAAAAGGGGAACTGAAAGTGTTGTACACTCAGATACTTCATTCAGATTATGTCATTCTATATTGTGACATGAACCAGGCAGTGCCTTGCAGTATAGGAGTTTTCCCTTGAGGTCTCTGACAGACAGAAATAGCTGCTTTTACAAGACAAATATTCAGAACTAAGGATGGTAAGACTTGTCTTCCACCCCATTTTTGAAATAATTATGTTCTTTCCATTTGAACAATGAAGACATGGTTGGTAAATTAATAAAAAATGATCTGGAATATTATTTTTTTCTCCATTTGTACAGTCAAATTCCATATTAGTACTGAATTAAGTTATTATTATTATTATTATTATTATTATTATTATTATTGTGCAGTTTTCTGGCATTATATATTTATGCTGCTTCTGTGATGGTTCATTTGTATTTTGACTCTGTAGCCCACCTGTCAATGGAAGTCCAGAATCAGCAGTATCCACCGCATTCCTTTTTATCCTGGGCGTCGACTGAGCCAGTATAGACTTTGTTTTGGCTTGTTTCTCCATAGTGCTAATGGGTTAGGTGCTCTTAGTTCCACTCCTCTGTTGAGACCTCTCTGACTTAGTTGGACCTGCTAGTAGTTACACTACCACCAGCACAGCTCTCAGCATCCTTGGAGCAGTTAAGCCCCCCACCACAACAAGGTGGCACCCATCGAATCCAGACTGACAAAATGTTGGAACACAATACACCAGACATCATGATTGCGGAAAAGAATAAAGTTTGGATTATTGATGTCACCATACTAGGTGACAGCCGAATTGAGGAAAAACAACAGGAAAAACTCAGCCGTTATCAGGACCGCAAAATCAAACTGCAAAGGCTCTAGCATAAACCAGTACAGGTGGTCCCAGTGGTAATCTGGGTGCTGTGCCAAAAGTTTAGAGGCGAGAGAAGGCTTGTGCAACACGGCTGCCCAAACAGGACTGATAGTAAAGTGCAAGAGGTAGGTGATAAATTAAAGCTGAAAGGGCCAAGTCAGATTAATACAGTGCAACTCCAGGGAAGGGCAATAGTAAAGTACAAGAGTTGAAAATGGGTTATGGCTAGGAGGGCTAGGAATTATGGTTAGAAAGGCCAATTCATTTAGTGAACTGATTAATCAAAAGTATGTTGGAAAAACCATGTTTTTAGGTCTTTACCGAAAGTGGACAGGGTGGGCACTAATCTAATCTTCTTAGGGAGAGAGTTCCAGAGCCAGGGACCACCACCGATAATGCCCTCTCCCTTATTCCCACCAACCACACTTGAGACAGAGGTGGGAGCAAGAGAAGGGCCTTCCCAGCAGATCTTAGAGCTCGCACAGGTTCATAGGGAAATATGCGATCACAAAGATAGGCTAGACCCCAACCATTTAGGGCTTCTCTCTTTTATACAACTCTTGATTTTAACACCTATATGGCAGCAGCTTGGAACGTTACATTTAACATGCTAAAGCTACTCATACTGAGTAGTGGTAGGAAAAATCTGTGAAGACATTGTCTTTTTCAAAAAGGATCTTCCCAAGTTTAGCAGTACAACTTTGTCTTATGCATGCTGTGAATAGTTGTTACATTGAAATTCGAAACAATTGACCATTGGGATCCATAGGGTTGGGTTCCAAGATCCCACATGGAAAACAAATCCTTCAGCGCTTACGTCCAGTTATGTACAATTGTGTGGTAAATGGGATCCCTTATATAAATAACCAAATTTGCTTTTTGAATTTTTAAAAATATTGATCAGGAGTCCTCAAACTTTTGAAGCCAAAGGAGGGCCGGTTCACAGTCCCCCAAATTTCTTTTACTGGGGGGGGGGGGGGGGGAGGGGAGACTATGGTTTGAAAAAAAATATTGATGCATTTCTATAAACACTGAACAATACAATATTTAAAATGAAGAAGAATTTTAACCAACATAAACTTACCAGTATTTCAATGCCAAGTGTTATGAATAACTTTTCAATAACTTTAAAGCATAGGTTCTTTTTATTGCCATTTTCCAGTAATAGAAAGGGTATCAGAACTTTTATAGAACAACATTTAGACATGCAGACATACAGATTCTATGTAACTACATTGAATCCACAAACAACCTTCAGTTACACTGGCTAACAAACAAACAAAAGGAGGGGTGGTGGTCCATTTTTACTCAGCATCACATTACCCATACACATTCATCCATCCTCATGCATACAAATATTACCATATTCTTTCTCTTTTCTTGGAGAAGAACCTCCCTAGGCCAGACCTTGCTTCTCTGAAGCCTGCCAACGCACAGTTCCAAAACTTCCAAAACTTCTAAAATGCCAAAACGCACTCCATCTAACCTGAGAAGGAGGCAGCGACCAGACTTTGCGTCCCATTGCAGATTTGTCGCCCTGCAAAAGTATCACGACTCCATAATCACACTCAATAAAGCATGGCACGTGAACAACACTGCTGTTTGTCACAATTTTTGTTTATTTATTCACCCAATTTGTACCCTGCCTTTCTCTACCCCAAAGAGAACTCAAGGCGGCTTACATATGGCAATTATTCAATGCCTTAAACACATATACAACGTTAAGCTTAAAACCAATTGAATTAAAATTAATACATATTAAAAATTTAAAAATTACATTCAATATTAAAATCATGCCACCCAAAAATCTTAGTCTGAGGCATTCCATAGTCATTGCACATATTCCAATTATATTATTACACTGCTTCTCTGAAGGCTTGCTCTCAGAGCCAGATTTTTACTCTCCTTCTGAAGGCTAGGAGGAAAGGGGCTGATCTATTGTCACTAGGGAGGGAGTTCCACAGCCACACATTACAATTTTAGATTGTAATAAGGTCTCTTATATAAAAGTTTTCTGCTGATGTTGTTCCAAAGTTGTAAATGAATGATGTTTTTCCAGCCTGATACATCCTGGCTTCATCTCTTCCTGGACAGATGTTGACTCTTCTTAATTGATGTTGGTAAAGTAAGCCTTGTGTTGACTTCCTTTTTAATGTAAAGAACCTTGTAAACCAGTGGTTCTCAACCTGGGGTTTTTGGCCTTCAACTCCCAGAAATCCTAACAGCTGGTAAACTGGCTTGGATTTCTGGGAGTTGTAGGCCAGAAACTGTTATAAACATTTCATTAACTTAAAGAGCTATTGTATTTAACTAATGTAAACATGCTGTTTTCCCCAAAAGTTTAACAGTTACTCAATTGTCACAGTTCTTATCAACAGTTTAGCAACTTTTAATTACAGTTCCTGAGTGTAGTAGTTTTCCAGGCCTCAGTATTCAGAATGGAGTCTTCAAAATTATTAGTTTTTATTCAAACACATTTCATACACTTCCTTTCAAACCATACATTATAAATTTTTGTGGTGGCAAGTGTGGGCCTGCTTTTGACTGAGGAGAGAATCAAGTGAATCAGGATTGTTGTTGCTGTGTGCCGTCAAGTCATTTCAGCCTCAAGGTGACCCTAAGTCTAAAGATTAGGGCGGGGGTGGGTCAACAACCTTGGAGGGCTACATCCGGCCCGTGGGCCATGGTTTGGGGACTCCTGGAATAGATAGTGGAAATCTACGGATGCAGACTCTATGCTTACTGAGGGACAACTGTACTTTGAAGACACTCTTCAATCCATGGGGGAATTACCAAGCCCACTACCTCTTTGCTACTATCACTGCTATCCATGTACTTATTCCAAGCTTTTCTTGGCCAGAGGAATGGCAATATTTGATTTCATATCCACTGATGATGTCAGGGGTTTGGAATGTAAACCCCCATCTAAGCAAAATTGAGCTGCTATTGTTAAGCTGCAGCCCCTCCCAGATAATTTTGTATTCTCTGTAGGCAATATCCACCGTTGGCACATTGCAATTACGTCAACGAAACCTCCCCTTCCTGCCATTGTTTTGTAGACATTTCTTCATGTTTGATAAATGCATAATCTCATTTATAAATGTCCTGGTTATTGGCAGTGGACGTTGCAACCTTTAAAACGGCTTCTTGGCAATTTTCCAGGGTAAATTGTCTGAGCGCAAGAGGCCAAAGAGACAATTTAAAAAAACAACCACCAAAAGACAGAATCTCAAAATCGTGGTGGCCAAAGTGGCAGCCTATAAACATAGCTTTCCTTCCCAATTGCCGTTCATTAATATGTATTTGAAGCCCCAAAACACTACTCAGGCAAGAGGAAAAAAGTATGTAAGAGTGAAATTACTGTGGATTGTAATCATTTTGGCAAAGCATCTAATTTAGATATTACGTTCACTTAACAGATGTACCCAGCCTTGCTCTTTGATCTGAAGCATGTGGGAGGAAGAGAGCAGTGAATAATGGATTTAAAAAGGGGTGGGTGGGAATGGACGCACGTATACGGATTCTCCGCAGTAGTCAGCATTTCAGAGTGTTGCCTTGCAAAGGACTGGCTCCTTCATTCTGAATGTCTCTCTTTGTTTGTTGGTTTGTTCTGTTTGACAGAATTTTTTACTACCTGTATTGAAGAGGAGCAGGAAAAATAATAGCCAAAAATGTGCAATTTGGGGTTGGGGGGATAGTTGGCTTGGTTCTGCCTTCTTTGGTGAAGACAACTGGGGCAAGTATATGCTAAAAGCTGCTGTGTCTTAACATTTGTTTGCTGAACAGAGTTGCCTTTTGCCTTCCTTCTTGATTTATGGTTGGGTTTTATGCTGGTTTAACCGAACCACCAGCTGTATTTGAAATGTCTTTAAAGGCAATATAGGAAGCTATCCTGGATGGGTGATAGGTTGCAATGTACCAGACCAACAGTCCATTTTTGCTGCATGCTCCGAATGTCAAGAGTCGACTGCCAGATGTACTTGGGGATGTTCAGGAATGATAGGTAAAGGGTAAAGGTTTTCCCCTGACATTAAGTCCAGTTGTGTCTGACTCTTGGGACAAATGCAAGATACTCCACTTAGGCAGAAAAAAATGAAAATGCAAAGATACAGAATGGGGGACGATGCCTGACTCGACAGCAGGATGTGTGAAAAAGACCTTGGAGTCCTCATGGACAGGAAGATGAACGTGATCCAGCAGCTAAAAAAGCCAATGGGATGTTGACCTGCATAAAAAGTAGTCTAGTGTCTAGATCCAGGGAAGTCATGCCACCCCTCTCTTCTGCCTTGGTCAGACCACACCTGGAATCACACTGTGCCCAGTTCTGGGCACTGCAGTTGAAGGGAGAGGTTGACTCTATGCTTGAATGTGCCCAGAGGAGGGTGACTAAAATGATTAAGGGTCTGGAGAACAAGCCCCATGAGGAGCGGCTCAAAGGCTGGGCATGTTTAGCTTGCAGAAGAGACGGCTGAGACACGATGAGTGCCATGTATCAAGAGGTGAGGGGAAGATACAGGGAGGAGGGATCAAGCTTGTTTTCTGCTTCTCTGGAGACTAGGGCATGGAACAATGGCTTCAAACTACAGGAAAGAAAGGAGATTCCACCTGAACATTGGAGCCCCCAGTGGTGCAATGGGTTAAACCTTTGTGCTGGCAGGAGTGAAGACTGACAGGTCAGAAGTTCAAATCCGGGAAGAGTGCAGATGAGCTCCCTCTGTCAACTCCAGCTCCCCATGTGGAGACATGAGAGAAGCCTCCCACAAGGATGATAAAACATCAAAAAACATCCGGACGTCCACTGGGCAACATCCTTACAGATGGCCAATTCTCTCACACCAGAAGCAACTTGCAGTTTCTCAAGTCACTTCTGACACTAAAAAATCCCTGAACATTAGGAAGAACTTCCTAACTGTAAGGAGAGCTGTTCAGCAGTGGAACTCTCTGCCCCGGAGTGTGGTGGAGGCTCCTTCTTTGGAGGCTTTAAAGCAGAGGCTGGATGGCCATCTGTCTGAGGTGCTTCTTGGCAAGGGATTGGACTGGATGGACCATAAGATCTCTTCCAACTCTATGATTCTATGAAAGTTGTTGTTTGAATGGAGTTTTTTCTGTCTACCTGGTTATCTGTATGGCTTAGTCAGAGAGTCCACAGCATTCAGTAGCACTCTATAAACCCTAATTACTTGGGCTTTATGCCACACTCACTGATTTAATAGAGTAGCTTCGTTAATGTCCCATTTAGTTGGTGATGATAATCCCTACTCTTGGCGGATGCTTCCCAGTGTGTTAATGGAGACTGGGCAGAGGCAATCACAATTTGAACTAGCTTCTTAACAAGTATTGGGTACACCGTCTGCCCCCAATTGACCATCTTAACTTTGTGGTAGTCAGTTCATCTTTGGACAGCCACAGGGACTGAAATAAAGCCATTATTCCCCGCTGTGCATTTCTGTTGTTTTCAGTTCTTCCTCTAGAGTATTCCTCTTGGCGGTGCCATCTAATCAGCTTTAGGTTTTAATTAAACAGCTGTCATTTGCTTCCTAGTTCTGTTGCGACCTGATGTTGTATTAAATTTTAATTTAGCCAAGGCTGAATAGGAAGTAGATTCCTTCAGACAATAAAGAAACACTATTAGCAGGTTACAGTTGTAATTAAGAAGAGCCTGGCTGAAGTGCGAATGCAGTCAGGTTCAGAGAAAGGATTAGGGATAAACACAGAGGGAATTACTGTGCGGAGATGGAGGATACAACACGAGTTGTCTGCTCCCACTTGATTGGAGAGAATGTCATGTTCAAAGCCTGCTTTGTGCTTGGAGTGGAATGTCACATGATTATTGAAACAAGATTATTGTATTTTCTTATTCATCTATGGCAGAGTTTCTTAACCTGGGGGTTGGTACCCGGGGGGGGGGGGGGTCGCGAGGGGGATGTCAGTGGGGTATGTCTGGGGCAAGTTTTATAGTTGTTTTTTGTTTAATTAGTGAAAAAAAATATAATATCACACCAACAGTCAACAACAGAGGGAGAGGGAAGCTTCAGAAGTTTTTTTAGCGTATTGCGCGATCGCGGCCGCCATTAACAAATCGATTCGTTATTGTTTCGTTATTGTTTCGTAATTTTTTTACCATTTACGAAATTTCATAAATATCGAACTTTTTTTAAGGAAAATTTCGGAATTCTTTTAAATATCGAAATGCAAAAAACCCCAAAAAACGAATCGATTTTAGAAACAAATTTTTCCGTTGTTACCCAGGCCTACTATTAAGTCAACACAGCATCTGGAAGAGCTAGGGAGTTACTGTCACAGATTAGTCAAGACTGTCCTTTATTTTCTCAAGTACTGTCAGACTACAAATTCCCATAAAGTAGTGTTTCTCAACCTGGGAGTCTGGACCCCTGGCCTGGGGGAGGTCGCGAAGGGGATGTCAGAGGGGTTGTCAAAGACCATCAGAAACCACAGTATTTTCTGTTAGTCATTGGGGTTCCGTGTGAGAAAAATGGCCCAATTCTATTATTGGTGTGATTCAGAATGTTCTTTGATTGTAGGTAAACTATAAATCCCAGCAACTACAACTCCCAAATGGCAAGACCTGGTTTCCCCACACTCCACCAGTGTTCACATTTGGGCATATTGAATATTCATGTCAAGTTTGGTCCAGATCCATCATTCGTTGAGGTCACAGTGCTCTCTAGATGTAGGTGAACTGCAACTCCAAAACTCAAGATCAATGCCCACCAAACCCTTCCAGTATTTTCTGTTAGTCGGTGAGTTCTGTGTGCCAAGTTTGGTTCAATTCCATTGTTGGTGGAATTCATAATGCTCTTTGATTGTAGATGAACTATAAATCCCAGCAACTACAACTCCCAAATGGCAAGATCTATTTTCCCAAAAACTCTACCAGTGTTCACATTTGGGCATATTGAATATTTGTGTCAAGTTTGGTCCAGATACATCATTGGTTGAGGTCACAGTGCTCTCTAGATGTAGGTGAACTACAACTCCAAAATGACGAAATCATTCCCCCCCCCCCGCCCCGTATTCAAATTTGGGCGTATCAAGTATTTGTGCCAAATTTAGTCCAGTGAATGAAAATACATACTGCATATCAGATGTTTACGTTACTATTCATAACAGTAGCAACATGACTATTATGAAGTAGCAACAAAAATAATGTTATGGTTGGGGGTCACCACAAATGAGGAAGTGCATTAAGGGGTTGTGGCATTAGGAAGGTTAAGAAACACTAATCTATGGGACCTGAAACCAGAGGCCTAGATCCAGTGTCTGTGAAGTATGGGGATGCTCCATACATGCAGGATGGAGTGCTGTTGAGAAGCAAACATTGCAAGAACAGCCTACCAGCCACAATAGTTTGTATTGGAGAACGCAAATGAGACAATTTCTGGCAATTCAGTGGAATCCAGCATCATGACAGAAAGCCTCTTCTTTAAATTTTGTGCAACTGCTTTTCAGTATTTGACTTCTGACAGTCATCAGGTTTTATGTAGTGATACAAGGACTCAAAAAGGACTTCACAATTTGTCAGAACAACAATGCCCATTGGCCTCAGGGAGTTCTCTATGGTTTTGGAGCATTGGAAGTTGGCCATCTCTACATAAATACCCCCTTGTTATCAGCTCTTGGATCCTTGCAGCTTTACACTGGCTCGGTTGCTACAGATCTGGTTTTTGGTGATTTTTTCCGCCCAGTACCCTATAGGCTCTCTTTTTGGAACAGGGTATTGCTTTCCTCTGAAAAATTCAGGGAGGCATCTCTTTTACTGTTTTTTCTTTCCTTTCCAGTCATTTTGTGGTCAGCCATAAAATATGCAATGCTTATATTAGGGACACATGGACAGAGCTATCTGTGCAGCTGTTCATTTTGCCTGAGGACACAATGGCCAAGGACAACCCTCCAGAATGTCCAGTTCAATCTGGTGCAGATCTGTCCATGAAACACTCTCTGTGGATTCTGATACGATTATTCTAACACTTAATATATTGCTTAGTCCTCACTTTGGGGTGCTTTCTTGTATTTTGGGAGGGTGAGGTTGCAGATATGCAAGATGTTTGGTCAACATGTTGTGATTATAGCATATCACAATCAAATGGAGAAAAGAATGGATTGTGTTTTGTCCAAAATGGTGCCATTGGGATCTTCTGTCTTCCCAGCCAGTTTGCATTATAACCCAGCAGTCTTCTGTTCAGTGTAATTATGAATTTTATGCTTGCTTTTGTAAATATAGATCATCTTCCAGTAATCAAAAGTTTGGCGGAACAGTGTAGTATTACAGAAAGCATTATGACTGCCTGATGCCATTACATGTGTATTTTAGATTCCCAAGAAAGTAAGGTACATGGAGATTGTTTTAATTAATATACACATTTTTCACATGGACTTTCCACACACAGAAAGTTCTGCTATCAAAAAAACTGAACAAGTTCAAGCACTTAAGTGTAACTGAATTTTCATTAATGCCTTGTTTCGGGGAATGCAAATTATTTCAAATCACATTAAAATACCAATTGGGTGAGATATTACCTCTCCTTTAGAACAACTGAGATTTACAAATACACAGCCCTGTGAGTGGCAACAAAAGAGGGAATGGATCATGCTCATTTAAGTGGCGTACAGGGAGCATACAATCCCTTGTTATGTCAGGTCCACTGGCTTCCAGTATGCTACTGGGCTCAATTCAAAGTGCTGGCTTTGGCCTATAAATCCCTGGACAGTTCTGGTCCAGCTTACCTGTCTGAACATATCTCCCTTTATGAGCCAACTAGAGCTTTGAGATCTGCTGGGGAGGCCCTGTTCTTGGTCCCATCCCTTCACAAGTGCAGTTGGTGGGGACAAGATACATGGCCTCAGTGGTAACCCCTCAGCTGTGGAACTCCCTCCCCAGTGACATTAGACTTGCCCCATCCCTCCTGATCTTCAGGAAAAATCTAAAGACCTGTCTTTGTACACAGGTGTTTGGGGAGCAGGGTAATATGGAACTCAACCTCAATCTGGCAGCTTGAATAATGATTATGGGAAAATCAAGAAGTATGGAAAATCAAGACTTGGGACTATGCATGTTTGTAATCTGTTGTATTGTATTTATATGTTTTAACTGTTTATAATTTGGTATGGTATGTGCATTATGTTATATGATGTGGCATTGAATTTTTACCATAATTTGTTAGCCACTCTGTGTTCCCTTCGGCGTGAGATGCAGTAAATGCAGTAAAAACATAAATAAATAAATAAGCTGGGAACACTAGTACTGGCAATACTTTGGACTTGTAGCAGTGTCAGAATGAGAGGGGTAGGGTTGAACTTGCTCAGGTTCCATGATCCGAAAGCTAAATGGAGGACTAGGGAGCTGGACATCCCTCATCGTGGCCATCTTTTGCACATCGGGGAGAATGGTCAGATCTAAGAAACTTCCCATATTAAATGGACTGAAACACTGGGGGTGGTGCAAGACATCACTAAAGGGGGGGGCACCCCCACTGAATATGCAAATTTGCAGAAAGTTTTTGCAGAGAAGGAAAGTGACATCCTTCCACCCCATCGGAAAACTGACAGTGCCATTGGAATAGGACCAGGGGCTGCTGTATCTTAGAATCAATGGTGCTCAGTGACTCCTTAGAAAATTACAACTCTGTGGGAGCTCACTGAGAAGAACATGCAGTGGCACTGGAATCCATATACCTTGCAACATCGCCCTGCAAAATTGCCAATGGCAGCTCTGGTGCTTTTCTGGGAAAAGAGGGGTAGGTCCCTGAGGCTGATCATAGATTCAACTCTGCTGGGTATTAGGCTTGTGCATTTTGGCTGAAGCTCAATCTGTTTCTGCTGGCCAGATTCCAGTAGACCCCCATATACATTTTCGCACGCCTCCCAAAAACAGACAAGTAGCCGAATAGCCATTTTTGTTCCACAGCCGAAAAATATGGTTAGATTCAGCCCATTGGTGGCAATGGGGAACTTACGAGGCTCCCCTTTCCATTCCCAATACCCTTTCCTTTCTTCCCTTCAAGGGAGCCTGGGTTTCAGCAATGAGGTTAAGGAAGCAGGCACAGCTTGTGTAAGACATGTCACAGCATTCTTCTACTCCAATTGACCCAACAGGCAGGGCTCACAGAGAAACCTCGTGTGAGGAGGAGCACGCAGCAGCAACTTTGCACGTTGCGTGCTCCTCAAAAGGGGAGGAGAAACCATGATCAGTTGTCATGTGGTCCCGTTACAGATGGGAAACTGTTATGGCTGGGCCCTTGCTGGTACGGCCATCCGACCAAGCTGAAGAAGCCGGATTGGCCAAAGAAAAACGGTGAGAATGAATCCATGAACAAGCATATTAGTTACAATTCTCAGATTGGTTGCCTTGGTTTTTGGAAACTCCCTTTTTGAAATTGATGCTGTCTAGTAAGATTTGCCTTCGATATTGGACTCAATCTGAGTATGACCTTCCTGAAGTGGAACTAAGTAGCTCATTTTCCAGGCAGTCCCTGCAGTGCCCTTGCCAGAATCCAGCCCTGATTTCCACTTGTTTGTGTAAGAGATTACATGGCCATGTAGTCTGTTTATTGTGCTTCTGAGTGTGCAGTGGAACAGTCTAGTGCAACTATACCAGTTGAGTGGTTTTGTGCCAGAGATAGAACAGTGAATCTAATCTCCGATCTCTCATAAACACCCTTGATATTTTGCTTGTTGACACTTCCTTTCTCTTCTCATCACCTCTCTGGTGGACAAATATCATGTTCCCCGGGGAGCTTGGTTAATGAGAGTCTCGATAGAGTTTATTAAAGCTGTATAGAAATGCAAATCCAGCTATCTCATGGCGATTATCCTTCTTATCATCCATGGTTTATAATCATTTATAGTAACAATAATAAAAAAATCACTGTTATTTTACATTCATCTTTTTTTTTTAATCCTGTACTATCCCTCTGTAGTGGATGGCAGCTGGTATGAAATTAACTCCATCGCCATCAATGAACATAATACAGTTGGGCGAGGGAGGACATAAAGCATCTGGTTTATGTCATCTGGAGTGTAAAGTAAAGAATGTATATTTTCATCTCGTAGCCTTTTATTTCCAGAGCATGCCCTCTGTTTATTGGCAGCTCTCAACCAGATGTTTAAATCCTTTTGAAATCAAAAGCTAAACCACATGTTTCAGCAGAGGAATTGAGTATGTTTGTGGCTGATGGGGCCAGGAGAAGGTGAATGCGTGATTTTAAGTGCTTTTAGGAACTATAATCTAACAGTAATCGGAATTTGATGACACTCAGGCTCCACGACTCAAAGAGTGATGAACATTATGTGCTGGGGGGCGGGGGGGGGGGGCACAAAGGGACTGGAGGGGCTTCTTGATCTCAGATTAGGCTGTTGGTCCAACTAACCCAGCTCTTTGCACTCTGATCAACAGCAGCATTATGTGGCAGAACAGAGTCTCTCCCATTAACTGGCACCTGATCCTTTTGACTGGAGTGGCCAGGAGTGGGAACCTCTTCTGGCATGTGCTCTACTCTGAGCTCTGTTTTCTCTCTGATATAACTAAGGAATTGGGTTGCTGTAGGTTTTTTTTGTCTATATGGCCATGTTCTAGAGGCATTCTCTTCCCACAGAGAGACCCCCATGAACAACAGAAAATACTGGAGGGATATGGGATGGATTCACGGGGATTTAGGGGTGATGTAGTTCACCTTCATCTGGAGTACACTGTGAACCCAAATGACTATGCCGAAGGGATTCCTTAGACCATCAGAAATATGTGTTTTCTGATAGTCTTTGACAACCCCTCTGAATCTCCCTCACGACCCCCCCAGGGGTCCCGACCCCCAGGTTGAAAAACACTGCAGTAGAGCTTATAATGTGTTCTCGAGGCTTTCATGGCCAGAATCACTCAGTTACTGTGAGTTTTCTGGGCTGTCTGGCCATGTTCCAGAAGCATTCCTCTCCTGACGTTTCACCCTCATCTATGGCAGGCATCCTCAGAAGTTGTGAGGTCTGTTGGAAACTCTGAGGATGCCTGCCATAGATGTGGGTGAAACATCAGGAGAGAATACTTCTGGAACATGGCCATACAGTCCAAAAAACTCACAGTAACCGAGTGATTCTGGCCATGAAAGCTTTCAAGAACACATTATAAGCTCTACTGCAGTGTTTCTCAAGTAATCTAGAGCTTATCATGTTTGTGTATCAGACTGAAATGCAGCAAGTGAAATGGTCCCTGTCAACTGCATGAAGACGTTAGCAAAAAATCCTTTGTATTTTCTCACTCACATGAAGGTATCAAGAAAGGGAATAAGGTTTGGGAGTCTTTTCACTCTTTAAGGCAGAACAAGATCAGTTTTCTCACCTACAATATTTTTAAAGCACACAAGGTCCTCCTTTCATGGTGAAATTCAAACATTTAGGACCTTATCCCACACACCACATAAAAAACATATTTTTGTTTCCTATGGAGCTGCACAACTCTGAGTTTTAAAGTATTTTTTTAAAGGAAGCAATATGGGAAAGCAGAAAACATTTATTGTTTTGGGTTGCTGTGAGTTTTCTGGGCTGTCTGGCCATGTTTCAGAAGCATTCTCTCCTGACATTTCACCCACATCTATGGCAGGCATCCTCAGAGGTTGTGAGGTCTGTTGGAAACTAGGAAAATTGAGTTTATATACCTCTCCAGGGTGGGAGAAAGAACTCTTGTCTGTTGGAGGCAAATGTGAATGTTGCCATTGGCTACCTTGATTAGCATTGAATGGCCTTGCAGATCGATTCCACCAAACAGGAAGCAGCCAGGCTTTGAAGCTGCAGGACCATTCAGTGCTAATCAGTGAGGCCAATTTCAACATTCACACTTGCCTCAAACAGACAAGAGTTATTTCTCCCACCCTGGACATCACTCCACAGATGTATCAACCTCACTTACCTAGTTTCCAACAGACCTCACAAACTCTGAAGATGCCTGCCATAGATGTGGGTGAAACGTCAGGGGAGAATGCTTCTGGAACATGGCCAGACAGCCTGGAAAACTCACAGAAACCCAGTGATTTTGGCCATGAAAGCCTTGGACAACACATTTGTTGCTTTGCTCATGGTCCTTCTCTGACGGTCACTGAAAGTGTACTGCTGAGAATTTTGGCAAGGGGATAGCTTGTCTCCTGTGCTATGCTTGTAATATAATATAATGTATATACATATATATAATATTATAATGTAGTACAATATAATAATACTAATAATATGATATTATAATTATATATTTTATATTACATGTAATATTACTAATAATATTACAGTATAATGGTATAGTGCAATATAGTAACATATAATACTGATATGGTGCTATGCTAATAATATTGTATGTGTGTGTGTGTGTGTGTGTGTGTGTGTGTGTGTGTATATATATATATATATATATTAGCTGTCCCCTGCCACGCGTTGCTGTGGCCCAGTCTGTTGATCTGGAAAATAAAGTAATGAGAAAGTGTTGTTCTAAAATATGTAATTTCTTTATGCTTGTGAGTAAACAGTATTTCTTGCTGTTTCTTTGTCAGTGTTGATGTGGAGAGTGTCTGGTTTGCCCACCCTGGAACATGCAACATATCATTGTCCTTCTTTAGGGGTCCCTTTCAAATCTATGACACTATATCTCTCTGTGTGTGATCTATCTATCTATCTATCTATCTATCTATCTATCTATCTATATCTATGACTAAATGGCTCTTTGTCAGGAGGGCTTTGATTACGTTTTCTTTCCCTGGTGAAGGGAGCAGGACTGGATGGCCTTAAGTATTTTCTAATAGTCATGGGAGTTCTGTGTGGGAAGTTTGCCCCAATTCGGCCGTTGGTGGGGTTCAGAATGCTCTGATTGTAGGTGAAATATAAATCCCAGTAACTACAACTCACAAATGTCAAGGTCCATTTCCCACAAACTCCATCTGTGCTCATATTTGGGCATATTGAGTATTCATGCCAAGTTTGGTCCAGATCCATCATTGTTTGAGTCCACAGTGCTCTAGATGTAGGTGAACTACAACTCCCAAACACAAGGTCAATGCCCACCAAACCCTTCTAGTGTTTCCTGTTGGTCAGAGGAGTCATGTGTGCCAAGTTTGGTTCAATTCCATTGTTGGTGGAGTTCAGAATGCTCTTTTATTATAGGTGAACTATAAATCCCAACAACTACAACTCCCAAATGACAAAATCATAATTTTTTGAGTGATAGTCACTCCTTGTGATGTGAGACATTTTGTTGCCAAATTTGGTGCTATTTTGTTCATTGGTTCTTTTGTTTTTAAGATACTCATTATGCACAGAGCATTTTTATATATAGATATATATCTTGTAAGCTGCTCTGAGTCCCCTTCGGGGTGAGAAGTTCAGCATATAAATGTTGTAAATAAATAAATAAATAAATATCAAGTGGGATTAAAAGACCATCCCCAAAACATGCCATGATAGGCATGTCACAGGCACAGAGGGTGAGCTGCAGACAAGTGTGCCATTGCACACACCCAAAAATGCACTTCAGACATTCACACAGATATTAGAAAATAAGTAAAATTGATAGTTTTCCATTTTATAAAAGGTATTGGTTGGACTTACCAATGAAATGGACCTTGCATGATGCGATTGGACCCATAACCACCAGCAGGCAAAGAGCATCAGAGATGGGGTATAAGTGTGATAAGGTCCTTAGACGGCTGATGTTGCAAGTGTGGAACATCTATCTTGGTTTTCTGTACCGTGTTCTCAGAATTGCTTTTAACAGACTGTTATGTCCTACTCCAGGAGTTACAAATAAGTAGTCATTTGCATGCAGTTGGGTGAAGAATGATGGGATTTGCAATTAAACAATGTCTGAAGGGTTACATTTCCCTCAAAAGGGTCTTAGATATTAGAACCACACCATCATAGAGTTGGAAGAGACCTCAAGAACCATCATGTCCTATGAATGAAACCTCCAACCATTATTATTATTATTATTAATTATTATTATTATTATTATTATTATTATTATTATTATTATTTGAAACACAACAAGATGAGTCCATAGCAGACAAGATCACTCTGCTGGTGGTTGTATTGGATCACACGTCGGACACTTTCCAAGTGTCTAGGTCAGTGTGATGTATCAGCGAATAATGCATGCAGATCCCAGTAAGGTGACCTTCTGCAGCTGGCAGATGGTAATTTTGTCAGCGCCAATTGTGTTTAAGTGCAGGCCAAGGTCTTTAGGTACTGCACCAGTGTGCCGATCCCCACTGGGACCACCTTGACTGGCTTGTGCCAGAGTCTTTGCAGTTCAATCTTTAAATCCTCACATCATGTCAGCTTTTCCAGTTTTTTTCTCTTCAATCCTGCTGTCACCTGGGATTGCAACTTCGACAATCCATATCTTGTTTTTTAACACAATTGTGAGGTCAGGAGTATTGTGCTCTAAAACTCTGTCTGTCTGAATTTGTACATTTTCTGTAACGCTTTCCGGCCTGTGATCCCACCAGTTCTTTGTCACAGGCGGATGGTATTTGTGGCACAGGTTCCAATGAATCATCTTAGCAATGGTGTCATGCCTCTGCTATTATTATTATTTTATTGTGATTGCCACGAAGTTAACTTGAACTTTGGGCAACCCTATGAATGAAACCTCCAATTATTTTATTGTTGTTGTTGTTGTTGTTATTGTTGTTATTATTATTATTGCCACTAAGTCAGATTGAACTTAGGGAAACCCTATGAATGCTGGGCAGGAAGATATAATCAAAACACTCATGAAAGAGGGCCATCCAGCATCGGTTTTAAAAAAACATCCAGAGAAGAAGATTCTGCCACATCCTCGGCTACCCTTCGGAAGAGACATAGCAAGTATTAGTGAGCAATTATTCAAATAGCATCCATGGTGATTTGCAAATGAGTTCTGTCTTAATGGACTCATTAGTGTGCTATATCTCATAGTACATGGAGGAACAGATATAGAAGGCTCAGTGGCCTCTGGAATATCTCCAGGTGGAGTTTATTGATGGAAGAAATGGATTTCTTAAAATTAGCATGGCATATTCCAGCTTCATTGATATCACAGAGATTTGACAGAGAAAATGAAGAATTTGCTCACCAGGCCATTATGCCTGTGGAGAAGGATATCATTTTAGAGTGCTAACTGCTTAGGGAAACATCACAATCAAAGAAGAGGATCGCTTGCTGGCACTGAGGTGGGATCAATTCTAAAGCTACATGAACATGACAATGTAATGGCCTGAGGCAGGAAAAAAGTATATGGATGGTAGCTTGATGGCCCCGTCGTCTATGGTTCATGATAATTTATATGTACTTGACAGGACACATTGCAGACTGAGCCACCAACCTGGACCACACAGAGTTAGTGATAATAGCTAAAGTGGCACCTGCAACTTTGAGTAATGCAACACGTTGCTTAGTTGTTCAAAGCAAAGCTTTAATCTCTGGGTTGCTGAGGCCCCATCTACACTGATTTAATACAGTTTCAAACTGGTATTGAAGAAAGTGGTTTAGCTATGCAGGTGATTACATAGGAAACCCTGGACCAGTTTGGGGCTTGGAAGGTGATGATACAAACCACCAGGCACTGATGTGCATTAAAGGCTTTCTTTTGCATGGCTTTATGGCAGTGGTTCTCAATCTTCCTAATGCTCATGAGCTACTTCGGAACCAATAGGAGAACTTTCTCTCAAAACTGCGATGGTTTTGGCTAATGCTCAACCCTTTTATTGCAGTGATGTGGCAATTTTACCCTTCCTGTCCCAGCTATGCCTAGGTCAGTGGTTCTCAACCTTCCTAATGCCACGATTCCTTAATACAATTCCTCATGTTGTGGTGACCCCCAACCATACAATTATTTTCATTCCTACTTGATAACTATAGTTTTGCTACTGTTATGAATCGTAATGTAAATATCTGATATGCAGGATGTATTTCCATTCACTGGACCAAATTTGACACAAATACCTGATATGGCCAAATTAGAATACTGGTTGCATTGTGTATGTGCGTGTGTATGTGTGTGTGTGTGTGGGGGGGGGGGGCTGATTTTGTCATTTGGGAGTTGTAGTTGCTGGGATTTATAGTTCACCTACAATCAAAGAGCATTCTGAACTCCACCAATAAGGGAATTGAACCAAACTTGGCACACAGAACTCTCATGACCAACAGAAAATACTGGAAGGGTTTGGTGGGCATTGCCTTTGAGCTTTGGAGTTGTAGTTCGCTACATCCAGAGAGCACTGTGGACTCAAACAATGATGGATCTGGACCAAACTTGGCACAAATATTCAATAAGCTTAGGTGTGAACACTGGTGGAGTTTGGGGAAAACAGACCTTGACATTTGGGAGTTGTAGTTGCTGGGATTTATAGTTTACCTACAATCAAAGAACATTCTGAATCACACCAATAATAGAATTGGGCCATTTTTCTCACACGGAACCCCAATGACTAACAGAAAATACTGTGGTTTCTGATGGTCTTTGACAACCCCTCTGACATCCCCTTCGCGACCTCCCCCAGGCCAGGGATCCAGACTCCCAGGTTGAGAAACACTACTTTATGGGAATTTGTAGTCTGACAGTACTTGAGAAAATAAAGGACAGTCTTGACTAATCTGTGACAGTAACTCCCTAGCTCTTCCAGATGCTGTGTTGACTTAATAGTAGGCCTGGGTAACAACGGAAAAATTTGTTTCTAAAATCGATTCGTTTTTTGGGGTTTTTTCCATTTCGATATTTAAAAGAATTCCGAAATTTTCCTTAAAAAAACTTCGATATTTACGAAATTTCATAAATGGTAAAAAAAATTACGAAACAATAACGAAACAATAACGAATCGATTCGTTAATGGCGGCCGCGATCGCGCAATACGCTAAAAAAACTTCTGAAGCTTCCCTCTCCCTCTGTTGTTGACTGTTGGTGTGATATTATAATTTTTTTTCACTAATTAAACAAAAAACAACTATAAAACTTGCCCCAGACATGCAGAAATAATAACGAAACGACCTCAAACCAATAACGAAACGAATACATAACGAAATACGAAGCATTTACGAAACGAATTGAAAAATTCGTTTCATTTTTAGGTTGCTCCAGAATGGTTCGTTATCGCTTCGTTAACAAAAAATAACGAATTTTTAACGAATTATGAATTAACGAAACGAAACCGCCCAGCCCTACTTAATAGTGCTCTGTTTTTTTATGTTGTGCCCTTCTGCAGGACACAGAAGTCCTCAACACAGCCATTCTGACAGGGAAGCCGGTGTCTGTCCCAGTAAAAGTGGTTGCTGTTGAAGAGGACGGATCAGTACGAGATGTGTCCGGATCGGCTGAATGCAAATCAGCAGATGAAGACGTCATAAAGGTAAGGTTGATGAACCTCAGCATGGCCTTGTTGGCCCCAATGTATTGCAGTCTAGCAGTTCATGAGTAGCCACCACTGAAATGGTCCCAGTGAGAATGTGAGAAAGATGGTCTTCCTCTGGGTAGCTAGTTGTAGTCAGTGGCTCCTATGTCAGTGGGGTGTTGAGTGATCATAGCTTTCTATTTCTAATTTTACAGGAGCTATCAAAGTTTTGAAGTTTGGTTCAGTACCTTGGAGAGCTCCTTTACTGTTCAGGAGAAAACTTAGGGCTGATTCCCCAGCCTACTGACACCACCAGTTCTTTAGAGATGGATCCTCTTTTAATGTGTACATTTAGGTGGTGGATTCCAATAAACAGTGGAGGCAACCTAGGACCACTGAGAAACAAGAGAGGGGAATCATTTTGTCTAGGTTTAAAGCAAGGTTAGGGGAAATGTGGCCTTCTAGATTTTGTTGGATAACTGCTTTCAATAAAGCTGCTTCCAATAAAATGGTCAGCCCACACTGAATTTTATTCTAGACTTTTAGGTACTGTCCTACCCCCTAAACTCCTTTAAAATCTAGAATGAAATCTAGAACAGAATCCTCAGAGTGGTTTTTCAAACATGCCACTGGCTTCCATTACAATACTGGGGCCACGGTGGCACAAGGGATTCAATTGTTGAGCTGCTGAACTTGCTGACCGGAAGGTTGGTGGTTCACATCTGTGGGATGGGGTGAGCTCCTGCTGTTAGCCCCAGCTTCTGCCAACTTAGCAGTTTGAAAACATGCAAATGTGAGTAGATCAATAGGTACTGCCTCAGTGGGAAGGCGAATGGGGCTCCATGCAGTCATGCTGGCCACATGACCAGGAGGTCTCTACAGACGGCACAGGTTTTTCAGCTTAGAAATGGAGATAAGCATCACTCCCCAGAGTCGGACACAACTAGACTTAATGTCAGGGGAAACCTTTACCTTTACCTTTACATTTTATTATTATTATTATTATTATTATTATTATTATTATTATTATTGCTCTTCATCCCAGAGTTGGGGATGAAGGGCAAGCCTTTACTTTTAGCTGTGTGTCTGTGTTTCATTTTTTCAAGGCATTGAATGTTTGCCTTGTGTCTGTATATGCTGGAATCTGCCCTGAGCCCCCTTAGGGAGATAGGGTGGAATACAAATAAAGTATTTTGGTTGTGGTTGTGGTTGTGGTTGCCGTTGTTATTCTGTAAATGGTAGCCTTTTAATTTACAAATTGGGGGATATGGTTTTCATGTCATCCTTTCCCCTCCACACGCCGCAATATGCTGTAAGAAAACAAAACTTTTGGAAGTAACTAACCCAACATCTTCTCTGTCATCTTAATTTCCTGTTTGCAAGGAGATATTTTACTGCAAAGCAAGGGTGAGAGTCATATAGCCCTCCAGATATTGTTGAACTGTGGCTCTCAACAGCTTTAGCTTCTGTAGTCAATGCTGAGGAATGATGAGAGTTGCAGTGTAGCAACCTGTTTCGTGGGACATTATTCTCACCCTGAAGGAAAAGGAACATTAGCAAATGTGACCCTTCACCTGCAGTCTGAAGCAGTATAGTCCTCTCTTGTGATTCACTTGCCACATTTCTGCATCATCGTGTAGCATGTGCAAGCTAGGCCTTCTTTTAAAGAAGACATTTCTTTCTGTTACCCCTTTTCTTGAGGGATTTGCAGCTGGACATGCCGATGGATGTCACCCCCCCCCCCTTTACATTTCTCTTTGAACCTCCAAGTGTTCTCCCCATCATTTTGCAAAGGGGTGTCAACAAGATTGGTGATGGCTTCAAAGGTAGCCAAGAGGCATTGTCAGTTGATCATTAATGGCTCTTCACTGGACAGGGAAAATATTAGAACATGTCTATTATTTGCTCCAAAATAGACAGCTCTGATTTTTGCCAGGCCTTGAAATTTACCTTCTCTCCTTGTTTGAAATGGCTTTTAATGGGTTTATTGTCTCAGCAGAAAGAAGTGCCTGAAAAGGGGAGAAGGTCTGGCAAGTTCATTAGAACTCACATTCAGCAGATAAGGGATGTGACACCCACATTTTGTAAATATAGTGGGGAAGGACTAATAAAAGACTCAATACTTTTTCTCATGGTAACTTGTAAGGGCTTTGACATCATGTCACATTTTGGATTTTTTTCTGTGCCTTACTTCAGTTCTCATTTGTCTTCTTCACCTGGCCTGTTGAAGAGTTCTGAAGAGCTCAAAAGCTTGCATACAATGTGGGCTTTTGAGTTGGTCCCAATAACTGCCGCCCATCTGCAAAGTTTATTTTCTGATATATCAACACATTCAGGGAGTGAATCAGCTGCACAATATATTCAGAAATGTAAAGGAGCTGCCCAAGATAGTTGTTTTGATAGTTTTTTTTACAGTTCAAACTAAACCCCAGAACAGATGGATCACTTGACTGACACCATTAAGCCATACTTGTAAGCCTGCCCCCCCCAACCCCCCCCCCCTCTTTGTGCATTTAAAAGAAATATATGAGAATTAGAAGAAGTATTGTCAAAGGCTTTCATGGCCGGAACACTAAGTTGTAGATTTTTCAGGCTATGTTTCAGAAATGTTCTCTCCTGACATTTCACCCACATCTATGGCAGGCATCCTCAGAGGTTGTGAGGTCTGTTAGAAACTAGGAAAATGGGGTTTATATATGTATGGAATGTCCAGGATAGAAAGAACTCTTGTCTTTTGGAGTTAGGTATGAATGTTTCAGTTGGCCACCTTGATTAGCATTTGATGATCTGAAAGTTTTTAGGCATGGCTTGTTGCTGCCTGGGGGAATTCCTTTGTTGAGAGGTGATTATCTGTCCCCGAATGTTTCTTGTCTGGAGTTACCCCCTGTTTGAGTGTTGTTCTTTATTTACTTTTTAATTTTAGAGGTTTTTTTTAATACTGGTAGCCAGATTTTGTTCATTTTCATGGTTCCTTCCTTTCTGTTGAAAATGTCCACATGCTTGTGGATTTCAGTGGCTTCTCTGTGTAGCCTGACATGGTAGTTGTTAGAATGGTCCAGCATTTCTGTGTTCTCAAATAATATGCTGTGTCCAGGTTGGTTTATCAGGTGCTCTGCTATGGCTGACTTCTTTGGTTGAAGTAGTCTGCAGTGCCTTTCATGTTCCTTGCAATGCTGCATTTAGTGGTCTGTATGTAGACTTGTCCATAGCTGCATGGTATACAGTAGACTCCTGCAGAGGTGAGAGGATCCCTCTTGTCCTTTGCTCAATGTAGCATTTGTTGGGTTTTCTTAGTGGGTCTGTAGATAGTTTGTATATTGTGTTTCCTCATCAGCTTCCCTATGCGGTCAGTGGTTCCCTTGATGTATAGCCCGAAAAACCTACAACAACCCAATTAGAAGATGACTTTAGACGAGGAGTCAGCATTTTAAAAGTGCAAACTGTCTGGAGTGCCTTGGCAACCTATCTGTCTGTCTATCTATCAGTCCATCCATCCATCTATGCATCTATCCATCCAAGAAATACTGTACAAACAAAAATAGATTCTGAGGGTTTTTAAAAAAACTACTGACTCAACTTTCCTTCCATTTAAATTCAGTTCCTTGGAAATTCAGAGTCAATGTGCTTTCCAGAGGATATGGCTTTCCTACACAAGATGATCTTCTAACATTTCTCGTGTAGTCTTCATGTAATTGGATGATTGTGTGCTTTCTTACAAAGTTAATTTGGCTACTTGTTGTTCTTTTCTAATTGCTGGAATGTGTCCTCTCTTCTTGCTCATGACAAATGGCACGACATTCATAACCTTTGAGTCCGGTTTACTTGATTTTGATTAAGGAAGTGGAGGAAGAGAGCACAGTGGGGTGGGCCATGACTTTTAGCCTTTCTGGGAAAGAGCTGGAATTGGTTGACTTTGTGACTGGAAATCCTGACACGAACCCCTCTCTGCCTTTTTCCCCTCTTTGAGTCTCTAAGGAAATGTATCTTTTGGCTCTTAACAGGGCCAAAACATTTGCAGGGATGTTCAATCACAAATCAATTGCACCCAAGACTGGTGTTACCAGTTCCTTCACTGGGTTTACTGCTTTACTGCCATTACTGCCATTCATTGCTTCTCTTTTTTTTTAGGTGCATCTACACTATAGAATTAATATCATTTAAAACCACTTGTAGTGTCATGGCTCAATGTTAGGGGACTGCCCTGAGTCCCCCCAGGGAGATAAAGCGGATTATAAATAAAGTATTACTATGACTGTTATTACTATTATTATTATCTTGAGACTCATAGTTTTACAAGGTCTTCTCTATCAAAAAGTGCTGGTGCATCATCAAACAGCTGCCAGGATTCCATAGTATTCAGCCATGGTGATTATAGTGTGTCCGACAACATCAGTTCTACAGTGGCAGATGCTCCCCTCTGCTGATCCTTGGCACCAACCCTGTTTGGAAAGAACAGTACTGGCAATTGGACAAAGGGTGGTGGTGTCAGAATAAAAGGAGCACTATTACTTCATTTAATCTCGGCACTATAATCCTATTGATGTGGCCTAGAATTGCATTAGTTGCTGCATCATGTTATTGGCTCATGCTCAACTTGTGGTCCACTAAGACTCCAAGATCCCTCTCACATGGGCTATTGTCAAGCCAGGTATCATCCATACCATATCTGTGCATTTCATTTTTTCAGCCTAAGTGTAGCATCCTACATTTCTTCATTTAGGCTGTTCAGCTCTCTAATCTCTTATGGTCATTTTGAATTATGATCCTGTCCTCTGGGGTATTAGCTGTCCCTCCCAAACTGGTGTCGTCTGCAAACTTGATAAATTGCTCTCTAAACCTTCATATAATAATATCGAGGATAGTTTTGATGGTGTGGTGAGTGAATTAGAACCAGACATCCTGAGGAGAGAGGTTGAATAGGCCTTAAGAAGCATTGCTAATAACAAAGCAGCAGGAGACGATGGGATCTCAGCTGAATTGTTTAAAATCTTGAAAGAGGATGCTGTCAAGGTGATGCATGCCATATGCTAGCAAATATGGAAAACACAAGAATGGCCATCAGACTGGAAAAATAAAGCCCAACTGCTCATTGGAGGGATGGATATTAGAAGCAAAGATGAAGTACTTTGGCCACATAATGAGAAGACAGGAAAGCTTAGAGAAGACAATGATGCAGGGGGAAAAGAAAGAGGGACTGACCAAGGGAAAGATGGATGTATGGATGGTATCCTTGAAGTGACTGGCTTGACTCTGAAGGAGCTGGGGGTGGTGACAGCCAACAGGGAGCTCTGGTGTGGGCTGGTTCATGAGGTCATGAAGAGTTGAAAGCGACTGAATGAATAAACAACAAACCTTCATCCAAGCCATTGATAAAGATGTTGAACAGCATAGGACAGAACCGTCTTTATGGCACCCCACTAATCACTTCTTCCCAGGATGAAGGGGAACCATTGGTGAGCACCCTTTGGGTTCATTTGCTCAATCAATTTCAAATCCACCTAACAGTAGTATTGTTTAGTGCTGTTCTGTACTGGATCCCTTCTTGTATAATGTTAAACAAATTTTCCAGTTACACTAGTGTCTCACCAAGAGGCCACTGGTTTCGGTGACCCCCCCCCCTTTGATTTGGAGAGGGGGTTGTCCTCATCAAGAAGGGAGAACACATTGCCATTAGGATTCCAGACTTCCCTGATATGCTTCAAGATCCTATCAGCCTCAAAGGCCACCCCTTTCTGAGATTCAGTTCATGGGGTTCTAGGCTTGCAGAGCTCTCTGATGAAGGGTGATCCCAAATGGGGATGACATATGGTTTGTTTCTCTCTCTCTCGTACACCTCTAAAGATTCCAAGATGTACTATATTTTCTCTTTGTTGAAAAAGGCAGCTGGGTATTTGCTATCCCTGGGATGCATAATCAGCCTTGCACCCTTGCTGCTTGGCAAGCTTTAATCAAATTTCTCTAAACATTGCTTGAGTGAATGTATTTGTGGTTTAATTTACTCACACCTGCCTTTTGGCAATATGTTCCAAGAGGGTCTCCCTGGAGACATATAATTGACACTGAAGACCGAGATGATGAGTCTGACAAGCCACTGTTGTTGAAGTGCCTGCAGTTAATTTATGTGACAGAAAAGCTCATGCCATTGACAGATCCTGGCATTTTTTCTCCCTCCCTGGGGTGGAAAGGTTGAGGGAATATTTTATATTACGATTAGCTTAATTTTATTTTTAATTTGCAGCTAGAAATGGAAACAAAGGACTCATGATAAAGCAACGGCTTATTTGAGTCCAAAACATCCTCACTCCCTGCCTGATTACCATGATAGCTATATCCAGTGAACATATGCGAAGGTTCAAAAAAAGAAGTGTCTATGATTTATTTATTTATCGTATCAGAAGCAAACCGAGGGTACAGTTGTATGTATTTCAAAAACACAAAGTTTAAAAACTTGGCATTATACATATTAAATGTCCTTTGACCAGTAGCTGGTGTTGCTATAAGACAGTCCTCCATTGTGAATGTGGCAGGGCTCAGACTGCATTGTTGTATGTGGTCTGTGGTTTGCTCTTCTCCACACTCGCATGTTGTGGACTCCACTTTGTGGCTCCATTTCTTAAGGTTGGCTCTGCATCTTGTGGTGCCAGAGTGCAGTCTGTTCATCGCCTTCCAAGTCGCCCAGTCTTCTGTGTGCCCAGAAGGGAGTCTCTCATCTGGTGTCAGTCATGGATTGAGGCTCCGGGTTTTAGCCTGCCACTTTTGGACTCTTGCTTGCTGAGGTGTTCCTATGAGTATCTCTGTATGTTTTAGAAAACTATTTCTTGATTTAATGCGTTGGCTTGTTGTTTATTCATTCAGTCGCTTCTGACTCTTTGTGACCTCATGGACCAGCCCATGCCAGAGCTCCCTGCCGACTGTGGCCACCCCCAGCACCTTCAAAGTCAAGTCACTTCAAGGATACCATCCATCCATCTTGCCCTTAGTTGGCCCCTCTTCCTTTTTCCTTCCATTTCCCCCAGCATCATTGTTTTCTCCAGCTTTCCTGTCTTCTCATCATGCAACCAAATTACTTCATCTTTGCCTCTAATATCCTTCCCTCCAGTGAGCAGTCAGGCTTTATTTCCTGGAGTATGGACTGGTAAGGTGTTGGCATGCTGGCTGATACCCAAACAGAGGATGTCACTGGCTTGGTCCTTTCATTATTGGCTGATACTTCCCGGTGGATGTCAGGTGGTGCAATACCAGCTAAACAGTCTATGATAAAGAAAGACTTAGAGCAAAACTGCTTCCTCTCTTTTGCATCCTGGAATTTGAGGTGAATTTCAGGAAGTGAGAAGATCCTTCTTGTCTTATCACAATTTTTCTAATGCTGGGCATTTCGGTGGCATTCAGCATTTAGTAGAAGCTGACATTCCCCTTCCAGTGGAGACAAAATAGCAGACTCAAGGGAGGTCAGTGAACTTTGTGGCCTCCTGCCTGCAAAATATGTCCATTAGCACATCTACACTGTGGAATAAATACAGTTTGACACATCTTTAACTGCTATGGCTCAATGCTATGGAATACTGGGAGTTGTAGTTTGATGAGACACCAACACTCTTTGGCAGAGTGGGCTAAAGCTTGTAGCTTGAAGAACAACTCCCATGATTCTGTAGCATTGAGACGTAGAAGTTCAAGTGGTGCCAAACTGCATTAATTCTACAGTGGGAATGCACCCAATGTCCCTCTAAGTATTAGAATCACCATACATACTTTCCCTGTATATGGAGATAAAAAATGATTTTGCATGGGATCCTGACAGACTATTTGTTTCAAGGAAATGTTGCACGGTCTTCAAATAGTGGTTTATTTGTTAAATCAACCAACTCATAACATTCTTCTGTCAGAACTGAAGATCGCTGCAGATTGACTCCACATGATGGAAGTTATAGTTCACTCTGCATCAAGTCAAAGCACTGTGACCCCCCGCTGACAATGGACCTTGAACTAACTTGGCACAGAAGAACCCCCATGACCAAAGAAAAATACTGGAGAAATTTGGGGGGAATTCACCTTGATATATAGCCATTGTAGGTACTGAGATTTATAGTTCACCCGCAATCAATGAACACCCTGAACTCCAGCAAAGATGGAATTTGACCAAACTTGGCACGCAGAACCCCCATGGCCAGCAAAAAATACTGGAGGTCTTTGGGGAAAATTCACCTAGATTTGGGGGCGTTGTAGTTCACCTACATCCAGAGAGCACTGTGAACCCAAACACTAGACCAAACTTGGCACACATACCTGATCTGTTGAAATTTGATTACTGGAAGGGTTTAGGGAAAACTGACTTTCCTTTCTGGGAATTGTAGTTCGCCCACAACCAGAGAAACTGTGATCTCCACCAGTGGTGGACCTGGACCAAACTTGGCACACAGAACCCCTGTGACTAACTCAATCTACTGGAGGGGCTTGAGGGGACTGACTCACCATAGTGGAAGTTGTAGTTTACTCTACAGCCAGAGAGCACACTGAACCCCACCAGTGATGCATCCAGAACAAACTTGTCCTACGTAACAAACTTTTAAGTACTGATCGAGTTTTTCTGGGTTAACCTGGTATGATGTGTGTTGTAGTTCACCCACAACCTTACGCATTTTGTACAATTAAAAACTTGACTTTTTGAAATAATCCAGGCAATGTCGGATACACAAGCTAGTACACTAATAAATCACCATCTAAAATATTGCATTCTCCCATCTACCCTCCCTCACCTCCCAAACTCACAGGCATTTGCAGACTACTTCCTTGACAATCCTCTTCCTAATGAATTATCCTCAACTCTATGCCTATGTCATACCATCCCCTAGTTATTTAACCAAAATCTCACTTGATCTGTGACTGGCTTAAATTTGTTATTATTTTGGCACATATAATGAATAAATGGGACAACAAAAGGGATATATTGTTTCCTCCTATAGATGTCAGGGTCCCCCTACATCATCCTTTTGTTATGTCCAGTAGATAATGAATTTGAGTCACTGAAGCTGTAATATGGACAAATTTGCCATTTGACATGGAGATAAACATCCCCATTTCTTTCCTTGAGGCTGAATCTCCATTGTGCAGACCCAAGTATGTATTTGGGAAGCATGTATTTCTGTTCAAAAGAGGGAGTCCTAAAATGTCATGTTCTTTAAAGACTCTAAAGAAAACGGAATTAGTCCAGTGAATGGGGAAGTATTGAGCAGTGATAAAAGCACCTGCTTGAGATATGAAACGCGAATTCTGAAATGGACAGGCACTCGAATGAAGAGGACAAACACACTTCCTTTAGTGTTATTGATCGGTTTGCTTAAATGCTCTCCATAATAAAGGCTGAACCTTGCACAGAAGCCAGGAACCATAGACTGGGATTTAAAGATAGGTCATTGCAGGGCCTTGCAAAATTACCTTCTTGGACTACAGCTCCAAGAAATTCTGATCCCAAGAAAGAACGTTTCCTAACCTCTGCTCACGGCACGCATACATCATTTTCTGACCATTTTATCTTCACAACAAAATTGTAAAGTAATACAAGGCCATGGCTCTCCAGCCATGGTATCCTCCCAACAGCCCTGTGAGAGATGGCGACTAGTTGTTTTTTCCGCTTCATAAAGAAGGAAGGATGTGAACCCGTGTCTCCGCAATCTTCATAGTTCAGCAGTCTAAGTGTCGTACCTCCATAGTCTGCCTATCCCATTCTTTCTTGAAGCTGCATATCACAGTACAGCAAAGATTAGCTCCATTTGTGGTAGTAATGAAGCCAATTATTGAGGTTATAGTGAGACAACATTATTTGCCCAAGGCCATTCTATAGCTGAGTAGAGACTTGAACTCACAAGTAATGGCTTAGTAAGTTGCTATGAGTGTTCTGTATGGCCATATTCCAGAAGCATTCTCCCCTGGCGCTTCACCCACATCTAGATAGGCATCCTCAGATTGTGAGGTCTGTTGGAAATTAGGCAAGTGAGGTGTGTGTGTGTGTATACACACCTGGTTGAGACAGGTGTGAATGTTGTAATTGGCCACCTTGATTATTATTATTTGGTTTATTTCTACCTGGCCTTCCTCACCCTTTTGGGGGAATCAGGGCAGCTTACAACTCCAGTAAAATTCTTTGCTACGTAAAATACAGTCATAAAAACATATTCCATCAACTAGACAATTAAAACATTTAAGCCAATAAATGCACAGGTTGATAACAGAGTTTTAAAAATGTAAAGTGCATAGTACCATTGAACAGCCTTACAGCTTCAAAGCTTGACTGTGTCCTGCATGGGTGAATCCTTTGTTGGGAGGTATTAGCTGGCCCTGATTGATTCTTGTCTGTAATCCTCCTGTTTTCTGAGTTTTGTATTTTATTTACTGTCCTGATTTTAGAGGGTTTTTTCATACTGGTAGCCAAATTTTGTTCATGGCTCTCTCCTTTCTGTTGAAATTGTCCATATGCTTGCGGATTTTAATGGCTTCTCTGTGTAGTCTGACATAGTGGTTGTTGGAGTGGTCCAGGATTTCTGTATTCTCAAATAATATACTGTGTCCAGGTTGGTTCATCAGGTGCTCTGCTATGGCTGGCTTAGGCCATTCAATGCTAATCAAGCTGGCCAACTGCAACATTCCCTCTTGCCTCCAACAGACAAGAGTTCTTTCTCCCACCCTAGACATCATTTCACAGATTTATAAACCTCACTTGCCTAGTTTCCAACAGACCTCACAACCTCTGAGGATTCCTGCCATAGATGTGGGTGAAACATCAGGAGAGAACGCTTCTGGAACTTGGCCAGGCAGCCTGGAAAACTCACAGCAACCCAGTGAGTCTGGCCATGAAAGCCTTCAACAACTCAATGGCTTAGAAAGCTTGCTAAGTTCTAGTTCAACCTGTGTTCCTGTGCTTTTGACAGCTATGTGAACAAAGAGAATGTTAGCCAAGGCAACTTTTTTTTATATACAGATAGATGTGGTACCACAGAATGATTTCTTTGTTAGATCAAGAAACACCAAGACCTGATCAGAGGAAACAAACACAAACGAGAACTGTAGATACATGTAGAAGTTACAAATGGGAAAAGACAAGGGGAGCTGGTATGAGCAAAGAGATTTCCATTCCAATTATATCATCCAGGAAACTAAGCTACTGTTTTGTTTCAGCCACTATTACTCATCTTCTTGCTTCTGATTAAACTGAAAAGATCTTTTCAGATGAAGTAATTATTGCTTCGATCTGTCTCCTTGTGTTACTTTTGTGTTGATGGTACTACTGGCACCATTTCCCAAACTGGTGCGCTGCATATAATTGTGCTGTCTGGAGATTATGGAAGTTGTAGTGCTTCTCCATCTGGAAAGCAACATCTCAGGGAAGGTTGCTCTTAAAAAACCACTCAGGGCGAAAAAGTACTTCTTACATATAATGGAGAGAGAGAGAGGGAAACACATTTCCTTGCTTTCTCTTCCTCCTGTCCCAAGTAAGCCTTCTTCTGTCAAGGCTTAAACACTGAGTTTGTGATGGCACACCCGAGCCTTTGGGAAAACTATATTGTCTGGCTTTATTCAGGGGCTATCAAATACCTTCTGTAAAGATTAAGACCCTTAGCAGACAGAGGTACTTTAGGCAAGGTGAAAAGATAACCAAATGGATTCACTGAAACAATATTTATTTATTTACAGTATTTATATACCACCTTTCTCACCCCTGGGGGGACTCAAAAGATGAATAAAGGGTTAACTCCACCCAGGACTATCATAAGGTAACTTAAAACAATACATTACAAAAGGAGATTTTTTTTCTGGTTGCAGTCATCTTTCTGGAATCTTTGAAAGTCTCTTGCCTCTGGTGCAAAGTGATGGTTATACATTGTCTCAGTCTTCTTCCTTGTGAATCTTAGGCTGGCCAAAAGCATCTGTTGTCCTTTGGAGTGCTAAGAATGCCTGTTTGGATTGCTTGGGCCTAGGATACCAGGCAATCTGAAGCTCTGTTAACTGTAGTTCTGATGTAGAAAAAGGAGGAGTCCAGCAAGAGCTCTATACAGGGAAATGGAATAGACCAACTAAGACTGGCCTTTAGGGGGATTTTAAGCTCCACCCAAAAACTAATACGAAGGAAGATGTCTGCACTATTGGGAAAGCCTATAAACAGGGGGAACTAAAGCAGAGGAGAGGAGAAAGCAGAGCCAAGACTTCACAGAGTTGTAGTTGTTGTCTTCCACGGTCAATGTGAAGTGTTTGATCTCAAGGAGCTTGTTCTACAGTCCTCCATTTACAATTTTGCCTGAGTGCTGGAAACAAAATACCTCCCTCTTCCCAGATCAGAGAGCAATTCAGTCCTATAGTTCTAGTCTTCTTCTTCTGAAGACATGCCAATGGCCAGTAAACTAAAGAATAGCAACTATAATCACCCCCAGCATTGGAAAGATGTACAAAGGAAAAATAAAAGTTAGGGTTTGTTTTTTCTCCCCGAGTCCTTCATGGTGGAAGTTGGTGGCTTCCATTTCACTGAGTTTTGAATCTGCTCTGGGTATTAGTGTGGACATTAAATGAGCTATTTGAGGAATACCGTCCCCTAAGCAAAGTAAACACACTGGATAGCTCTTTGTAATTCCAAATTGAAACTAAGAATTCATTCCTCACTTTGGTGATATGGAAGCTGCCGGTTTAACTATGTGCTTCTGACTATGTAGCTGGTGCTGATTTTAAAAATGCCATTAGGGTTATAAAAATGCAAGCGTTTAGGTGGGGTTTTTTTTTTTTGCAATCTGTTCTTCTTAAGATACAAATCAAAACAAACTTTTCACCTAGAATCATAGAATCATAGAATCAAAGAGTTGGAAGAGACCTCATGGGCCATCCAGTCCAACCCCCTGCCAAGAAGCAGGAATATTGCATTCAAATCACCCCTGACAAATGGCCATCCAGCCTCTGCTTAAAAGCTTCCAAAAAAGGAGGCTCCACCACACTCCGGGGCAGAGAGTTCCACTGCTGAACGGCTCTCACAGTCAGGAAGTTCTTCCTAATGTTCAGATGGAATCTCCTCTCTTGTAGTTTGAAGCCATTGTTCCTCGTCCTAGTCTCCAAGGAAGCAGAAAACAAGCTTGCTCCCTCCTCCCTGTGGCTTCCTCTCACATATTTATACATGGCTATCATATCTCCTCTCAGCCTTCTCTTCTTCAGGCTAAACATGCCCAGTTCCCTAAGCCGCTCCTCATAGGGCTTGTTCTCCAGACCCTTGATCATTTTAGTCGCCCTCCTCTGGACACATTCCAGCTTGTCAATATCTCTCTTGAATTGTGGTGCCCAGAATTGGACACAATATTCCAGATGTGGTCTAACCAAAGCAGAATAGAGGGGTAGCATTACTTCCTTAGATCTAGACACTATGCTCCTATTGATGCAGGCCAAAATCCCATTGGCTTTTTTTGCCGCCACATCACATTGTTGGCTCATGTTTAACTTGTTGTCCACGAGGACTCCAAGATCTTTTTCACATGTACTGCTCTCGAGCCAGGCGTCACCCATTCTGTATCTTTGCATTTCATTTTTTCTGCCAAAGTGGAGTATCTTGCATTTGTCACTGTTGAACTTAATTTTGTTAGTTTTGGCCCATCTCTCTAATCTGTCAAGATCGTTTTGAATTCTGCTCCTGTCCTCTGGACTATTGGCTATCCCTCCTAATTTGGTGTCGTCTGCAAACTTGATGATCATGCCTTCTAGCCCTTCATCTAAGTCATTAATAAAGATGTTGAACAGGACCGGGCCTAGGACGGAACCCTGCGGCACTCCACTTGTCACTTCTTTCCAAGATGAAGAGGAAGCATTAGTAAGCACTCTCTGTGTTCGTCCACTTAACCAATTACAGATCCACCTCACCGTAGTTTTGCCTAGCCCACATTGGACTAGTTTCCTTGCCAGAAGGTCATGGGGGACCTTGTCGAAGGCCTTACTGAAATCCAGGTACGCTACATCCACGGCATTCCCCGCATCTACCCAGCTTGTAGCTCTATCGAAGAAAGAGATCAGATTAGTCTGGCATGACTTGTTTTTGATAAATCCATGTTGACTATTATCGATGACTGCATTTGTTTCTAAGTGTTTGCAGACCGCTTCCTTAACAATCTTTTCCAGAATCTTGCCCGGTATCGACGTGAGGCTGACCGGACGGTAGTTGTTTGGGTCATCCTTTTTTCCCTTCTTGAAGATTGGGACCACATTGGCCCTCCTCCAATCTGCTGGAACTTCTCCCGTTCTCCAAGAACTCTCAAAGATGGTTGCCAGTGGTTCCGAAATGACTTCCGCTAGTTCCTTCAATACTCCGGGGTGTAGTTGATCTGGCCCTGGGGACTTGAACTCGTTAAGAGCGGCCAGGTATTCCTGGATGACTTCTTTCCCAATTTGGGGTTGGATGTCCTCCAATCCCTCATCCACTCCATCTTGCTGAGGTTGAAGACTCTCTTTTTGTGAGAAGACCGAGGCAAAGAAGGCATTAAGTAGTTCTGCCTTTTCCCTATCCCCTGTCAGCATTGCCCCATCTTCTCCTCGAAGAGGTCCTATCGCCTCCTTGTTTTTCCTTTTTCTATTGACATAAGAATAGAAACCCTTTTTATTGTTTTTAATGTCCCTGGCAAGTCTGAGCTCGTTTTTTGCTTTAGCCTTGCGGACCTTTTCCCTACAGGTGTTGGCTATTTGTTTGAATTCTTCTTTGGTGATTTCTCCCTTTTTCCACTTCTTGTGCATGTCTCTTTTGTGTCTTAGCACAGTTAGAAGTTCTTTGGACATCCATTCTGGCTTCTTTGCACTTGTCCTATTTTTTCTCTTTGTTGGCACGGTTTGCAGTTGCGCCTTGAGTATTTCACTCTTGAGAAATTCCCATCCATCCGTAACTCCCTTGTCTTTTAGTATCTGTGTCCACGGAATGCTGCTCAGCGTTTCCTTCATTTTTTGGAAATCAGCTCTCCTAAAGTCCAAAATGCGGGTTTGACTTGTCTTAGTTTCGGCCTTCCTTTGTACCTCAAATTGCAGGAGCACATGGTCACTTGCCCCTAAGGATCCTACCACTTCGACCGCATCGATCAGGTCCTCCGCATTTGTTAGGATGAGATCAAGAGTAGCCAATCCCCTTGTTGCCTCTTCTACCTTCTGGACCATGAAATTGTCTGCAAGGCAAGCGAGGAATTTGTTGGACCTTGTACTCTTGGCCGAGTTTGTTTTCCAGCAAATATCGGGATAGTTGAAATCGCCCATGACTACTACATCTCTTCTCTGTGCCTGTTTGGTCAACTGTTGGCAGAAGACTTCATCAAGTTCTTCCTCCTGGCTTGGGGGTCTGTAGTAGACGCCTACAACGACATCTTTTTGAGTCCCAGTTCCCTTGATTCTTATCCAGATGATTTCAAGCTGGTTTCCCAGATTGCTGTCTTGAATCTCTTCTGTAGCATAAGAGTTTTTGACATATAAGGCTACTCCGCCTCCTCTCCCCTTTGTTCGGTTTCTGTGAAAGAGGTTATACCCCTCGATATCTACATTCCAGCGATAGGAGTCATCCCACCAGGTTTCAGTGATCCCTATGATATCATATTTGTGGTGTTGTGCTAAAAGTTGGAGTTCGTCTTGTTTATTTCCCATGCTCTGTGCATTAGTGTAAAGACATGTGAGCCCCTGAGATCTTCCCTTGAGCTGTTTAATTGGGATTATTGTGCTTTTGGTACTTGGTCCTTGTTGTGTTTGTGCAGCCCTCCGTTTAGCCTTCTGGCGATTCCCAGACATTATGGGTAAAGTAGTGTTCGCAAGGCTGTGGACCTAGTTTAAAGTGCGTCTAATGAGGTTTGCGAGTCTGTGAGCAAAAAGGTGTTTTCCTACTTGTGTGAGATGCACCCCATCCAACCTACTACAGATCAAACTAGATAAATTAGTCATAGCTAAAAGAAACAGGGGTTCAGCACTGGGAAAAGATCATCCTATGTCATTTTTCATTTAAATAATCCTCAAATAGCATTGCGGTGAGTTTTCTGGCCATGTTCCAGAAGCATTCTCTTTTGCCCACATCTATGGCAGGTGTCCTCATAGGTCTGTTGGAAACTAGGCAAGTGAGGTTTATATATCTGTGAAATGTCCAGGGTGGGAGAAAACTCTTGCCTGTTTGAGGCAAGTGTGAATATTGCAATTGGCCAGCTTGATTAGCATTTAATGGCTTTGTAGTTTCAAAGCCTGACTGGTTGCTGACTGGTGTTGGGAGGTGTTAGCTGGCCCTGATTGATTCTTGTCTGTAATTTCCCTGGTTTTTTTTTAGTAGTGCCTCTTTATCTACTGTCCTGATTTGAGTTTTTTTAAATACTGGTAGCTAGATTTTGTTCATTTTCATGGTTTCCTGTTGAAATTGTACACATGCTTGTGGATTTCAGGTCTTATCTGTGTAGTCTTACATAGAAGCTAATCAAATGCTAATCAAGGTGGCCATTCACACTTTCACACTTGCTTCAAACAGAGTTCTTTCTCTCACCCTGGGCATCATTCCACAGATATATAAACCTTACTTGCCTAGTTTCCAACAGACCTCACAACGTCTTAGGATGTCTGTCATACATGTGGGTGAAACATGAGGAGAGAATGTTTCTGGCACATGGCCATACAGCCTGGAAAACTTACAACAACCCAGCGATTCTAGCCATGAAAGCCTTTGACAACATATTGATCCTCAAATAGTTGTTAGCCCTCTGGTGCTGATGTTTAAGATGGGTCAAATACAGATGTTTCTCTCTCCCCACCATATGATTAATAATGAGCTGTGGAGGTTGTAATTTTGTGAAGTTCTTCCAATCCCTGCTTACTGACCAGTGGTTTCTGCAGCTGAGGGGGATCTGTTCCTCTGTTACTCAGGAAGCAGCTTACTGATAGTCCTATCCCTCTTCATACAAGTAATCTCTACTTCAAGGAAGCATTGCAATAAGGAGATTGCTTGTGGAAGGAGATGGGGTCATCAGTCAGCCGCTTTGCTGCACCAGGAGAACAAACCGCCATTGATCACTGTGGTTGCTTACTGGTAAGTAAAGGTGAAGAGGCTGGACTGGAATTCATTATGTTGCTCTGTAACTTCCCATGGATATGTCCCCAGGTTACAAACATTCGAATTACAAATGACTCATAGTTAAGAACAGTGGCGAGACAACAGGAAGTGAGAGGAATCTACCCCGCGAAAAAGAAATTCACTCCTGGAAGAATGATTATCAGGGGGAAAAGGGGTCTCAGCTAAAGTTTTCTAACCCATATTTGTTTCCACAACAAGCCAAATTTTCAAAATCCAATTGTCACAGGGACAGAAAGTGAGGTAAAATCTTCTGAACAGGGGCACAGACAGCAAAACAAACATGTATCTGTTTTTATTTACATACAAATTCAACTTAAGAACTAACCTACAGAATGTATCTTGTTTGTAACTTGGAGACTGCCTGTAGTACATAGAGGATTCCTACCATTATTTAAATCAGGAAGACTTTCTGTTGCTCACCAGACATACCAACAGAGCTGCTTTCATCACCTTTTCCTATAGTCAAGGTTCCCCTTGGATTCCACTTCTTTATTTATTTAGAGGAAAAGTGTGCCATTGGTCTCCTGAAAGTGGTCTCCTAAGTTGATACCGGAAACCACCTTCTATTTTAGGATACTGAGAAGCAAATCTGGAGTCTCTCTCTAAAAGCAACACAAGCTTTCTGACAGCTTCATTCAAGTTCTGATAGATCCACCAGGACATTCTTCTGCTCAAGCCCATCTCTGCTGTTCATCATTCATTTCAACAAGGCTTGGGTAAGACTCCTTCCCGGGGGTTCTTCTAACAGAATTTCAATGTAGCTGTCAGAAAAATGGATAGAAACTCACAAAACCATATTGGCCGCATGAGGCAAGATCTCTCAAGCCACTATTCATGCCTGAGGGTGATGGATGGGCACAGTATGGTGTGTGTATGTGTGCAAGAGAGAGGGAGGGCTACAGGTGTAGGACTGCAAATAGTATCTCAAGAGTTAGGCATAGGTAGGCACAGGAAGTCAGCAAGAATGTGGGCATAGCAAGTAGATGGTTGAGTTAGGAATCTGAAATAGTCTGAAGACTTTGTGACCCTAGACAGAATACAAAAGAGGTGGAGTTCAAGTTAAAGGGAGGTCTGCACCTTCAGATGATGAGGTTTGTGCAATTTTCATTGTTTCATTCGTGGTGTTCCTTCTCATTGTCTCACTAAAGGTGAGATATCTCTCTCAAGAGAGATATTGACAAACTGGAATGTGTCCAGAGGAGGGCGACTAAAATGATCAAGGGTTTGGAGAACAAGCCCTATGAGGAGCGGCTTAAAGAGCAGGGCATGTTTAGCCTGAAGAAGAGAAGGCTGAGAGGAGATATGATAGCCATATATAAATATGTGAGAGGAAGCCACAGGGAGGAGGGAGCAAGCTTGTTTTCTGCTTCCTTGGAGACTAGGACGCGGAACAATGGCTTCAAACTACAAGAGAGGAGATTTCATCTGAACACGAGGAATAACTCCCTGACTGTGAGAGCCGTTCAGCAGTGGAACTCTCTGCCCCGGAGTGTGGTGGAGGCTCCTTCTTTGAAAGCTTTTAAACAGAGGCTGGATGGCCATCTGTCAGGGGTGATTTGAATGCAATATTCCTGCTTCTTGGCAGGGGGTTGGACTGGATGGCCCATGAGGTCTCTTTCAACTCTGATTCTATGAGCTTCAAAAAACTTAGGGCAAACCTAGGGCTACAGCTCTGCTGGCTTAGTCTGTCCATCCCTCTGTAATGTGAACTGCCTCTTTTCTTTTGGTTTTCTACCTTACCAAGCATTATTGCCTTTTTGAGCAATTCATGTCTTCTCATGATATGTCCAAAGGATGATAGCCTCAGTTTAGTCATCTTGCCTTAAAGTCACTTGTCAGCTTATGGCTACCCCATAAATTTCATATGGTTTTCTTAGGAAAGAAATCCTCAGAGGTGGTTCTGCCAGTTCTTTCCTCTGAAATATTGAGATATAGCTTAATGGTGTAACACTAGAAAACGTGGACCACCTCACCACAAAAGTCAACATCGATGCCAAAATATAACACTGTCTGAACTTTGTGAGTGCAGCATTTTTTCTAATGAAGCAGAGAGTGTTTGAGGATTGGGACATTCATAGAAGTACCAAGTTGCTTGGTATTCCTATGTTGAAGTCCAAAACAACTGGAGGGTCAAAGTTTGCCCATGCCTGCTTTAGCTTGAAGCAACTTTACTGGTATCCCATCTGTTCTTGGTGATCTATTCTCCCCCAATGCTTTGAGTGTATCATCAAATGGTTTTTCTTTGTATGAATCTGACACCCTTCCATCTGCTTTATATTGTTCTTCTGGCTTTTTATTTCTATTTGATTGTGTGCTGTGTTCCACTGCTGGTCATAAAACAACCCAACTCTTAGTTTAAATTTCCTTTTGAGTTCTTGGCTGCTGTGGGACAGGTCTCCTGTTCTATCTTTTTGGTTACAGTCTTTCGATAGCCATGATTGCTATTGTTGGGTGTTGTCCCCTTCCACAAGTCAAAAATTCAGATAATTGTGTTCAAGGTCCTGATACTATTTCTGTCTTCTTCTGCATTTAATACACTTTATTTATTTATTTATTTATTTGTTTGTTTGTTTATTTAGATTCTACCCTTCCCCTCCAGGGGACTCAAAGTGGATTACAGCATTTACATACATAGACAAACATCCAATGCCTTTTACAATCATATACAAGTGAGACACACAAACACAAACAAAGGCAGAGGTTTCTCCTTTTCATTTCCAGCTGCTGGAGGCGGTGCTTCATCTCTGACTTTCCTCTATATTTCAAGCCGAGGAGCCTGTGTTGTCATCTCTTGATTGTGTGGCCGGCAAGATTACTTGGAGTGTCTTTTTGCCTTTTCCCACCAAAGTGGTGCCTCTTTATCTACTCACATGTTTTTGAACTGCTAGGTTGGCAGGAACTGGAGCTGACAAACAGGAATTCACCCCATCTCGTGGATCAAACTGCCAGCCTTCAGGTCAGCAGTTCACCCAACCTTCAGGTCAGCAACACAAGGTTCAGCCAACCTTCAGGTCAGCAACACAAGGGTTTAACCCATTGCACCACCACGGCTCCTCATTTGCTTCTCATCTAGTAAATCCCAGGCTGATTTCTGGTAGCTGTGATGGGACAAGTAGTCCAACACATCTGATAAGTTTCAGGTTGTGAGTGGCTTCAGGAAATTGGTAGTGTGTGGCCTCCCTACAGATACCACAAGCATTCCATTGACAGCTTTTTCTATTGATTACATACTATGAAGTAAAAACAGGATGAAGAACCAGTTTAATTTAACTTGTGAACAGTTTGGAATATGGCACACTGTGCAAACATGTTCTGCCTATTGAAAATCATATTAAACTATCAGTATCTTTTGGTCCTATTTCCTTTTCAAACAAGTACCTTAAAATGAAGTTAACAGAGCAGAATCAAAAAGCAACAGTCTGATCTTCCACCTCCCTAAAATAAAATAATTCAGTGTCCTCCACCCTATACATGCTTTGTGCTTTGGGTGAGGGCAAAGTCTATCGAAGTGAGGCCAAGTGAATGATGTTTTTGTGAAGACATGGCTGGTGCCAAAAGGAGATGACTCTACACAGTCAATCGATAAAGCTACAGGTATGCTGGGAAATCGCATGCCATCCGATTGAAAAATTGGTGACCTAAACCCCAATCCAATCAATATTATTGTCACAGTTCAGGCATTTTGGATGGCAATGGGCTGGGCGGGGGATTCAGAAAATTGTGGAAAAGCAAAAAAGGTAATTGCATTTAAGAGTTGTCCTTTTTCAAGACTTCATCAATATGACCCTGACTGCAGCCTGCATAAAACACTTTTTTAATAAGAGTTGTTTTAGCAGGCTCGTCAAGATTGTAAGTGCAAAGCGCCTTTGGGACAAGTAGGCTCATCTCTGATCGAGTTCTCAGTGAAGTGGAAATGTGTGTCTGATTTGTATCACTATGGAGTGCAGCACACTGTGTGCCTGCAGACAATGAGTAAATAGATCCCTGTAGATAGAATCTTAGAATTCTGGGGAAGAGGATCCCACTTAATCCTAACTTGAGATGGGCAGTCTCCATCTAGTTTGGAACTAACAAGCTTCTCTGCAAAGGTTTGGGGTTTTTCTAACACCAGCTTTGGGAGAGGAGTTATTTAGCAGGAAATCTTCTTTCCTTTGGACTTTAATCTGATTAACAATGATTCTTTTAATTCCAATTCTCTGCTTTCTCCTCCCAGACCACTGAAGCACATTTCCAGTGAGAGACCAACAAACCTGTAGTCTCAACCTGTTAGTCTTATTTGTGCAGAGAATTTGTTTGTTTGTTTGTTGTATTTCTTTACCACTTTTCTCACCCTTGGGGGGACTCAAAGTGGCGTACAACATAATGAATGGCAAAATTCATTGCCTCAACGTGTATATAAAAATACGCCACCTATCTAAATCAATAACATATAAGTGTAGATTAAAACCATTAAAACTATAAAAATATCAGACATAGACATCAACATAGAACATTTTAAAACATTTTAAACATTGCAGTGATCTCGAATAGCCAAGTTTTAAGTTGTTTTCTAAACACCAAGAGAGAGGGAGCTGATCTAATCTTGCTGGGGAGGAAGTTCCACAGATGAGGGGTCATCACTGAGAAGGCCATGGGATCGAGAGCAGAACCTCCCTGGCCGATCTTAGTGCTCTAACTGGCTTATAATGGGAGATGTGTTCAGACAGGTAAGCTGGACTGGAACCATTTGGGATTTATAGGCTAAAGCCATCACTTTGAATTGTGCTCGGTAGCAAACTGGTAGCCAGTGGAGCTGACGCCATGGGGGGTTGTATACACCATGTATGCCTCTCCAGTAAGAAACCTGGCTGCTGCCTGTTGGACTACCTGAAGCTTCCAAACAGTCTTCAAAGGCAACCCCACATAGAGCATGTTGCAGTAGTCTCTTCGGGATATAATACGAGTGTGGACTACCGTGGCCAAGTCTGGCTTCCCAAGGTACGGGTGCAACTGGCGCACAAGTTTTAATTGTGCAAATATTCCCCTGGCCACCACCAAAACCTGAGGTTTAAGGCTCAGAGATGAGTCCAGGAGAACTCCCAAACTGCAAACCTGTGTCATCAGGGGGAGTGTAAACCCATCTATCACAGGCTGTAATGCTATACCCTGTTTGGCCTTATTACTGACCAAGAGCACCTCTGTGTTGTCTGGATTCAGTTTCAATTTGTTCACCCTCATCCAGACTATGACAGCTGCCAAGCACCAATTCAGCACCTGAACAGCCTCCTTAGCAACAGGTGGAAAGGAGTAATAGAGTTGGATGTCATCTCCGTACCGATGGCAAAGAACTCCAAAACTCTGGATGATCTCTTTCAGTGGCTTCATCTAAATGTTAAGCAACATGGGGAACAGCACGGATCTCACAACCTCTGAGGATACCTGACATAGATGCAGGTGAAACGTCAGGAGAGAATGCTTTTAGAACATGGCCATACAGCCTGAAAAACCTACAACAACCCAGTACTGAACCCTTTGGGGCCTCACAGGACAATGGCTGCGGGGTCAAGCAGGTGTACCACAACAACACCTCGTGAAATTGATTCTCCAGTAAGGACCAGAGTCACTGCAAAACAGTGCCTCTGAGCCCCATTCCTGCGAGGCATCCCAGAAGGATACTGTGGTCTACAGTATTGAAGGCTGCTGAAAGGTCCAGGAGAACCAATTTCTTTTTTTATATGTAGAAGCATTTGATCCAATGCCTTTATATATTTTTTGGTTTATGTATCATCAGTCTGTTTAAAAGAGAGATAATAAGTCACTGGAACATTCTCAAATGGCCTTACTAGAATCGTCCGCTATGTCTTTAACTTGATATTATTGATCTTAAAGGAAGGGTGGGTGAGTGGTAGACTGGATTACAAAACATAGTTGGAGACACAACATATGTGCCAGTTTCACCTAATGAAATCCAGATTCTCTGGATGAGGTTCAGGGTTTGCAATTAAAATCCAGGGGAAATGAGCCAGCACCATCTGATGGGGATTCAATGGATAAACAATGCTTAATCCCAGTTGGGACCCCAGCCATTAAATAAGAACGATACGGATGTTTGCTTAAGCTAACGATTGTCAGTAAGGCTTAATCTGCAAAAAGTTTAAGGATCAAATACTTAGTCTGGCATGAACAGTGGTCTCAACAAATGGAATGCAAATACCCCTGATCCTCTTTAGTTCTCAGCAGGGCTGGGTTGAAACTGGTCTTTGCAATTAATATTCTACAGTTACCAAAGCATACATCGTGTTGTTTCTTTCTCAGCAGTTTCTCGTTCACTACTGTGAAACGTCGGTGATGTTGAACTGCTTACAAGTGGTGGACTTTGGGGAGGCCGTGGGAGGCCATGGGGAATGAAAGAGAAGAGACATTTTGACTTTGTACAAATCTGTAATCTACTGTTGCCTTCTGTCTGGAGAAAATAATAGACAATGTAAGGTTTACATTGACCACTGATGAAGACTGCTAGTCGAAAGACATCTAGCTTTGGCTTAAGTGAAAAATCAGATGAGATCTTGGGCCATCCTTTTTCCTTCAACAAATTAGTTATGTCCTATAGGCATACATCATTTGTTGACCCCGCATGTTTTTCTCTGAAGTACGTTCAACCAGCATGGCCTCATGCAGTAAATGTTGCCTTCACACATGCCAGACAGTACTATGAGAGATCACAAATTCTCGGCTAGCATGACGAGTGGACTTGCATGGGCTCTGCAGAAAACTCTTGAATTCTTCTCATGTTTTTCTCTGAAGAGTGTAGTTATAGAAACCACCTGTTTCCTCAAATGGTTGGTACTAACAACAAATGCTCTTTGGCACTGGCAGATTAATGCACACTGTACCACAATTATAAGTTCGGTCTTGCTGAACAGCAGAACAGAAAACACCTTATGTCAGTGTTTCTCAACCTTCCTAATGCCACGACCCCTTAATACAGTTCCTCATGTTGTGCTGACCCCCAACCATAACATTATTTTTGTTGCTACTTTAGAACTGTAATTTTGCTACTGTTATGCATCTTAATGTAAATATCTGATATGCAAGATGTATATTCATTCCCTGGACCAAATTTGGCACAAATACCCGATAGGCCAAAATTTGAATACTGGTGAGGTTGTGTGTGTGTGGGGGGGGGGGGGGGGGAAGGGGGGTGGGGGAGAGGAATGATTTCGTCATTTGGGAGTTGCAGTTGCTGGGATTTCTAGTCAACCTACAATCAAATAGCATTCTGAACTCCACCAACAATGGAATTGAACCAAACTTGGCACACAGAACTCCCATGACCAACAGAAAATACTGGAAGGGTCTGGTGGGCATTGGCCTTGGGTTTTGGAGTTGCAGTTCACCTACATGCAGAGAGCACTATAGACTCAAACAATGATGGATCTGGACCAAACTTGGCACAAATACTCAATATGCCCAAATGTGAACATTGGTGGAGTTGGGGGAAAATAGGCCTTGAGATTTGGGAGTTGTAGTTGCTGGGATTTGTAGTTCACTTACAATCAAAGAGCATTCTGAACCCCACCAATAGAATTGGGCCAAACTTCCCAAACAGAACCCCCATGACCAACAGAAAATACTGTGTTTTCTGATGGTATTTGGCAACCCCCTCATGACCCCCCATGGAGGTCCGACCCCCAGGTTGAGATACACTGCCTTATGTGGTGATGCCGCCATCTTTTGAATGACAGAGGTCCAGGGACTGTTTGTGCTCTGCGAGAAGCAACTATCAGCAATCATTTGAACCCCCCCCCCCCCCCATGCTTTCAAGTGGTCAGAGTTTCAGTCATGGGTGGTTTTTGGTTGCAGAGATATAGAGATTAAAAATTGGGGCCATCTTTTTGAAACATGCTCGCTATGTAGCAAGGTATTGAGCTCTTTTTTAAAGGGTCTGGTCAAGGCAGTCCCAGAATTGTCCAGTACTGGTTGGATTTCTGCAGGAATTGATTAGTGAGTGTAGACCTCAAAGAGAGGAGCTCTTGTTTTGTCAATTGAGTCCACTCTCATCCTCCAGAACAGGGGTCCTCCAACTTTTTAAGCCAAAGACTGATCTGGGGGATCAGACTGTAGTTTGAAAAAAAAAACCCATGAATTTCTAAGCATAGTTCACAGATTTCAGAGGAGTCCCAGTGGTGCAATGGGTTAAACCCTTGTGCTGACAGGACTGAAGACTGACAGGCTGGAGGTTTGGATCTGGGGAGAGCACAGATGAGCTCCCTCTCTCAGCTCCAGCTCCCCATGTGGAAACATGAGAGAAGCCTCCCATAAGGATGGTAAAACATCCAAACATCTGGGCGTCCCCTGGGCAACCTCCTTGCAGACGGTCAATTCTCTCACACTAGAAGTGACTTGCAGTTTCTCAAGTTGCTCCTGACATGAAAAAAACTGTAGTGCAAAAACATACAGAAGAACAATACAATACAGTGTTCCCTCACTTATCACCGGGGGGGGGGGGGGATCCGTTCCAGGACCCACCACGATAAGTGAAAATCTGCGAAATAGGGACGCCTGGCTCCCCCTCCTCTCCTCCTCCTTTTTCCCCCTCCTTCCTAAATCACCAGCGCTTTGATGCGAGGCTACTGAGGAAAGGCTGGGCCTGGCCCTTAGGCAGGGAGGAAGGGAAAGAGCGTGCCTGCCCAGCCGAGGCCTTCTCTGCCATAGGCGGCCCTCGCCCTCCCGACCCTGTCCCCAGTTCTTTGGGCCTCAGGCCTGCCTGCTTACCTTTTTGGGGACCAGCTTGTTCTCCTTGCTTGGGCACCATGGCACATGCAAGCAGGCAGCCCAGGTGGAGGGAGGGAGAGCTTGCCAGAGTAGGAAGGAGGTGCGGATGGGAGCTTCCCTTGCTCTTGGTGGCGGCCTCCTCTCCTCCTCCTCTTTCCCCAACAGCAACGCCTCAGTGCCCTCCCTCCACCAGTGCCAATCAATGGCCTGCCAGCACCAAACATTCGTATTGATTAAAAAAATATTATTTAAAAACTGTGAAACTGCCAGTCCGCAAGAATGTTAACCAACATAAACTTACCAGTATTTCAATGGGAAGTGTGGGCCTGCTTGTGACTGATAGGATAGTCAAGTTAATTAGGATTGTTGTGGTTGTGTACCTTCAAGTCGTTTCAGACTTAGGGCGACTCTAAGTCTAAACTTTAGGGGCTGGGGAAATGACTTTGGAGGGCTATCTCTGGCCTTTGGGTCTTAGATTGGGGACCCATGCTCCCGAAGATCCATCTCGGTAGTCATTGGCCATAAAAGACCCATGCTTCTTTATGTTTCCTCATGTGTCTTGAGGGCTGAAGGACATGAGAGGACATGAAAGGATTTCCAAGAGTGACAAAGTAGAAGGGAAGGCCTCTTTTATAGACCCAAGGGATACATGTCATAGGGGCATCAGTCCACGAGCCTGTCCATAACTACCTGGGATTTTTTTTTTGCTGCCTCAGCAAATCACCAACTTTTCTATAATCCCCCAAGAGACAGAATTCCCTATGTTCCCCAGCTGATGCCCTTTGGCGTAGCTTTTCGACAACTGTATGTGAAGCAGCAGCTCCTTTTGAAACATTGGAATGAGCCCAAGTTGGTGGAAATTCCTAATTTGTAGGCTGCTGTCCTATTCTTATAATGAGTGCAGAGCAGCTTCCCACAAGGATGGCCCATCTCTTCCCGCCGGGGCATGAGAGCTTCACCAAGCGCACATTCTCCCAGCAGGCCCATCCCTCCAAATTAAGCCTTGCACATTCAGAATGAAAACCCTGGCACAGCTGGCATGATGCTTAACAATTTTCCAAGCTGTGCGCCCTTCATTCCATGTGGCAGGTTTTCAAATTCTCCTCGTGTTTTCATGGATCATTGCACCCCCTCTTTTCATAATTGTCTTTTATTGTTTTAAAAAAACCCAAATGTTTATGCCTTCCATGCTGTTCTTCCTCTAGTTCAGTGCCTTTTAATGTGGGGTTGAAAGGTAACAAGGACTCTGGGGAAGAAAAAAAAATCACATCACGGACCATTCATAGAAGGCTGGAAGCAGTCGCCATTTGCCATTGGTCTCCCTTTTGCTAACATCAAGCCCCGATGTTCACGGAGTCAGTAAATTTAATACAGGGGTATGGTAGCAACACCTCATTATTAATTCAGCATAGCTCATGCCGTGTCAAAATATGTGCTGCCGTTGTCTTTGGGAAACAATTAAGTTCAATCTATAATAATAGGACTGAAGGGAAATAAATGCACTTTGCCTTCTGAAATTTGCTACCCTTTTGTAGCTGGTGAATTTGGGAAGGAAGTTTTGGGGATCATTTATAGGGCTGGTTTTTAGGTTGTTTGTTTTTGTGTCAGGAGTGACTTGAGAAACTGCAAGTTGCTTCTGGTGTGAGAGAATTGGCCGTCTGCAAGGATGTTGCCCAGGGATGCCCGGATGTTTTGATGTTTTACCATCCTTGTGGGAGGCTTACCATCCTTGTGGGAGGCTCCCCGCATGGGGAGCTAGAGCTGAAAGTGGGAGCTCATTCTTGCTCTCCCTGGATTAGAACCTCTGACCTGTCAGTCTTCAGTCCTGCTGGCACAAGGGTTTAACACATTGCGCCACCGGGGGCTCCGATAGGTTTTTAGGTGAGGAGCATACAGGGTCAGCCTGAGTCAGTTTGCTGCCTGAGTCAAATAACAAAATGGCAATTGATTCCCCCCATTTTCAATCCTGGTGACAGAACACACCTGAAGGCGGAAGACTGGCATAGTGGCACATGGCAAGCATACAATTCTTTCTCATGTAGCATACAGTTAGTTCCCATGCCCCCCTGGTTGCCACTTTCTAGACTCTGAGGCACTCCTGCACACCATTCAGGTTGGATTGGCCCTGATGCTTACCATATTGGCCACCTCTTGTCATTGTTAGCCTTTCTTTTAACTCTTCAAAATTTTCCGGCATAAGCACTGGCAGCCATAAGCACAGAATTTCAGCTTCTAGAGGGAGGGAAGCATGGCAGCAAAACGAGGCATTCATTTTTAATATCTTTCCAAAAACTAGGCTGCAAGGGGGCGGCGAACAGTATAGTAGCAAGCTCTTGGAAAGGTAAGCCATTCTCAGAGTTTGGGAAACTAATTTGGAAAAAGTTGTCTAGTTCAGCGTTTCTCAGCCTGGGCTCAGGACCCCTGGGGGGGGGGTGTTGCAGAGGGGTTTCAGAGGGGTCTCCAAAGACCATCGGAAAACATATATTTCTGATGGTCTTAGAAATCACTTTTGCAGAGAAGGCTGAAGATCTCGCCACCTATCCTCTTCCTTTTTGGTAACAGAGAGTGAATCCTCCCACCAAAAGCCCTCCTTGGCTGTGATTGTCTGGCCTCTCAGTCAAGGGGAGGGCTGTTCCTGACACATGTGCGGGTGAGGGAGAGCATGTAAGGCTGGAGGGAGGCTCACGCCAGTCCCTTCAAGGCATGGGGGTTCTGTGTGGGAAGTTCGGCCCAATTATGATGGGGTTCAGGATGTTTTTTGATTGTAGGTGAACTATAAATCCCAGCAACTACAACTCAATGTCTATTTTCCCCAAACTCCACCAGTGTTCACATTTGGTCATATTGAGTATTTGTGCCAAGTTTGGTCCAGATCTATCATTGTTTGACTCCACAGTGCTCTCTGGATGCAGGTGAACTACAACTCCAATACAATGTTCTCTCACGTATCACAGGTGTTCTGTTCCAGGACCACCCGTAAAAAGTGAAAATCTGCAAAGTAGGGACACTATATATCTATATCGCATTTCAAGGGCGAGAGATTTAAAGGCACCGCACACCTTTTTTTTTTTTGCTAGCTATAAGGAAGGGGATATAAGGCCGTGATTTACATACTGCTTTGTATCTCCTCTCTCTCTTGATTGGCTGCCTCTCTCCCGAGGGGGAGGATGAAACCCTCTTCCATACTCCATCGTTTCCAGGAGGCGGGATTAGAATGCCGCTCTGGGCAATGGCAACCAGTCACAAACTGGGAGGCAAAAACCTGCGAAACAGTGAGTCCATGAAAAGTGAACTGCGAAGTAGTGAGGGAACACTGTGCTCAAAGTCTGCTCACCAAACCCTTCCAGTATTTTCAGTTGGTCATGGGAGTTCTGTGTGACAAGATTGTTTCAATTCCATTGTTGGTGGAGTTCAGAATGCTGTTTGATTGTAGGTGAACTATAAATCCCAGCAACTGCAACTCCCAAATGACAAAATCAATCCCTCCCCCCCCCCCCCACCAACCCCACCAGTATTCAAATTTGGGCTTATCGGATACTTGTGCCAAATTTCATCCAGTGAATGAATATACATCCTGCATAGCAGATATTTACATTACAATTCATAACAGTAGAAAATTTCAGTTATGAAGTAGCACTGGTGCTTTAGTAAAAGTTCGCTGTTGTTTGCTTTTACATTTGTTTCATGTTTTATTAGATGGTGATGATAGTGTGGTGCCCCCCCCCCCCTGGGGACAGGTTGTTGTTTTATTTTTGCAGACCATTTTGAGCAATAGATGCTGGGTTAAAAAGCAGACTACAACACAAATTAATAATGATAAGTTCAATTATTTCTTTAGCTGTAGGCAATACAAAATTATATGTAAAACAAACTGTGCAGATTAAAAGAGAACATAGCATAAAAATCAATTATCCATTATTCAGTCAACAACATTCTCATCCTCTCTCTTTCTCTCCCCCCCCCCTTTTGTTGACATCGCCCACAAAACAGACCCAGGGGAGGGCAAAGCTCAGCGGCAGAACATATAGTTTGGATACAAAAATGCGTTTGAAAGTGGATTCAGGATTAAAGAGTTGGAGTAGGTCTCATAGGTGACCTAGTGTAGGACACCCAGAATGATTCTATACCCAACAGATGGCTGACCAACCTTTGCTCCAAAATTCTGAGCCAGGAACAGCCAACCACCAGCTCTCCGTGGAACCGGTTCCGGTGTTGAAAGACTCCTACCAGCAAGATTGTTCTTTTTATGTTCAATGAGCAAAAGCTCATTCTGCCCTATTACAAGTCTTCTGTGTATAATAGTGGTGTTGAAAGAGGAAGGCATCAGGTTGCTTTCATCACAGGGCTTACCAGTTCGCCATCAGTCTGGTAAAAAGAATAAAGGAATATGACTTCCTTTAGGAACGGGACAGTCAAACATCTAATGAATTATGTGGAGCAGTAAGCCTGGTGTGAGTTTCTCTAGAACTTGTAATAACTGCTGAAGTGCCGAGTAGTTTCAGCTGAAAATTAAACACGTTGGTGTTTTAGGCAATCAAAATGCTTTTGTTTTAGGATTTATTTATACTAGAAGTGGACAAGGTGTTATCCTCTAGATGCCCAGTGAGCAGCCCCAAATCCCTCCAGAGAGATGGTGGCGGGATACAAATAAAGTGCTGCTGTTGTTGTTGTTGAATGCCACCTCCCAGCATTCCTTTTATTGGGCATGTTGGGCAGAAGCTGATCAGAGTGGAATCCAACATCACCTGGAGGGCCATACTTTGTTCACTGCTAATCCACTCTAAGAAGCGATAGCTGTTTGATGTCATTTTAACTGTCATGGTTCCATGCTGCAATACTATTAGATCTCTAGTTTTTCTGGAGAACTTAAAATTCTGGGTTGTTGTAAGTTTTTTTTGGTTGTATAGCCATGTTCCAGAAGCTTTATCTCCTGACGTTTTGCCTGCATCTATGGCAGGCATCCTCAGAGGTTGTGAGGTCTGTTGGAAACTAGGAAAATGGGGTTTATATATCTGTGGAATGTCCAGTGTGGGAGAAAGAACTCTTGTTTGTTGGAGGTCGGTGCGAATGTTGCAATTGGCCACCTTGATTAGCCTAGCAGTTTCAAGGTGTGGCTTCTTACCGCCTGGGGGAATCCTTTGTTGATAGGTGATTAGTTGTCCCTGATTGTTTCTTGTCTGGAGTTCCCGGTTTTGAGTGTTGTTCTTTATTACTGTTATGATTTTAGAGGTTTTTTAAAAATAGTGGTAGCCAGATTTTGTTCATTTTCATGGTTTATTCCTTTCTGTTGAAATTGTCCACATGCTTGTGGATTTCAATGGCTTCTCTTTGTAGCCTGACATGGTAGTTGTTAGAATGGTCCAGCATTTCTGTGTTCTCAAATAATATGCTGTGTCCATGTTGGTTCATCAGATGCTCTGCTATGGCTGACTCCTCTGGTTGAAGTAGTCTGCAGTGCCTTTCAAGTTCCTTGATTCGTGTTTGGGTGCTGCGTTAGATGATGAAACAAACCTACAAACTATCTACATACCCACTAAGAAAATTCAACAAATGCTACGTTCAGCAAAGGCCAAGAGGGATCTTCTCACCTCTGCAGGAGTCTACCATATACCATGCAGCTGTGGACCACCAAATGCAGCCCACTACCAAAGTGAAGGTTTTCATACAGGGACAATTCCATTCTACATTTTCTGTTTTTCCTCCACCACAGACATCCCAATGTTTCTTAGTCTCTCTATTGGTGCGGGATTTGCATGACCCCACTCATTGCCTCTCCCTTAACCCTTTCCTATTCTTTTCTATGGCACACAGCAAACAGAGGAATTGATCTGCAACTGAACATATTAGAGAGGTTTGGGGAGAATTCACCATGATTTATAGGAGTTGTAGATACTGGAATGTATAATTCATGTGCAGTCTAAGTGTACTCTGAACTCCACTAAGGATGGACCTGGAACTAACTTGGCCCACAGACCCCCCCCCCCCCATGACTAACAAAAACTTTGGAGGAATTTATAGGAGTTAAAGTTCACCTACATCTAGAGCACACTATGAACCCAAACAATGATGAATCTGGACCAAACTTGGCATGCATACCTGATATGCCCAAATTTAAATACGGGTGAGTTTTGACTGGATTTGGCCTGGATATTTTGGAGCTGTAGGTATTGGGATTTGTAGTTCACTTGCAATCAATGAGCACTCTGAACTCCACCAACAAGTGAATAGACCAAACTTGGCACACATAGCTCCCATGACTACAAAAAATTCTGGAGGTTTTTGGAAAAATTCATCTTGATTTGGAGGAGTTGTAGTTCACCTACATCCAGAACCCAAACACTGATGGATCTTGACCAAACTTGGCACACATACTTGATATGCTGAAATTTGATTACTGGATGAGTTTGGGAGGAACTGACCTTCCTTTCTGGGAATTGTAGTTCACCTCCAATCAGAGAAACTGTGACCTCCACCGATAATGGACCTGGAGCAAACTTGGCACACATCACCCCCATGACCAACTGAACCTACTGCCTCACCATAGTGGGAGTTGTAGTTTATTCTGCAGTCAGAGATCACACTGAACTCCACCAATTATGCATCTGGAGCAAACTTGGCCAACATAACAAACTTTAAGTACTTATAGAGCTTTTTGGGGTTAACCTGGCATGATGTGAGTTGTAATTCACCCACAACCTTATGCATTTTATACAATTAAAAAATTGACTTTTTCAAATAACCTGGGCAATGCCGGGAACCCAAGCTAGGAAGAAGTAGAAGTAGAAGTAGAAGTAGAAGTAGTAGTAGAAGAAGAAGACGACGACGACTGTATTTTCTCTTCTCTTTAACAATTTAAAAATCCTCTATCCGGTATCAGCAATACCAGATCACCTTGATTGTGAATATGTGAGGGGAACAGAAGTATTTATCTTTTATATATATATATATATAGGCTTTTGGTTCTAAGAGAAAGAATTGAAGGTGATTCCAATGCACATTCACTTGGAAGGAAGCCCTCTTTTGTGAAATAGAGTTTACTCTCAAAGAAGCATGCAGAAAGGCTAATGATATAATCATATGCATGTTTATCCCAAGGAAAATCCACTAGGCTTAATGAAGTAAACCAAGTAAGCCTCATTAAAAATAGTCTTGCCTTACGGAATGCAGAGATCTCATTTCTAAGTCATTTGTAAAGATTTGCACATAAATAAACTAGAATAAAATGTGGACTATGTTGTAGAGCTTGGGCATGAATTGCATATCCAATATACCTATTACGTGTGGAACTAGGGTTCAGGTCTCTGTTTCCTAGTTCTCCTGTGTCAGATGAGATAATGGGATATTGGGACTGGGGTTTTATCTCAGAGTAAAGTAGATCAATATTATAATCCTGACTATGGATGAGGGAAATGAGGCTGGGATTTTGGTCCAGATCACCCAGCTGAAGCACATCAATCCTATTTTGTGGAATGGGAGGAGTGGAAATTGTCCTTCCCCCCCCCCCCCTTTTTTTTGTGTATCAGTCATTCTGATTCATGGGAAAGAAGCTACAGACAAGGAACCCATTCCCAACACAGAATTAATAGCCCTGTGATTTTGTTTGGATTGCCATGGATCTGTATAATGCTGGAAATGTGGGATTAGTCACTGAAGGAGGGGGATCTCAGCCAAATTGCTCAAAGTGCCTCCCTCAATGACAAAGCCCAGGATCACACTGGAATTTTTTACTTATCATGTCAAGAGTGAATTGAGAATACAGTTATAGTGTATAGAAAACCCACAAACAAAGTTAAAAACTTGGCATTATAGTACATTTCCTTTGACCAGAAACTGGCCCCTTTTATTGCCTCAGGTATGGCTGTAAGAAGGTCCTGCATTCTGCATGTGGCGGGGCTCAGACCTCATTGTAGTAAGTGGTCTGTGGTTTGCTCTTCCCCACACTTGCATGTTGTGGACTCCATTTTGTAGCCCCATTTCTTAAGATTGGCTCTGCATCTTGCGGCTCCAGAGCACAGTTCAGTGCCTTCCAAGTTGCCAAGCCTTCTGTGTTCCGGGTTTTAGCCTGCCACTTTTGGACTTTCGTTTGCTGAGGTGTTCCTGCAAGTATCGCTGTGGATCTTAGCAAGCTATTTCTTGATTAAAGATGTTGTCTTAACAGAGGATGGACTGGAGATGTCCTTGGTTGTTCCAGACCACACCTGGAATCACACTGTGTCCAATTCTGGGCACCAAAATTGAAAGGAGATGTTGACAAGCTGGAATGTGTCCAGAGGAGGCGGCTCAAATGATCAAGGGTCTGGAGAACAAGCTCTATGAAGAGAGGCTTGAAGAGCTGGGCATGTTTCACATACAGAAGAGAAGGCTAAGAGGAGACATGATAGCCATGTATAAATATGTGAGGGAGGGGAAGTCATAGGGAGGAGGGAGCAAGCTTGTTTTCTGCTGCCCTGGAGACTAGGACGCAGTGAAACAATGGCTTCAAACTACAGGAAAGGAGATTCCACCTGAACATTAGGAAGAACTTCCTAGCTGTGAGAAAGCTGTTCAGCAGTGGAACTCTCTCTCTGCCATGGATTGTGGAGGCTCCTTCTTTGGAGGCTTTTAACCAGAGGCTGGGTGGTCATCTCTTGGGGGTGCTTTGAATGTGATTTTCCTGCTTCTTAGCAGAATGGGGTTGGACTGGATGGCCCACAAGGTCTCTTCAAACTCTATAACTCTAGGGTCTATGATGGGGTCTAGTATCCCCTCTCAGCAATTTCATGAATGTGTTACTGACACTAAGCAGGGGTAACACAGTAATATAGTCTCAAGCAATGAGGAGAGATTAGTGATGATGATGATGTATGTGTGTGTTTGTACATTTGGTTCAAGATCTTAGAATTGAATCCTAAGGATCTACATCTAGCTAGACAATCTCATGGCTAATACTTGTAACTACAAGAGTTCCTAGGGAATGGCCCATAGACAATGGATTGTCTTACATGAACCTTTTTTTGCTTATTTCTGCACGATATGAAACAGAAAAGTGTACTCTCCTGGTTCATACCCAAGCTAAAGGAAAATCATCTAGTAACACTTAATAAATATGAATCAATCTTTCTGTTCCACTAAAAAGTACTTGGCCATGAGGCTAGCAAGGACTCTAACCCCATCTGCCAGGTGACAGAGGCTGTGCTCACCATCATAATAAACTTTATTGCACACAGACGTATTCCACAGTGCATGAAAAAAAACATGAACAGAATAAATATTAAATTATTTTCAAACTAACTTTTAAACCATTTTGCAGAACCTTGTAAAACCAAGTGAAAAAGTGTTAAATTAATTTTCATATTACAATATGTTTCTTAATGAAGTGAGCATGCTGTTACTTAGCTGCCAGTATAAATTGGGCTATTGACAAATATTAGCTACGTATCAGACAACAATGCTACTACTTTTTTCTGAGCTATGTATAGCTCAATAATGTATGACAGAAATCTTTGTCTAGGAGAAGGAGGCAGAATAACAAGTGACAAATTATATCAACGAACTGACAACAGCCCAATACGCAAAATGTAGAATACCTACTTAAAAACATATTTGGTGACTGATACAGGGATGGCAAGACAGACTGAGTTTGCCATTGCCAAGCATTTGCAAATTAGATTGAATGAATTGAGCTCCATGTACATTCCTGCTTACACTGTCATGGGGAATCTGTAATCACATTAATCAAGGCCATTAATAGGAAGAGTGGCTGATATGCTACATCACAGAGACAGTGCTAAGGGAGCTCTGGTCAAATTAAGATGAGACAGAGATAATTAAGGACACATGAGACAGGAGGTGTAAGCGTCGAGACTTGATCGGAGGGCTTAAAGTTACAAATCAACATGGAGAAAAGCCGATATTCTGTGCTGGATGTATATTTATCTCCTTAAAGGTGTACTTGTCTACTTCTTTGTTTAATTTAGGAACTAATGTGGTTATACTTTTAGCCAGGCGTTTGGAAGGGGGAGACCCAAGATTCCAATGGATATCATTGACTTTTTCCACCACGGCAACTCTAGGGGCTGCGGTGGTGCAAGGGGTTAAACCGCTGAGCTGCTGGACTTGATGCTGAATGGAATGGAAGGTTGGAGGTTTGAATCTGTGGGACGGGGTGAGCTACCGCTGTTAGTCTCAGCTTCTGCCAACCAAGCAGTTCAAAAACATGCAAAAATAAAAATTCCCTAGAAAAGCCGAATATTATCTGCTGGGAATTACAGATGGAGACATACGCTTAGACTCAAATGAAGACATTTTATTTGTCTACCTGACGACGGCCGCTAGAATTGTTTTTGCGCAACTCTGGAAACAGACAGAAATACCAGATAAATTCAAGTGGGTAAAGAAGATAAACGAAATTAAGGACATGGACAATTTAACTTTTTTATTAAGAAAGAATACAGGCAATCCAATAAAACAAACAGATTGGACAATAATTGAAGAATATATTGAAAATTGGTCCAAGGAAGAAGTAATTATAGAAACAGGTAACAAACTTAGAAGTATGAAGATATTGAAAAAGACGGACACAGAGGCAGAGCCGGAAGGAGGTCCAAACTTTTGTGTGTATTTTTTTTGTATTTTTTTTCTTTTTTCTTTTTCTTTTTCTTTTTTCCCCTGCTGCTCTCTTTTATTTCCTTTTTTTGAGAGTGCCGGGGTTATGTATATTCTTTGCTTTTTGCTTTCTCCCTATTTTTCCTACTTTTCTATCTTCTTCATATTATTCTCCCTCTTTCGTTGTAGTAGTAGTTTATAAAAACCTAATAAAAATTTATTTTAAAAAAACAAAACATGCAAATGTGAGTACAATGTTCCCTCACTTATCGCGGGGGTTCCGTTCCAGGACCAACCACGATAAGTGAAAATCCGCGAAGTAGGGACACCATATAAATTTTAATATTTATACGTTATTTTATATATTTTATATATTATTTTCTTACCCGCGCTTCCTCACCCGCCTCCTGGCCCAACCCAAGGACACCTGCCTGCAGAGCCACGCAAGCAGCAGCAGGCCAGGGAGGCAGGTCTTCCCCACCGTGCCTAAGGCTGCCACGCTTCTGGGGTCTGTGGAGGCCAGGGAGGCAGGCCTTCCCCGCCGTGCCTCAGGCTGCCGCACTTCTGAGGTCCCTGGCCTCCACTGGACAAAAATATTTAATATTTTTATTAATATTTTCAAAAACCCGCGAAACAGCGAGTCCGCTAAAAGTGAACCGTGAAGTAGCGAGGGAACACTGTAGCTCAATATATACCAGGAAGGTAAATGGCACTCCATGCAGTCATGCTGGCCACATGACCTAGGAGGTGTCAGAGGACAATGTAGGCTCTTTGGCTTAGAAATTGAGATGAGCTCCACCCCCCCCCCCCCCCAGAGCCAGAAGGGGAAGCCTTTACCTTTATCTGTGTTTGGTTGTTTCTCGGCATTGAGTCTTTGCCTTTGTGTTTGTGTATGCTGGAATTCACTCTGAACCTCCTCGGGGAGATAGGACGGAATATAAATTATTATTATTATTATTATTATTATTATTATTATTATTATGTTTGATAAAATGTTAGAATCCTGACAAATAACTTTCTGACAAGCAAAGGCAGCAATAACAATACACCCCAACCAAAAATTCATTAATGGCTTGGCACTGATTCAAAACATTGCAATATGATAACTATATTTTTTTAGGTATGGTGATCATAGTTTTCTATTGATGAGCAGGTGAAAACTGGTAAATACCAGATGTTCTGTATCTCAAAAACTAGAGCTGACAGGGAGAAACTGGTGCTATTTTTTGAATCAGCAGATCACATAGACCCAGAAACTGGTCTAATATTTGAGGCACCAAAATGTGTGTTGGTCAGGGAGTGAACCGTCTGGTGGAGTGTGTCCAAAATGCTTGGCAAAAAGGATCTTTTTTTCCAGAAGTGTGGCTAAAGTCATATAAAATGCTCATAGTTTACCGGTAGGTTTGTTTCAGTAAAGTAAAGCCTTGCTTATCTCATTGTCCCAATGACTTCTTTGGGTGACCTTGGTCTAGTCACTCCTTCTAACTTCTTGAATATTTAACTAATAAATAAATGAAACTGTAATTTGTCTGTCTGTTTGTACCAAAAAGGCTGTTATTAGGTGAAGTGGCCCTCTGTGATGTCACTGGGTTGGCTGTTGCTAGGCGAAGGATTGGTTGTTGGTAGGTGAAGTGGCCCTCTGAGATGTCACTGGGAAAGAAAGATGACATGTGGATGAGGGAAAGGGAGGACGGAAGGAAAGAGTCGCAAAGAGAGCCATGTTATCATGGCACATTTTGAGGGAGGCCCTCTCAGAGCTGGAGAAGGGAGAAGGGGGATGGATAAGGAAGGAAGGAAGGAAGGAAGGGAAGGTAAGGGAGGGGAAGGGAAGGGAAGGGAAAAGAAAGAAAGAAAGAAAGAAAGAAAGAAAGAAGAGAAAGGAGAGAGAAGGAAGGAGGGAAAGAAAATGGAGGGAGGAAAGGAAGGAAGGAAGGAAGGAAGGAAGGAAGGAAGGAAGGAAGGAAGGAAGGAAGGAAGGAAGGAAGGAAGGAAAAGAATAAAAGGGAAAAGATATAAGGGGAAGGAAGGAAGGAAGGACAAAAGAAAGAAAGAAAGAAAGAAAGAAAGAAGGAAAGAAAGAAAAAGGTATGAAAGGAAGGGGGTAGTGGCCCCTCCGATGCCCAGGCAATGCTGGGTATATATGCTAGTAACTGAATAATAATTAAATATGCTGTTTTCTCTAAGACTTGAATACCAGGGATCCAGTGGCTGGAATCTTGTTGGTTAGGTCTTACAAAATAATCAATTCAATCAATTAATGAATGAGCCAACACTGGAGTAAATCCAACTGATTTAATGGGTTTCTTCCAGTTGACAGTAAGATTGAAGTCAATGCATCGTAAGCTGTTCTGCAGAATAAAACATTTTTCACATGTTCTCCCCTTACTTCAGACTTGTCATACCAAAAGCATTTTTAGGGACCATTTAGAATGTCACCACAATGCAACACTTGTGCCAGGTGGATGTTTGATTTACTCATGTTTGTTTTCTCTGGCTTATGTGGAGGCCACATGAAATTGAGCTATACTTAACCTTCTCTGGTTTGGTAGCAGCTGGCTGTCTTTGCAGTCTACAAACTGAAAAACCAGTCACGAAAGTTGTTCCTCAATTTGGTCAAAGAGGAATGCAGCGACAGATTGTGGGGCTTGCATTTCTGACCTGTTTGGTGGGATTTGGTACCTCCTAAATGGTCGGCAGTTACTCGTTTTTGGGCTGAGGGTCACAGCATACATGCCGTCAGTCAGGAAGGTTACAAAAATACAAATCCTTATCCTTTGTTCAAATCTCTACCACACTGTGGCAGCAACCATGTACCATCTTTGGCATGGTTCTAGGATGGACCATTTGCACATGGAAGACTTTCGTTAGATGTATTGTTGAAGGATTTCATGGCTGGAATCACTGGGTTGTTGTAGGTTTTTCGGGCTGTATGGCCATTTTCTAGAAGCATTCTCTCCTGACGTTTCTTCTGCATCTATGGCAGGCATCCTCAGAGGTTGTGAGGTCTGTTGGAAACTAGGAAAATTGGGTTTATATATCTGTGGAATGGCCAGGGTGGGAGAAAGAACTCTTAACTGTTGGAGCTAGGTGTGGATGTTTTAGTTGGCTACCTTGATTACCATTTTGCTAGTTGCATGCTGAGATCTGTTTCCAAAATTTAGAATGATTCATTGAAGATGGAGCAATGCTAACAATAATGACAACAATAAGGACAGAGTTGAAAGATGAACAAGTGGGTCTTTTCCCCCTATCAATTCTCTAATTGGTAATGTAGTATCTGGAAGCCCATATTTAATTGTCTGGCCTCTGAATATAGTTGCAGGCATTATTCCATTAGGAAAAAAGTCTGACTTTTTCTCCAGGAACTTGTTACTCATTTCAAAATACAGCATTTTGTAGTATGCATGACCTAATGTGGTCCTAACAGATGTATAGTCATTTACTTGAATTTCTACTTCATCATACTAGAGAAAAGTCTACTTAAAATCTGGTTCTGCCTCCTGCAGAATTCTGGGGTTTGTGGTTTAGTGAGGCTGTTAAAGCCATCTGCCTAAACTACAAACCCCAGAATTCTGCAGAAGGCAGAAACCGGATTTTAAGTGGATTTTTTCTCAAGTGTGATGGGACCCTATGAAAATGTTGCAGTTCTTCTGCTGCTGCACTACCACCAAATGTAACGTATCTTGAAGTCATTTGTTGGGACTGCAGCCAGTAGATGTAAAAGAGGAAACACACACTCTGATCATTGATTGTCTAGTAAGTACAGACAAAAATGGCAATTACAAGGCAAACTCAATTTATTCCTAAATGAAAACTAACATCACAGTTTACTATCAGCACAAACTCTCCAAGAATATGGTTCACAAACATAAATTTCAGGTGAGAGACTCGTTTTCCCTTGACCCAACAGCCCCAGGCTATATGAGTGGAATTATGGCTTGGAGATTCCACACAATTACATTTTTACATCTCAAGTTCCATCAAAGGATCATTTTCTGACACCAGGTTTTTACTGTCCTTGTTTATAAAAGGCTCAAGAGAAAAAAAAAATCATGTTGCTTTATGAGACTATGAGAGTGCTTTCCCCATTCCCTGCTAGCGTATGTCACTTTCTAAGTAAGTAAGCTTCTAAGTAAGCTGTAACTATAATATTTGATCAGCGTCAACAATGACATTCTTGTGGATCATTGTGTTTCTTCTTGAAAAGCTGTCAGACTTTGCCAAACATTGTGACGAGATTGTTGTTTTTTCAGCTGGGAAATGCAAAGTTGCATTTAATTAAAAACAAAATACAAGCACAGTTGGTATAAGAAGAGTCTGGCTGGGTGACAGCAAAGGTTCCCTCAATGGGCCAGTGAAGTCCAGAAATGGGCAATGGGTGGTACATCCAAGTGCTGATACTTTTTTGATTCAGGGCAATGGCATCATCTGATACTCCCCTTGGGTTTGTCTGTCCAGTCTGATCTTGGCTGCAGTCTTCATAATCATTGGAAGGCGAAATGAGTTTTTTGTGCAACCCTAGTCAAAGATCCAAGTGTGTAGTGGGATCTCTAGTGCCAACAGAATTATGACTTCATCCTTCTCTGTATGCTGCAGCCCTCTGTCCACCAAAAATCAACCCTTGAAGGTTTCCTAATATAATAATATCATATACTTTATTTATATTCCACTTTATCTCCCTGAGGGGACTCAGAGCAGATTACAGAAAACATATATGGCAAACAGTCAGTGCCGTTATACATGGAATAACAAAGACAGATAGTACGTAGACAGAGGCAAAGGCTTCCCTCTTTTTTATCTGTTGCATCTGGAGGCTGTGCTCAACTTCCTGCCATGGGGAGGTGCAGTTGTTCCATTTTCCATGCTGAGGAGCCTGTGGTCCATGGATACCTTCCTGACTGAATTGGCGGCATGTCTTCATGAGCGGGCTTCTTTTTTTTTTTACCTCCCTTCCAAAGTGGTACCTCTAGATCTATTCGCAGAACTATTTTCAAACTGCTAGGTAAGCAGAAGCTAGGGCTGGCAGTGGGAGCTCACCCCAACCCATTGCTTTGAACTGCCAACCTTCCGGTCGGCAACATTTTCTGCAGTGGGCAGTTTTAACCCGCGGTGCTCCCATGGCCCCTGTGCATCTCCTAGAACTGTAGAATTCATGGAGATGCAGTAGGGAAGCAACAGAATCCAGCAGATGCATACTGTTGGGTTCTTGTTAATGAATTGCTATGAGTTGTTGCTGATACAATCTAAATCAGTCTGTAGTGGTTTTTTTCTTGAAGTGGCAAATGGTGGTGGTAATGGTGGTGGTGGTGGCAGAATTCCCTTGAGGGTCATAAACATGAATGTTGTGCATAATGGGACCCAAAAACACATGCACAACAGACTCAAGGTATAAAAGAATCCAGTGCAAAATTTAACCTGATGCGGAATGGGATGGATGCACATCAAGACACATCTTCAAAATTAGCAACTCTGCTATGTAGCTAAGTAAAGTTATGAGACATAGACCATGATAGAAGATTACAGGTGGTGGTGGTGGTGATTGTGATCAACATGGGGAACAATAGGTTTAAATGCAACAGAGGCATATAACATGAGTTTTAAAAACAGAAAGTCTATAAAGCCGAGACATATGGTTATTATATGTTTTAATGGTTTTTGTATTATATTGATTTTATATTGATTTTATAATGCTGTTTTGAATGTTTTACTTGTATATTGTGGATGGTTATGGCATCAAATTGCTGCCAATTTGTAAGCCACCTTGAGTCGCCTTTGGACTTGAGAAAGGCGGGATAGAAATATCGTAAATAAATGAATAAATCAAAAACAGTCATGACATATTTTAAAACTTTTAATTTAAAAAGCATCTAGATAGGTATGCCAGACAACATTGGCTTTTAATGCTGTTTTAAATGCAGGCAGCATAGCTGGCTATCAAATCTCTACTGGCAGTTCATTGCTCAATTTTTGGACAGCTGAAGAAAAAGTCCACTGGTTAACAATGTATCCCAGAGGACCTAAGTGAATGGGGCGGACTGTAGGGGAGAAGACAATTCTGTAGGTAACCTGGAACCCAAACCATGTTAGGCTTCAAAGGGAATAATCAATACTGTGTATCTCGCTTGGAAACTAAGTGGCAGCCAGTGAAGTGGCCAGCTACTTTACAAAGGGTCTGTTCCCCAAAGAGATTAATTGCTTTGTTGATTTGGAAGCACTTGTCTGCATTTTTGGTTTTGTCATAGGCTCTGGGACTGACATGCTAAGCACTTGCACTTCAAAGTGTACTGTTGTATCACTGGAAGATGCTAGCTTTGAACAAAGATATTCAATTATGCAGTTGTGATTAATGGTCATACATTCCCAGCGTAGTGTTGTCACAGTGCTGATATGGTAGATGGATGGGGTGCTAAAATGTCCTAATTGCAGAAAAAACTCAACTGATTGTAGAGGATTCCAGGGCATGTTTTAGGATACACAATCAATTTGTGAAGGATTTTAGCCTCCCTCTTTGCCCTCCTTGTGGCCTCCTGCGAGACTAGAATGCAACCCACTTATAATTATTTCCTTGTAGCTTCACTTTGGAAGGGATGATTTGTGGTCAGAGCAAATACAATACCTCCTAGGAAAGCTTGCCTAACATTATTGGAATTCGTATTGAGGATTTCTCCCTATAAAAAAAGGAAAAAAAGGATAAAAGTAAAGCGAATAAATTGATAAATTCATAAATATTTTTAATGATGTTTATGTTGGTTGTTATTGCTTTTGTGTTATCATTATTGAGTTTTGTATTTTGTGTGTTTGCACCTTGGAGTGCTTTGCAAGCTGGCCGAGTCCCTCCAGGAGATGGTGGGGGGAGGGGTTTAAATAAAGTATAATAATAATAATAATAATAATAATAATAATTATTATTATTATTATTATTATTATTATTATATTAAATAGTTGCAACTGATTTAGTCTTGGACCTGGCCAAACTGTTTATATGGACCCAAAGTCGCAGACTGGTCAGAATTCTTAGGCAGAATGACTTTGGCTAATGTGTCAAGGCCACATCAAGATGGCCTTGCCTTGTGTTATCCTAAATCAGTTCTGTGTATACTTTGGCTGCCATGGAACTGAATCAGCGACCCTTTACATTAAGTGATCAGTGTAGACGTGCTCACAGTGTGGAAATCACAAAGCTGGATACTTACCTGGTTGACTGGTTCGTGGTAGCAGGATGATTAGTTGGACAGTGTGTTCAGAATTGGAGGAAAAAATGACATAATTGTGGAGGAAACGGAGTGTATCACATTGGGGAAATGGTAAGTGCCTTGCTTGGTTGATGGAGCCAATAGCAATTTCTTTGGAAAGCTTGTAGTAACTAGTATCCAACTCTATTCTCTTTATCATTAATCATGGAGTTTTCTTATTTGATTCGCTCTAAGGTTTCTGACAACTGCAACGCCATCTTTGTTAATGGGAAGGAAATGAAAAGCAAAGTGGACACCATTGTGAACTTCACATATCAGCATTTTACCACCCAGCTAGAAATCACTGTATGGGTCCCGCGACTTCCTCTTCAAATAGAGATCTCTGACACAGAACTGAGCCAGATCAAAGGCTGGAGGATCCCTGTCACCTCCAACAAAAGGTACTCATTTCATGCTTTAAGGATTATTCTGGTGAGTTAAACCAACATTTACTCTAGAACAGCATTTATGAACAATGGCCAGTCACATGCCTGAGGGAGGTTTACAAACACTGATAGTATCTGGTAGTCAGACATGTACAATAGTTCTGAGCATTTAACATGCAAATCTGCTTCTGTATGTGTGTGTGTGTGTGTGCGTGCGTATGTATTTCACTGTGCTAAATAACCAGCCAAAATAATGGCTAAGTTTGGACTTAAATGTGGGTTTTGAACAGTTTTTGCTCCACTTTCATTGACTTGTGATGCACTCCCATGGGTGTTGTTTACATTGACCTAAATGTGATATTTATTGATGGATTTCTTTCACACGCTGTAAATAAGAAAGCAAGATTCTTGAGTAGAATAATCCTTAGTCAGGATATGGATGCTTTGGACTTCCAGCTCTCAGAAGTCTGAGGTTGGTAAGGGATTGTGAGAACTGAAGTCCAAAATATCTTAAGCTCTAAAAGTCCGATTTCTGCTTTAGGACTGACTCTGCACTGTAGATTTAATGCGATTTGACATCTCTTTAACTGTCATGGCTTAAAATCCTGTAGAATCATGGGATTTTTCTTTTTGTGAGGCACCAGCACTTTTTGGCGGAGAACGTTGCATAGCTATGACCACTGCACCACACAAGAGTCCAGGAATATAAGCAAATAGTTTATTGTAAAAACACATAAAAAGCATATTTAAAAATCAGGAATAAGAAAGAAAGATAGATAATCCCAAAAAGATTTAGTAACAGGTGATGAGCTAACAATAATCCAAATGTCTCATAAAGTTCCAGATGTGACAAAGTGCAGGAACAGCCAAGAATCACAGATTCAGCATAAGTCCTCAATCAAGAAGGTATAACTAGTAAAACTTGAACAGGAGTACAAGAACAGGAACATAAAAAATGTCAGGGTACATTCAATAAAAAATCAAAGCTTGAGTTGAACCAGGATCAAGAGAACTCAGGCATAGCTTCTCACTCTTATGCAGCATTGCCTGAACTGACCTTAAAGTAAACAACTTGTTGTTTAATAGACACCCATGAAATAATTCCCTTTCCTGTGAATTTCCTTCATAACTTTCCCATGTAATATCTCTGAATGATGCAATCTATTTTAGGCTCTGATTTGTAAACAAATACTTTTGTTGATCTCTGTAGCTACAGCTGGGTTCTCCTGGGAGCCCTCCTTATTACTCAGCTCTTTACTTGATTCCTTATCTGCTGTTGCTATTTCTGACTCCCAAGAATGCACTCTCCAAGCCGGCTTTCTCACAAAGAGAACCATCATTTCCCAGACTTGAATTTCCCAGACTTGAGAGCCAGTCAGTTTGTGCCACAGGAAAGCTCACAGTCCTCTCTAAATCTTCAATTAAACCACCAGCCTCTGATGGCTGATCTTCAACAGATCTTTTAAAACTGCAATTCCCATAATTCCATAGCATTGAGCCATGACAACTAAAGATCAAATTGCACTAATTCTGCCATTCAAGTTATTCATGTGAATGGGGCAGACATAGCCTATCTTGTGATGTAACAAGAACTTGCCTTTTCCACCCTCTGCTTTTATTTTCATTGTTTGCCTCTCAAGAATTTTGTGAAAAATTGGCACAAAAGACTTGCTGTACATTAAAACCATTTCAAAGATGACATTTCCATGAAAAACGTTGGTTATGTACGTGAAAATGTGGGCTTGCTTGCAAAATGCTTTCCATAGTGGGAAATCCTAAAATGTGGAAGATTGTTGGGAAATGTGCAAAAAAAATGGCCCACTGGGAAGGAAGCATTTGAAATCCTTCATTTGTATGTATGGGAAGATTTACATCCCTAAAGTGAACAAGTCTGTTCTCTAATCTATAGTGATTAGAAGATTTCTCTCTGTTTTGTGTTCTTTCCTTGTCCCCTGAGTTTTCTCTACCATTCATTCTACTTCTGCTGATTCCTGACTTAAGCAAGAGAGTTTTGCAAAATAATTGTGCAGCTTGATCATGTTCAGTTGTCCCATCTTTTATTTGCTGGAATTCCTTTGCATCTACCCCCCTGTCAATAGTATGACAGTATGCATTAGTTAAACACTACAATAAAACAATCTCAATAAAATTGAGCAGGAGCCACGGTGGCACAATGGGTTAAACCCTTGTGCTGGTCAAACTGCTTGCCTTAAGTCAGTGGTTCAAATCTGCGAGACAGGGTGAGTTTCCATCTGTCAGCCCCAGCTTCCCATGAGAGGACATGATAGAAGCCTCCCACAGAATGGTAACACATCTGGGCATCCCCTGGTCAACGTCTCTGCAGACGGCCAATTCTCTCACACCAGAAGCGACTTGCAGTTTCTCAAGTTGCTTCTGACATGATATAAATAAATAAATAAAATTGAACACCGATAAGTTTCTTATGGTGTTTTACTGGTGTGCCTATGTGCAGACAGTGTCAGACAATAGGAATGTAAAGAAAGTCCAAAAACATTCTCATCTTTGACAAGAAAGTGGGCATTAACACAGTGAGTTAACTTCTGTGCTACTTTCCATTCCATAGTCAGAAGCAAGAACAGATGATATGGATGTCAAAAATCTAGGGCAAAATTTGGAGGAATTTCAGTAATAATCCCCATTTTGTGCTGAGATGAAAAGTAGCTAGGAAGAGAGGTACATGTCTCATACTAGGTCATCCTGTTTGTCTACCTAGCTTACTGTTATCTTCTCTGCCTGTAGCCGCTCTCTAGGATTCCAAGTAGAGAAAGCTCTTCATCTCACTTGCTATCTCATTACACTGCCTAACAAAAAAAAAAAACCCCAAAAAAACAAACCTTGGTGTCTTGGTTTTTAGGATTATTTGGGGTGCTGATTCAGAAAACTGCATTAGCTAGACACCACCATTCATTTCTTAGGTATGGTTGTAATGATTTTCTATGGGGGAGCAGATGGGGACTGGAACATAGCATATGTTCTGTATCTCAAAAGCTACAGCTAATAGGGGAAAACTGGTGCCATTTGTGGAATCAGCAGGTCAAATATACCCACAAATAGGGCTAACATCTGAGGCACCAAATTGTGTGTTGGCCAGTGTTATTTCACAAACTGGGGGTTGGAATGTAGATGTTTTGCATTTAGGCATGATCTCTCCAACTGTGGAAGCTATCCAAAGGATGTACCAACAAAATAGGAGTGAAGCAGTAACAGAACTCAAGTCAAGTGTTTGAATGGTTTGCATTGGCAGAGAACAAAAGAACAAACCCATCATTCTGCTGAAGAAATGCCTCATCTGGTTGCCTCCTCATTCGCCATATTGTTTGGAACTGAGTTGCATCAATGATTTCTGAGCCATTTGCAGTGATAGATCCATTATAGGAATAAACCTGCCATCACAGACGTGGCACATCATGCATTTCAGTGGTCATTAGCCAGTGTGAATGTTCTGACTCTCGGAGTCGTTATGCCGAGTGTTCAGAATTTAGCCTCCCAGGTGTCTAGTTCATATTTACTGGGCCAGCTGAAATAAAGAGCGTGGCTTGAGCAGCTCCACTGTTTGCAAGCTGGCAAGACAGCTTCACCAGCAGCTATCCAGATTACCACCAGGCCACTGGGCACATCTTGAGCCATTCATCCCTGCCTCCCAGCAAGGATTGGGAAAGAGGAAGCCATTTGCTATGAAAGCTACACATGCTTGCCCACGGTGTGGCCTGCCAACTTTGACTTTTTTTTTGATGTGCCTGCAGAAGTTCTTGCTTCCAACAGAGCTGTCAATATTTGGTTTTCAAACTCTACAGTTGTAGAGAGGAACTTGAGTGGTTGATGAAGGAAAAGAAAGAATGCTAGAGCATAAGGTTGGGAAAAGACCATGCATTCTGGAGTGCAAATGCTGCCTTTGGTGTTGACGGGACAAATATTTTAAAAAACCAACAAAGTTTCACCTTCAGCCAGGGCTAGGGGGTGGAGATTTTGCTGCAAAAGTGGTACAAAACTACAAATGGTGCAATTTGCATGTGGTTGATTCCGTGGCAGCTGGTGGCTTCCACTCTGGGTTCTTTTCTGAAAGTAGATGTCCAAGATTCTGAATGGTCATGGAAGCCACCAGCTACCACTTATTTAATTTATTGGCTTATTTGTCATGGTTAAATTAAGAAGTGCTACTCATTTGAAAGCAATTATATCCAAATATCCAGAAGATCCACATAGTTAAAGCAATGGTATTCCTGTAGTAACCTATAGATGCTAGACCGTAAGGAAGGCTGAGTGAAGGAAGATTGATGCTTTTGAACTGTGATGCTGGAGGAAAATTCTGAGAGTGCCTTGGACCGCAAGAAGATCCAACCAGTCCATACTTCAGGAAATAAAGCCCAGCTGCTCACTGGAGGGAAGGACATTAGTAGCAAAGATGAAGTAGTTTGGCCACATAATGAGAAAACAGAAAAAACTTGGAGAAGATAATGGTGCTGGGGAAAATTGAAGGAAAAAGGAAGAGGGGCCTACCAAGGGCAAGATGGACGTATGTTATCCTTGAAGTAACTGGTTTGACCTTGAGCTCTGGCATGGGCTGGTCCATGAGATCATGAAGAGTAGGAAATGACTGAATGAATAAACAACTACATCCAAATTTAGGGAAAGTGACCTGTCGAGACTACAGCTCTGAGCGGTGGCTATGCTGGCTGGAGGATTCTGGGTCCTTGTGGTCCTTAAAGGTAGCTTTTCCATACTCTGTTCATATCAGACAAGAATGGTGGTCATTTTCATAGTAAGGTATCAAGCTTACTGGGGAATTATTGGCCAAGAACCATAGACAATGGAAATATGAATCAGTGGAGGATATGTTTTCTCTGGAAATTTTCTAGATCTTCCAGGAAACTTCTGGTGGATTGACAAAGATTGAGATTAATATTAATAAAATGTAACATTAAAAATCACGGTTTCAAATTGACTGGGTAGGCCTGCTGGAAGAGATAGGTCTTCAATTGTGGCTGGAATACTGATAGCTCATTTAGCCATTGGATCTCTTCCAGCAGGTCATTTCACAGTCACCTTCTCTGGGCGGCCGATGAAAAGGTCCTTTGAGTGATAGTTGCCCGTTGGCTTCTGACTGGCTGGAGTAAACATCCCCCAGAGAACTTGAATGTCACATGGGGAGGATTATATGGGAGAAGGCGATCCTAGAATCATAAAATTGGAAGAGACCTTGTGGGCCATCCAATCCAACCCCATTCTGCCAAGAAGCAGGAAAATCACATTCAAAGCATCCTCAACAGATGGCCCTCCAGCCTCTGTTTAGAAGCCTCCAAAGAAGGAGCCTCCACCACACTCTGGAGCAGAGAGTTCCACTGTTGAACAGCTCTCTCTCACAATCAGGAAGTTCTTCCTCATGTTCAGGTGGAGTTTCCTCCCCCCCCCCCCCCCCCCCCGTAGTTTGAAGCCATTGTTCCATTGCATCCTAGTCTCCATGGCAGCAGTAAACAAGCTTGCTCCCTCCTCCCTATGACTTCCCCTCACATCTTTATCCATGGCCCTCATCATGTCTCCTCTCAGCCTTCTCTTCAGCAGACTAAACATTCTCAGCCCTTGAAGCCACTCCTCATAGGGCTTGTTCTCCAGTTCCTTGATCATTTTAGTTGCCCTCCTCTGGACACATTTCAGCTTTTCAACATCCTCCTTAAATTCCGGTGCCCAGAATTGGACACAACTTTGTCAAAGCCAAGACTTTGTACTTTGGCCAGAAATTGACAGCCAGACATTAGTATGGGTGTGATATGTTCACTCCTAGATGTTCCTGTAATCAGTCTGGTTGCCATGATTAATCTTTACTGGATGTTCTGGCACATATTCTCTTCAACTAACAGGTGTTACCTACCAACAATAACAACAATCTGAAATCTCAAGCAAATGTTCCATACATCTAGTTTTTACTTGGTCCTTGCTTGGAACTAGCTTTGACTAAGTATGCCATATAATTCAGTTTGAATCTTGTTAAAGTTAAACTGCATTATATGGGTCTATACTGATCATATAATTCAGATTCAGACTGCATTATATAGCAGTGTAGGTCCAGTCTTGGAACTATTACTGCTGCTAAGTACTTTTTAAAAGTGACTATCCAAACTTCAATCCAAATCAGGCCAAGAAAATTCCCCGAGAATCTATTGTTTCAGACTACTAGTATATTGAAGTGGATTGACCAGTGGTTTGGTTCAGCATAATGTACTGGCATGTATTTATTTTAATGGGCTTCAAAGGGGGTTATCCCTATGGAAGTTACACAGAAATTACTGGGCATTGTGTGATTGATTGTTCCCATGGATGTTACTTTTGGGCTTTCCTGTTGCTTTTACTGAATGCAAAATTAATTTAAAAATGTAATGAGGAAGTTCAGGATTTGAATCCCATATATTGAGGGAGATAATACGAATCTACCTGGAGAAATATGGGTTATCATACGAATCCATAGTTAGACGGGGGACTTTTCTCCTTATTTGCAATAGATAGGAGAATCATAATTTAATCTGGGTATGTGCCACTATCAATATGAGCGGCCCACTCTTCCAGATGGAAATCTGCTCTCTAGATAGGTATGCGCTCATGACTAATGTACTGCATGGAACCCTTGAGCGGTGCTCGGCTAATAGAAAAATCTACTCATGAAATGAACAGTCGAAAAGCCTACAATCGCAGCAAATGAAAGGAATAAATTTAAATTAAAGTCAAATAAGAGAGGGGAGGGGGAAAGGGAAGTCCAGACAGGCAGAGACCGATGTTCTTAACAAGAACATTTATTTTGATTCATTATGCAGCCGGAAAATAATTATCCCCTCGCTGAAGTTCATGCATTACTTCGATGGGTGGCGATCAAGGTGGGAAGAAGTGACTTTGGTTCATTTCTTCTGAGGATTGGCGAGAAAGTCTCATTCTGTAAGCTGGATCTCCACATATGCAAGGCCTAAACACTGCCTGCCTGTTTTTCTCCTGCCACCTGAAAGCTATCCCTAACTATTGACAAAGTTCTTGGGACACCACAAAATATTTGCAACTATTTTGTGACTGTAAGTTTTTCAGGCCATGTTCCAGAAGCATTCTCTCCTGACGTATCTCCCACATCTATGGCAGACATCCCCAGAGGTTTTGAGGTCTATTGGAAACTAGGAAAATAGGATTTATATATCTCTGGAATGTCCAGGGTGGGAGAAAGAACTCTTGTCTGTTGGAGGTAGGTGCGAATGTTTCAACTGGCTACCTTGATTAGCATTTCAAGGTGGCTACACCTTGAAACTGCTAGGCCATTAAATGGCAATCAGGCAACACAGAGAAGCCATTGAAATCCACAAGCATGTGGACAATTTCAACAGAAAGGAAAGAATCATGAAAATGAACAAAATCTGGATAACAGTATTAAAAAAACTCTAAAATTAGAACAGTAAATAGGACAATACCCAAACACATTAGAACAACACTCAAACACAGGGAAACTCCAGACAAGAAACAATCAGGGACAGCTAATCACCCCTCAACAAAGGATTCCCCCAGGCAGTAACAAATCACACCTAAAAAACTGCTAGGCCATCAAATTCTATTCAAGGTGGCCAATTGAAACATTCACATCTAGCTCCAACAGACAAGTGTTCTTTCTCCCACCCTGGACATTCCACAGATATATAAACCCCATTTTCTTAGTTTCCAACAGACCTCATGACCTCTGAGGATGCTTGCCATAGATGGAGGTGAAACGTCAGGAGAGAATGCTTCTGGAACATGGCCATACAGCCCAAAAAACTTACAAAAACCCAGTGATTCTGGCCATGAAAGCCATTGATAATACCTATTTGGTGACTGCTTGGGTGGGATGCAAAGAATGCTCACCAATTTTCTCCTCTTTGACATGAAACAATGTCTCTCCATATTGAGACACTTGTGTTGAGAAAAGGTGAGGTGAAATATCTGTTTGCATAAAGAAACTTTTGAAATGGCTCATCTGTGCATGCAAGGGTAAAAGGGAAGTATTACGTCTCTCTATGCTAGTAGATGGAGTGGAAGGTTATTGAAAATGAAGGGATCTGCAGTAACCAAAGTGGGGAGGATTTCCTGGAGAACTAGGAATCACGGAGGCTAAAGGAACACTTCCAACACTATCTTAACATGATCACAATGGGGATCCCTTTGACAGTTATCCTGCAGAGATATATTGCACCTTTTCAAGTGGTAATTCTGAGGCATTTTGTGTTTCCTGATTCAGATATAAGGTTCTTAGTGATATGCGATATGGAACTTAGACATAAAGAGGGGCCATCAAAGTTCTTATTTACTTAGATTTTAATTTTAGCCACCAAAAAAGGCATTTTTGGTTTTATAGATTTAAGGGGGAAGGAGTGTCCAAATAGGTATCTTGCTCCCCACAATGAATTTCCCTTCAGTCCCCACATTTCTAGCACTGCAGTGACCTAAAACATGAATTGAGCATTTGGAAATACAGTTTTGCCATCACAGAGCACCCCCCTGGCCCCCGAAACCGAGACAGAAGCGAGACGGGATCTATTTCAATAACCCAAGAAATGTAAACACAGCAAATAGTAGAATCCTAGATGTTAATGATTTTCAGTGTCTTATTCTCTGTAGTGCTAAAGAACCAAAGGAAAATGTGATGGGGTTGGGCACAGTTTGTATTTGGGGGCAGTCCCCTCATTTTGCACTCAATCGATCCACCTATTCCTCATAGTTCATATAGAACAGTGGTTCCCAACTTTTTTTTTTAACTAGGGACCACTTTATCTAGGGACCATTCTCCAACATTAGTACCAAAAAGGGTTATGAATCAGATTTTTGGTCAACTTTAGATTTGGTTTGATTATTTGGGGTGCTGATTCAGAAAATTGGATTGGATAGACCACATCAGCTTTACTGTCTGATACAGAACATGTGCAATCCAGTAGTCGCCATCTACCCGCCCACAGAAAACCATATTTAATAAGCCTCGGCACTATAAGAGGGTGTTGTGAGACCAGTCACTCTCATTGCAATGTTGTAGTAACAGTGAGGCCGCAGACCAGATTTTAGTTCTTGCGGACCACTGATATAGAAAAATGATGGTTCTTGTGGACCAGTGCCACCCCTGCTTCCTTGCTGTGTATGTTCTCAAGAACACATTTTAAGATCCATGTCAAAGAGAAGTGAATAGGGCTCCTTGTCTGACAAGTCACTGTGGAAAGCCACACTTCCCAAGCACTTAAGGAAATATGTTATGTTTGTATTGCAGGCCGACACGTGACAGTGACGAGGAAGAAGATGATGAAAAGAAAGGCAGAGGCTGCACCCTTCAGTACCAGCATGCCATGGTGCGAGTCCTGACCCAATTTGTTGCAGAATCATCGGACTTTGGAGGCCAGCTGACCTACATGCTTGGTTCCGAGTGGCAGTTTGACATCACAGATCTCGTGGCTGATTTCATGAAAGTGGAGGAATCGAAAGTCGCCAAGTTACAAGAAGGCCGTGTTCTGGTTGGCCGTGAGCAAGGAATTACAACTGTTCAGGTGCAACACAAAGAAAATTTCAGTAGAAATGCTAGCTATGTGACACTTGAAATGGAGAGCACAAAACAAGAGGAGAGCTTTACTAGTAGTTATGATCATGGTTTGCTTTTTCTTCCTAGATAGGCAGTCTGACCGTTCGTTGCAAAGAAAAGTCTCACTGTCATGCAGATAGTACTTTATTTGTTAACATACAGCAGGAACAATTCTACATGGCATTCATTGTCAGATCTGAGCAATTACAATAGTACCATCCTTATATAAGGTCTTGCATGCTAAACTCCCTCTGGAAAAGCAGTAAAGAAAAACATCTCAATTGTTCATGAGTTCATCAATCACGCCTTTAGCTCTTTGTTCTAATGTAAAAAAGATTCAATTTCCTAAACTCATCCATTCTAAGTATAACAGTATTTTATAGTTTCCTCCATTCCTTTATTGTCTTAGCAAAATGTTTTGGACAAAGATCTCCTCTAAACCTTGTATGTCACTCAATAATATTAATAAAATACTTTACTTATAGTCTGCTCTGTCTCCTCCTATCAGCCCGCATGAGCCCTGAGATCATCAGGAGAGGCCCTTCTCTCAGTCCCACCACAATGATACAAGAGCACAGCCTCATCCCCCAACCCAAGCAAATAAAGAATAACATAAAAAATCACATAAACCATACAAAATAAGCATAATAAATAGCAACATTGATCATTATCATTAAAAAATCTCTGGGTCACAGGCCATTGAGGTTGTCCTTAAAACACTGTACTAAAAAATCTCAAAGCTCCAAATCTTTGGCCATATGAGCCTTGCCAGGTCGAAATGGCCTGCTTATTCTGGGTTGACAGGAAAGGTCTGCTTCCATAGAAAGATTTTAACCTGGGAGCGAAAGGCCAGTAACGAGGGGGCTGAATGCACTTCTTTGGGGAGGGAGTTCCAGAGCTGCATGGCCAACACCAAGAAGGCCTTCTCTCTCATTCCCACCAACTGATCTTGTGACGGTGGTGGGACTGAGAGAAGGGCCTCTCCTGATGATCTCAGGGCTCATGCAGACTGATAGGAGAAGATGTGGTCTCTCAAATAGGCTGGGCCTGAACTGTTTAGGGCTTTATAGGCTAAAGCCAGGACCTTGAATTGGGCCTGGAAACAAACTAGAAGCCAGTGTAGCTGATTCAGGAACAGGTTAGTCCTTTCCCTATACCCTGCTCCCGTGAGCAGTCTAGCAGCTGACGTTTGTACCAGTTGAAGTTTCCGAACACTCTTCTGGGGCAGACCCATGTAGAATGCATTACAGTAGTCTAGTCTAGATGTGACGAAGGCATGTATTACTATGGTCAGGTTGGGCTTTTCAAAGTATGGGCGCAGCTGGCGCACAAGCTTCAACTGTGAGAAAGCCCTCCTGGCCACCGCCAACACCTGGGCCTCCAGGGTCAGCTCTGAGTCCAGGAGAACCCCCAGACTGTGAACTTGCGCCTTCAGGGGGAGTGTGACCCCATCTAGCACAGACTGCAGCCCAATATCCTGATCCGCCGTACGACTGACCAGTAGTACCTCTGTCTTGTCTGGATTCAATTTCAGTTTGTTCATCCTCGTCCAGTCCATCACAGTTGACAGACTGGGTCGGGACGGCATCCTTGGCATCAGGTGGAAATGAGGCATGGAGTTGGGCATCATCTGCGTAGAGATGGCACCAAACTCCTAAACTCTGGATGATCTCTCCCAGCGGTTTCATGTAGATGTTAAACAACATGGGGGATCTGAAACGAAGAAAGCCATAAAAAGTGACACAGGCCGTAGTGCATTACCCTTTCAAACACTGTAATGCTTAACAATAAATTACTTCTTGAACACAACAAAAGATAAAAGCAAATAATTACCATAACTTTCCAAAGGTTTTGCATTGTGCTCATCCTCTCTTCTCTTCCCCCCTTGTAAAGGTTCTTTCTCCTCTCTCGGATTCCATTTTGGCTGAGAAGACTGTGATTGTACTGGAAGACCGAGTGACCATTACAGACCTTGGGGTACAGCTTGTGGCAGGCTTGTCCCTCTCACTCCAGACAAGTAAAGGAAACAAGAGAGTGATTGTCACAACAGCATCGGCATCAGATATCCTTCATTCACCCAAACAGGTGGAGTAAAGATAGAAGGCTCAGTATCAAAATTAGTTTAAAAGCATAGAGTAATATAATTTCATGAGAACATGGAAGGCAGCAAGATAACCAGTTGAGCTTAAAGTGAAACTAATGTAAAGGGCACACTTCTCCTGAATTCCCAATGTCAGAGCCTGGAAAAGTTACTGTTTGGAACTACCATGCTATTATTCATTTGGGAAATAATAATTCAAAAAACAAAACAAAAAGGGAAAGCTGTGCCCAGTGAAAATGCATTATGTAATTACTTTTAGCTTTATTTTTCTCCAGGGCTATCTCAGACTTACTTCTGCTGTATTGGAGTCAATATGGCTGTTTAGAATTTAAATAGCTATTCATGGACCTCTTTTTCTCTTCAATGCATTTGTCTAATCCTCTTTTAGAGCTGTCTGGCTGCCCATTTCAAAACGTAATGATGATTTGTGCCAAGAAGTTCTTCCTTTTACCTGTTTTTACCTGAATGCCTTGAGAATTGTTTTATTAGGGTATCAAGCTTCAGCATTAGAGATCGCAGAGCGGAATAAAAATGAGCAAAGTGTCTCCATAGTTGGAACTAGACAGGAAATACCTAGGTACAAGCCACTCAGGGCAGTTCCAGATAGGCTAATCCCAGGAGAATCCGCGTTTTAAAAATGTGGATCTTCCTGGGGGCCTGTTCACACACACCCCAGAAAGCGTGCACTTTCTGGGGTGGGTGTTCAGATGCTCTTGCAGGACAGGCCCACGAGAACATGTGGAGGCCCTCCCCCTCCCCCAAAGCCCCCAGACCCCTTGAAAAGTAAAATAAGCTTACCTGGCCTCCATTACAGTCTTGGAGCAGCTCTCCCAGTACGTAGAAATGACATGCCAGGAGAGCCGGGGGTGGGAAGAGCAATTTTCCTCCCCCCCCCCCCCCCCCGGAATAATTTAGTCCGGAAAACCTCTAGGAATGGTGTCTGGACTGCAGTCCAGACACTGGAAGAAGTGGGTTTATCCCGTGCCTTCCAGGAAGGCATGGAATAAATCCACTAACTAATTAATTTGCCATAAACCAGGTTTTTTTCTGGTTTGTGGCAAATTAATTCGGGACTGTCCAGACCGTTGTCTGGACAGCCCCTTCTTTATTATGGGAGTTACTGCAAAAAAGGTATTGTCTGGACGGGCCCTACATTTAAGTTCTTGGTCATTGGAAGGAAGACCTTGTAGAGCTAGGAAAGATGCATAACCAGTGATCAAAATAATCTGGGCATTTGAAGCAATTCTTCTATGAGAAAAGGTTACAGTGCTAATGACTGCTGAACTGAAAGAACAGGAATCTAGGAGAAAATATGTGCAGCTTCTATTGGTTAGGGCAAAGAATTCTGAGAGTCAGTGCTGAGCACTGAAAATCTGAGTTGAAATCCCGACTTGTCCAGACCTACTGGATGACACTCTCTCATCTATAGAGGAAGGCAAGGACTGCTTCCAAACAAATCTTGCCAAGCAAACCGATTACAGCATTGCTTTCGGGTTGCTATAAGTCAGAAATTTCTTAACAGCTCAGAACAACAAAGGCCCCTTCCACACAGCTATAGAAAATCCATATTGAACTGGATTATATGGCAGTGTGGACTCAGATAATCCAGTTCAAAGCAGATATTTTTGATTATCTGCCTTGATATTCTGGGTTATATGGCTGTGTGGAGCTGAATAGTGAATTCGAGAGAGGTAAAGGAAGGTTCTTCTTCACACAATGGAAAGATAAACTTTGGAATTTGCTACCAAAGTATATGGTGATGGCCACCAGTTTGGATGGTTTTATAAAGCAACAGGAGAAAATCAGGTAGGGTGAAATTTCAGTGGCATTTTCCCAAGATAAAAGTAAAAAGATTGGGACCAAGAATAAAAGCATAGTTTCGCTTTCCCAGGCAGTAACCAAGCTTAGGAGAAACATTTCAACTTGGGGAGGAGGAATGGGAGGGGAATCTGTTGAAAAGCTAGAATGGTGGTGTAGCCATTTGAAGAAGACCTGTGGGTTGGGCTCCTAGAAGGTCTGATTTTGGTGCTGAGGTCCAAGGTTCCTCGTCCCTGGTATAATGTTTACTAAATCTGACAACTCTGTGTTGCCTTTAGTATCAAAGGCAGTATGCTTCTCTATCCTAATTGTAGGAGAATATGAATGGAAGGGTTCTATTGCACTCATGTCCTGCTTGTGGACTTCCCAGAAGCATCCAATTGGCCACTGTGGAAACAGAAGGCTGGACTAGATTGACTGGGCTTCTCTTATGCGCTCAAGTCCCCATTGGGCACATATTTCTTTCAGCCTAGGTTACCCTTAGCTCAATGTTTGGGATCCTGAAAAATCTAGCAACAGTAAAAGTTTTCTGAATGGCACCTAGTGGCTGTTTTAGACGTTTATACAAATCTCTGGACTCTACAGGAGATGCTTCAGCTGTACTTCATATACAAGAAAAATCAGCCTGTTTTGCAAGCCTTGCAAATGTTGATTTGTCATTAGTAAATGTTTTGATTTGTATACCTATTTTGTATACCTACATCACTGGGGTCATGTAAAAATGGAAAAGTTTAAGGAGCCCTAGTATATACCATATATGGGCTGGCAATCCTCTCCAGCTCTTTAAATAATTATATAATCCCTGATTCATTTATTTAATATTTGTACTCATCTATTCTCTTGCCTCCTCTTTTTAGGAAGCTGTTGTGAGTGCTTGGATTCTCTTCAGCGATGGCACTGTGACACCCTTAGACATCTACGACATGAAAGATTTCTCTCTCACCATAACATCATTGGATGAAATGGTGGTGTCCATTCATGAAAGTCAAGAGGAAGACTGGCCCGTGGTAGTGGCAGAAGGAGAAGGTCAAGGGCCACTGATTAAAATAGAAATGGTGATCAGTGAGCCTTGCCAGAAGTCCAAGCGGAAGAGCAGCTTGGCTGTTGGGAAAGGAACCATCAAGGTCAAGTTTGGCCAGAAAGAGTCAGATCACAAAGGGGACACTAATGATGTTGAAGATGCTGATGCTGATTTTAAAAACCAAGGGGGTAATGGCGTGGAAAAGTCATTGGAGCAAGAAAGGTCAGGGCAAGACTGGCATAAGTATGGAGTTTCCATGAATCATGAAGAGGCTACCAACCAAAGCACAACATCCAAACCTTCTGTTCATCAGAACACACGTGGAGATGGCCAACTCCAAAACAGTCCAACCTCTTTTACAACCTTTCCCATACAGGTCGACATTCCTGGGCAGAATCTCCCAGGAGATCTCCTTTTGAATCCCAGAGGACTAACGGATCTTGAGATAGGCATGTATGCACTACTATGTGTCTTCTGCCTAGCGATTTTGGTCTTCTTAATCAACTGTGTGGCGTTTGCATGTAAATACCGGCACAAGAGGTTTGCTGTTAGCGAACAGAGCAACCTGCCACATTCCCATGACTGGGTGTGGCTTGGCAATGAGTCCGAACTCTTGGAGAATACAGTGGACATTTCACTCCCATCAGAAGAATGCACCACCATGATTGACAGAGGGATGCAATTTGAGGAAAGCAATTTTCTCCTCAATGGGAGCTCTCAGAAGAACCTCCACAACCAGATCCTTTTCTCACCTGAATACGATTGTGAGAAAGATCTCTCAAACGAACCTGTCAATCCCCCTGGGCCCAAGCGGAAAAGGGTCAAGTTCACCTCCTATACCACAATCTTGCCAGAGGATGGTGGCCCTTATACCAACTCCATTCTTTTCGACAGTGATGATAACATCAAATGGGTGTGCCCAGATATGGACTTAGAGGATTCCCAAGACCTTAGAGACTATATGGAAAGGCTGCAAGATAATATGTAAAAATGCAAAATAAAATTATATATAAAGAGAGAAGAAGAAGAAAACTTTCTTACGTTTGTATTCACCTTTATGCCTTCTGTTTTATGGATAATGGAACAGTCAAACCAGCCAGCAATATAAGACTCTCCAATTCTTTTGGAGGTTCAGAGACAATAACTTCACATCATTGTGATCAGGTGCAAGAAAAATCTGGCTGTGTTATCCTGTTTTTGTCAGATACAAGGGTGTGGGCTATACCCTCCAAACAGCTGCTTAACAATCATAGAGGTAATGGCACCCACCCAGATGTTTTTCTTATGTCGCCTGATACTAGTAAATACTGACCCAGCTACGGCTAGACTCCGAAGATGGTTGAGCCTATCCTGTGACGACAAGCCGTTACTTTGGAAAAATGGACAATGTTGTAGGGTGGGGTGGGGGAAAGGAATTTTTTTCCAAGAAAATACTCTTTGTAAAAGCACAGTAGACATTCTTTGCTTATGGCAGGAATCTCAGCTCCTTTTAAAGGATCAGAATGAATTGGCCTAATGTAATCTGTTTATTGGAAGTACAAGCAAATATATCCTTTTGGGTTGTCTTTTTCTTTTCCTCTTCTCTTCTTCCCCTTCGCTTTTGCCACCACTTTTTCCTTTCCTTTCCTTTCCTCCTTCCCCTCCTGCTCCTCCTGCTCCTCCTCCTCCTCCTCCTCTTCCTCCTCCTCCTCGGCCTCCTCCTGCTCCTCCTGCTCCTGCTCCTCCTCCTCCTCCTCCTCCTCTTGAAAACCAGTATTTATCACTGTGGTTAATTTGTTTGACTGTATCATTTATATAGCTTTCTTGATTTTATTCGTAAATTTGCTCTTTTCTGCTGGGGAGATTTTTCCCTCCCTGGTTGTACCAAAGTGTGCTACAATATATTCTGATTAGGGCTGCAACGTTTAGTCGATAAATCAAATAGAGACCTTGTGAATGAGGAAGAAATGCACCCCCCAAGTTAACTGGGAAGCAGATTCTTAAAAAAAAAAAAACCAGCAGCTTTTAGTATGAATATTCCAAAGCATCTTAGCAGAGGCACGTATGTAGATGACAAAAAAGAAAAAGAAAAAAAGAGCAGGGCAGCTACATTGCTGTATCCCCATTCCTCAAACAGTGACCCTGACAATATTTTTTAAAACACCAGACACCTCCTTGTTTTAGGATGTGAATAAAACTTTTAAGGTATTTCCTTTCTTGTGGCTGCTATACAGGAACGGAATGAGCAAAGTGAAAACCTTCAGATGGTGTTAGACTCCAGGTCTCAGAATCCCATACTTTTTGCTATCCTGTAGAGGGCTGTGATTCAATGAAGCTGGATGGTTGTGCTTTGTCCACCCTGGATATAGGAAAACGAAAAGCTAGAATAATTACTAAGCGGTCATGCAATCACGCTGGCCACATGACCTAGGAGTTGTCTATGGATTTAGAATTGGAGATGAGCACCACCCCCAAGAGTTGGACTCAACTAGACTTAATGTCAAGGGGAAACCTTTAACTTTACCTTTAGGGGTGGACACTTCTTTCCTTTCCTTGGATGATATCGGTACTCCCCACTTGCAGTCTGAATTGTAACACTCCTCTGCAAGGATGTGTTTATTTCTGTTTAAAATGCATTTGTGTTTAAATTTCAGTGGCCTGAAGCAGATCATATATTAAAAGCTCAGCAACCAAAATCTTACCTTTTGTCCCAACCAGGGCTTGTTTACATTAAAAAAAACTGTATTCACCCTGACTCTGACGCTGGAAGTCTTCAGACCATATCACATTGGGATCTCCTCTTTTTCTGAGACTTTTTGAATGGGATTCCAAATGGGTCCTATCATATGACATTTGACCCATTCCGTCAGTAATCCATTGGAATTTGTCTTCAAAATATTACAGAAATGGCATAATTGCACACATGATTCTAGAAGTCTTTTTAGAAATTGAAAATGGTTCTGAGGTGCTGTTTTTATGTGTGATCATCAAATAAAATCTTGTGACAGCTGTAGTTCAAGACTTCCAAACTACACCACTGCACGATATTACAATCTTTTTTATAAAGTGACATTGGGAGGTATTTGAATGGATTGGGAGAATCCAGCCTTCTGTGATGTGATCAGTCAAAGTGCAACACGTTCAAATTGTAAGAATCCAGTGTGATGGGGTCATCATGCATCCCACCTGAATACAATATGCATCCTGTCCTAAAAAAATAATAATACAGGGTGCATACTGATATAAATGGAGTATATCCCAATGTGTTAGGTCCTAGAAGACACACACTGGAACTCGTAGTAAATATTTATTTTATTTGCAATATTTATATTCCACCTGTCTCACCCCGAAGGGGATGCAGAGCAGATCACAGAACACATGTACAGCAAACATTCAGTGCCATTATATGCTGACAAGACAGACATCTGTACATAGATAGAGGTATATATAGGCTTTCCCATCTTTGGCATCTTGGAGGCTGTGCTCTGTTCCAGCCACGAGGGGTGTGGAGGTTGCTGTCTTGCTCTAAAGATCAAGAGCTTTGTTCATAAACTTCCTCCTTGATGGAATCGGCATTTCTGGCATTTCCTTATGGGTACCTTAAAATATTCCCTGCTTTAAAATGGTACCTATTTATCTACTCACATTTGTTTTCAAACTGCTAGGTAGGCAGAAACTAGGCTAAAGCCAGGAGCTCATCCTGACCCAGGCTTCAAATTGGCAACCTTTCAGTTGGCAAGATTTACTGCAGCTGGCAATTAACCTGCTGTGCTAAAGCCCGATCCAAGTATCTAGAGTTTTTTGCTCTTAACCCTTGCTTTGCGTATCCATGGAGTTTGTGGCCATTTGGGCTGTTGGATCAGGTCTATTTTAGCTGCTCCATTGTTCAAATGCATATGGCCATCACCATCTTTTTCCTGTGCTGATCAGTGCAGAGGAGCTCCCTGAAAGTGCCTGGGCATTGTGGTTTCATCTTCAGAAGTTGGAATTGAGTGCCTATCTGATCAGGAAGAAGAAAGGGGCCCATTTTACTGATCCAATCTTGGGTTGGCCAGACACGAATGCAAAGGGTTCATAGTGGTCCATGTGGCCTCCATCATGGCTGATTCTGACCCAGTCCAGTACATAATCCTAGAGCCATTCAATCAATGGCTTAATGGTGAATCAACACTAATGTAAAATCAATGGATTTAATTATTCTACTTTTTCACGTCTCACAATTGGCTTGAAGCCAATGGGTTTTATTAGCTGAACTCATGCAGGAAACACTATTGAGTTCAATGGAAATTTGTCTGAAGTGACTGTGCACATGACTGTAATCGTGCTGATTGTAGTAGAATGGATAATATGTGATCTTTCTGGCAGGTGGGAATGTTACATTTGGGGGCCATGAATCCCAGAATCACCCAGCTAGCAAAGCCACTGCCTATACGGGATGCTAGGAATGTCAATCCAAAAAGTAAATCTGCTCTGGGGAAATTGTGTGTGAGTGTGTAAGTGAGTAGCCAGACTGGCATCATGAATTTCCACACTGCAGAATTTACCTGTTCATCACAAGTTGCCTCTTCTAAGATGTAATGCCATTTAAAGGAGGAAGGATAGAATAGGTTTTCTTCTTTAGGACAATCGTTCTTGCTTATATGCAAATATGTGCAGAACTAATTAATTAAGTAGCTGATTAATCAATTAAAACTCATACGATTAATTGACTATATTTCCTTTAAGCTGTGTTACAGCCCTAATTTCTTTGTTTCAGGGTTTTGTTTGCTAGCTGTTTGGCATTGCTTCCCAACTGATTTTCCTTCCTTGTTTCCTTGCTTCTTTCCATCCATCCTTATCTCTCCTCTCCTTCCTTCTTTCGCCTACCCTTTCTACCAATCTTTAATTGGGAAAATAAAGGTTTTATCTGCTGACAGGGCAACTGTACATAAATTAATATCTTACAAGGATGGCTGAGGGGAGGAGAAAAAGACATTAAGTAGTCATTCTGTCTAATTGAGTCAAAGATTCAATTGAGTCTTAGAAGACAAGATATCTTCTTTAGTGGTCTCCGCACTGCTTTTGTGGACGAGGACAGGAAATTTGGGAGGGGATAGGCGTTTCTGTGTTTGCTACAGCCATTTTGCCAAGGAAAAGAGTAAGCAGCATTACTATTGGACATATTAGGGAAATGTATGTTTGGTCCAGCTGGGTAAACAGCTGTATGGAGGATAGGCGTGTGGTTGGGTGACAATCAGGAAAATAGCACATAGAGAAAAGGCCAGCACTCCCCCTCCGCACTGCAACTTTGAACTTAATCCTTCCCCTTCTTTTACAAAATGTCCAAAGATGGACATTGACTCTTCTCAGTTGTCTCTTCTTTAAATTGCTCAACAAGCAACTGATAAGAAAAAACAGGTCTAGAATCCTGACATCGTTCCGATTCCAGAAGTGAATCAAAGATGCAGGTTGCTTGGAAGCATCAGGCTCCAATCCAACACAGGGTACTTACATCAACTGAATAATATGCCAAAGAGGATGATAGCTTGTAGTAGGCCTTGGGATCAATCCACAACATTGCCTGAGAAAGAGCGGGAGCCACACATGAGGAGAAGAAAAAGATGGTGCCACCATCATTACCAGTACAAAATCAGACTGGTAGTTGAATCCACGACAGTGTGGTATTACCCCATCTGTTGATGGGGCAATAGCCTCCAACATAACTGAAGGCAGTTGGCTAACATAAGTGTGCAATGCAAACCACTTGGCTCATAGTTGTTCTTCAAACCTTGCTACCACTGTCTGCCATCTGCCACTTGAGGCAACTGTCTTGTTCTGCCTAATGTCAGAGCAGTGGAAGGACTGGTGGCCCGACTCAGGATAACCATACATCTACATTGTAGAATTGATACTATGGAATTCTTGGAGTTGTGGCTTGGTGAGGCACCAGCACTCTTTTGCAGAGAAGGCTAAAGACTTTGTACAATGTCAGCTCCTGTGATTACATAGCATTGAGCCATAAAGTGGTGTCAAATTGCATTCATTCTACAGTGTAGATGCACTCTACGACTGGGATCTTCGTGATGAACTACACCAGTGAACCATGCTGGCACAAATGTTGGTGTCAAGAAAAAAATGCTGCAGCCAGAAAGGGAGTTATGCAGTGGAGAAATTGGCTGCTGGAATGGAGAGATAGTTTTTAGGCCAGTTCCTGGGGTTCAGAAAATTGCATTGGATAGACCACATCAGCTCTAATTTCTTAGCTATGGCTATCATGATTTTCTATGGGAAAATCATGATAGCTTTTTTGTGTATGTGTCAGGAGTGACTTGAGAAACTGTAAGTTGCTTCTGTTGTGAGAGAAGGACATTGCCCAGGGGATGCCCGGATGTTTTGATGTTTTACCATCCTTGTGGGAGACTTCTCTCATGTCCCCGCATGAGGAGCTGGAGCGGACAGAGGCAGCTCATCCGCACTCTCCCCGTATTCGAACCTCCGACCTGTTGGTCTTCACTCTTGCTGGCAAAAGGGTTTAATCCATTGCACCACCAGGGAAAGCAGGTGAAGACTGGTAGATGTTTTCTGTATCTCAAAAACTAGAGTGAATAGAGGAAAAACGGTGCCATTTTGGTAATCAGCAGGTCAAAGATACTCATAAACCGGACTAATATTTGAGACACCAAAATGTATAGTGGCCAGTGTAAAGCCCAAATCTTGTTAGTCACATAAGTGTGGCTTATGCCATGTGCTCGTTTTTGGATGGGCTACAAGCGACTACTCTGTGGACCCCAAGCCTCTACCCAGCAGCTTTCAAATTCAGGGAGGAGCTGTCACTGCTGCTTACCAGTGCGGACAGGACAAAGGGGAGGCAATTGCAGAGTTGATGATGTCTTCTGCAGTATCTTCATGAATGCATCCTTTTTGCCTTCCCCTTAAAAACCAGAGCCTCTTCACTGGCAGGATTGCCTCCCCGCTCTGTGACCTCCTCATGCAAAAGCAGCAGAAGCAGCCCCTTCTTGGGTATGAGATATTGGGATGGATAGAGGACAGCAAACTATGTGGGCAGATCATTGCACCCTACATTGCTGTTGCGGGATCTTGGCCTTTTTGTGCCTTCTTTTCCTCATGACCATCGTAGGAGCAATGAGAGGTATCTAAAGGATTTGGGCAAAGTGCATCCCTTGACATTCTTAAATCATTTCCTTTAGTCGAATGAAATGAAATAAGCAACAACCTGAACATTTCCCATCCTTTCCAGGGATTCAAAAAACGACGCACAAGTTGGTGAGCTTTTTCAGCCATTTCTAGATGTAACCATTTATATTGAAACAATCACTGGTAGACTTTAAAAATAGAGGCGTGGTGTTCAATGCTGTGTGTGTGTGTATGTGTGTATGTGTGTGGGGTGAGCTTTCTGAATCCCCAAGAAGCAATTAAAATCACCATTTTAAAAAGGATTTCTCAAAAAGACGTGCGTGGCTTTGAAACTGACAAGATCAAAAGACATCTAAAGTGTGGCACAGTTTCTAGATTAAAATTGCATATAAATTGCTTTGCTCTCCAGTAGATGTTGTATTACCCTTTCCTAGGAACAAGCCCATAAAGGTGCTTTTTAGGAGTGGTTAATTATTTAAGTAGTGAAAATGGCCACACTTTGAGAATATTGAAATCCTAGAAATCGGAAATGTATTTATTTATTACTGTTGAATGTAACATGAAGCACTGTGAAATGATTTCTTGAAGGTTTTCTTTGGGTGGGGAGGGGGGAGCTTTGGAAGTACAACACCATGTGACCAATTCAATTCCGGGTTTGTTTCCAAATGCCACAGACACGGAGGTGATGCATGCATGCACACCTCCAGCATAACAATATTATTGTGTTGAGGCTATGCACAATAAAGATTCCTATCAGCCATATGGGTTGACGAATGAAGCTCACAGTTAATGAAATTATATATTCGAGATGTACAGAACACCGAATGAGAACAAAATATTCTGAGTATGTTTTATTTTTGAAAGATGTTTATATTATAATCACATACATCATTGTGTAATGTGCACCCAAAGGATTATGTTAAACACTAGCTCCATTGTAACAAAGCCTGGCAACAGCGTGTGGCGCAACACAAATATTATGTTCTGAATAGATTGCAACAAACTGGAAAAGTTATAACTCAGAGAAATTTTCCCCATCATCATGATTTTGTCATACGACCCATTTATTAAGAAGGTTTGCAGCAGGACAAATCTAGGTTCAAATGGAAATCTGTCACATTGTTCTGGGATGCACCTTGCATGATGCTGTAATTCTGTGACAATTGATTTGCTTGTCAGAAGAATCAAATAGAGAATTCAGAAAATGACTTTAGGATTGCAATCTCCAGAATTCGAGGTCAGCTTAGATCAAGCATGAGCAAACTTCAACCCTGCGGGTGTTTTGGAGTTCAACTCCCACAATTCCTAACAGCCTACTGGGAGTTGAAGCCCAAAACATCTGGAAGGCCAAAGTTTGCCCATGCCTGGCTTAGACACCACCAATGGGAATTCTGGGAGTTGGAAATCCAGTCACATTTCCAAGCTTTTGTCAGGAGTACCAGCATCAGGATATTTAGTCCCTAAATTGGAAACTCCCAACAGTTATAGGCTCTTTTAAGATTAATAGATCTCAACCTTTCTCAACTTTTTGTCCTCCAGATTGTTGATACTTAAACTACCATAATTCTTGACTGCTCACCATGCTGGCTAGGCAATTGGTGAGCTGAAATTCAAAACATCTAGTAGCAAAGGATGACAAAAACGTTGACCATGTGAAACAGGGTATATTCAGTGTGTCATTCTCCAAAACCAAAGTATGGATTTGCCCTCCTACCCTTCCCCAGCCCCCTACAGCTAGAGCTATGAGAAAGAATGGCTGTGTGTGATGTCTGAGAAGAAAAGTTGATGGATCTAAGCAAAGAGAAGGCCTTTGAGGGTCTCAATGCTCACTTCATATTTGAAGTGACCTTTACAGGTCACCAAGGGTTCATCTACATCAGTGGTTCCCAACCTTTTTTTGACTAGGGACCACTTGACCAGGAACCATTTTGACTAGGGATCGCTCTCCAACATTAGTATCAAATAGGGTTACAAATCAGTTTTTGGTTAACTTTAGATTCGGTTTGGTTATTTTGGGTTCTGATTCAGAAAATTGCATTGGCTAGACCACATCAGCTCTAGTTTCTGATACAGAATATATGCCATCCAGTAGGTGCTATCTGCTCGCCCACAGAAAACCATATTTAATAAGATTCAGCACTATAAGAAGGTTTTGTGAGTCCAGTCACTCTCGTTGCAATGGCATTGTAACGGTGAGGCTGCGGACCGTATTTTAGTTTTTGCGGACCACTGGTGGTCCACAGACCATAGGTTGGGAACCACTGATCTACACATACCCTTTTCCTGCCAAAAAAGTGCAGTGTGGAATTATATCTACAAAGGCTGCATGACGGATTGCAAGTAATTTGTGTTAATAGGGGCCAAGGCCACCTGATCTGTTCTTGAACGACCTTAACAAAAGTTGTGGATTCATGGAAGCTCCGGATCTCATCCACATTTTGGCCAGTGTAAGTTGTATTGTTTTCTCTTTGGGAAGCAACCCCAATTGTTTACACCACCAGTCCAAGGCCAGGTGATGGCATCTACCATGCTGTGTCATTCCGGGTTTTGTGGTGCCCATTGGGCACAAAAATTGTGATGTTTGTTGCTTGGTTCCTGTAGTTACACTAGCCAAAGTGACAAGGTGATTGGAGAAAGGAAAGGGAAAAGGAGCCCCCCTCATTTCCTCCATCTCCTTTTTTTTTTTGGTAGTTTTGACACTCTGACTATTGTCATTACAGGTGCCAGGCAGTGACCAGCACCATTTTCGTGTCTGGTGGTCACTCCAAAGTCCAGAACAATGGGGACAAGCAAGGTGATGGTCCATTGAGCCAGCTTGGGGGCATGCAATGCAGCCACCATCTTGCCCTTGAGCTGGCTCAGCATCTCACTGTGCAGATCATGGTGACACTAATCTAACATTTCCCACTCTGGATCAGCATTGCTGTTCATGTTGATGCACCTAGAACTTTTCCTCTTCTTTTTGACTAGAAAATAGGGAATTTTATGGTATCCCTCATTATGGGGGACCACCACTTGATGAAGAGGGCAAACTTTAATAATCACGTTAGTATCCCTGAGGGACTTTTCTTTTGTCTACATGACAATCACTAGGGTACCAATTGGTGCAAAAGACTAAGGCTTTGGTGAACACATAAAGTAACAGATGTTGCTTCCTAACTGTGGTCCCCAAGTGGCATCTATTTTGTCCCATAGAACCATTAACAACCAAGACTGCCATTATCTAGATAGAATCCAGACTGTACCATTTATTTATATAGCCTTAATCTGTAGTTTCTATATCATGTTAGGTGGTTACCCCAGCCCTGTAGTAGACTTGCTTGTCACCAGAAATGGTCCGGAAGTCACTTTTGCTTGTGTCGTCCAAGTGCTGGCTGGCATTTTAAGGCATGGGAGTATTGTTGCCGTTCTTGTGTGAGTCTACAGGTGTGAAAGAGCAGTTGTCTTTCAGGTGATTTTTGCCTGAAGTATTTGGGCTGTGTGAAGAGTTTTAGAGTGTTGGTTGTGGGTGTGGGGCAGCCTGTGTTCCATGTTTTCCTTTTATCTGTTTTAGTAGTAGGGCTGAAATCATGTGCCCAGTGTCCTGAATTCAGTGGAATTTATTTTTGAGAAAATGTGTGTAGGGTTGCACTGTTAACTGTAAGATGCTCTAAAAGTTGTAAGAATCTTGCCCAAGGCTTTCCCAGAGTGTATTGGACAAAAATCTGTATCATGTCATATAAAAGCTATACATTATGTTCACGCTATCAATCATACCCAGTTATTGGTAATGTAGAGAAAAACATATCTATGTAGAAATCTGGAAATGTACAAAAACAGAGCTGTAAATTAAGACAAAGAAAGAGGACTTTTTAAAAGAACATGTAATTTGTATATCACTTAAGTTATATATGCCTTGGTTTCCTGCCTTTAATTATATGAGCTAATTCATTTCTTTTTTGACAGGCAGATATCCAGACTATTGCTAAGTGGCACTCTCTGGCTCGGGAAAAATAGAGTGACATTGTAAAACATTTAATGTGAGGAAATAAAAAAAATGTTCCTGTACTTCTTAAAATGTGGATTGTCGGTTTAATTTCACAGAAACAATACGGAGAGTCAGATCTGTGTTCCATTGTTCTATGTTGGGATAATTGCATGAATGTAAGTCTACAGTACATATTCCCGGCCCACTCACACACTGTCAGATGAGCCACCTGTTGTCTTGGAAGATGGAGAGAAGTGGGTTCCTGAAATGGTCAAGAGACAGAAGGTGAAGCTGATCTTCCTCTAGAGCAGAGTTTTCATATTAGTGACATGCCTCATGTCGCGATACGGCAATTCAGTTTTACCAGTAAAATAACAACAACAACAACAACAACAACAACTTTATTTGTATTCCACCCTACCTCCCTGAAGGGACTCAGAGTGGATTCAGGCAACAAGAAGGCAAATATTCAATGCTTGAGACAACAGTGAATAACCAATACAGATTATAAAACAAAACTAAAACCCACAGCAAACCAACATATATTGAAATAAACTGACAAATACCAAATTAAACCCACATATAAAAACCAGATTATAACATATGACCTATAAATTAAAGTTTACATTACTTACTTACTTAGGCGATCCCTCATTGGACGGGTAAGATGGTCTTCCATCATGGGTTTCCCTGTGGGTCTGTATGTGGCTGTGGAGCCCTATTCTTGCTCTGCATCTTCTTCTGCAGTGAGGGCATTGGTTTCCAGGTGGAAGGCGGTCCCGGTTGGGGTTGGCTTGACGCGCCTTCCTCCTAGCACGTTTCTCTCTTTCACCCTCCACTCGTGCCTCCTCAAATTCTGCAGCACTGCTGGTCACAGCTGACCTCCAGCTGGAGCGCTCAAGGGCCAGGGCTTCCCAGTTCTCAGTGTCTATGCCAGAGTTTTTAAGGTTGGCTTTAAACCCATCTTTAAATCTCTTCCTGTCCACCAACGTTCCGTTTTCCGTTCTTAAGTTCAGAGTAGAGCAACTGTTTTGGGAGACGGTGGTCAGGCATCCGGACAACGTGGCCGGCCCAGCGGAGTTGATGTTGGAGGACCATTGCTTCAATGCTGGTGGTCTTTGCTTCTTCCAGCACACTGACGTTTGTCCGCTTGTCTTCCCAGGAGATTTGCAGGATTTTCCGGAGGCAGCACTGATGGAATCGTTCCAGGAGCTGCATAAGACGTCTGTAGACAGTCCACGTCTCACAGGCATATAGCAGGGTTGGGAGGACAATAGCTTTATAGACAAGCACCTTGGTATCCCTACGGATGTCCCGGTCCTCAAACACTCTCTGCTTCATTCGGGAAAATGCTGTGCTCGCAGAGCTCAGGCGGTGTTGTATTTCGGCGTTGATGTTGACTTTGGTGGAGAGGTGGCTGCCAAGGTAGTGGAAATGGTCAACATTTTCTAATGTTACACCATTAAGCTGTATCTCTGGCATTGGAGAAGGGATGGCTGGTGACTTAAAAACAAACCAGAGGTTAAACCAAGCCCTTATAAGAGATACAGACACATGCATAAATTGTAATAACAAAATGTATGGGAACACAGCATATTTCATGAAAACTTGTCATTCATATTTTAACTATATGAATAAATGAATAACCATATAACGGGTCCATTTATAACATCTTATGGGGGCTCTCTGGATGTGGGTGGACTACAACTCCCATCATCCGCTTTCAATCCATCAAGCCACCTAGGAGCTATCTCAGAACATACAAACTTATTTTCACTATATATGTGTGTGTATATATGGAACCCCTGGTGGCGCAGTGGGTTAAACCGCTGATTGAATGGTCAAAGGTTCAAATCTGGGGAGTGACGTGAGCTCCCACTGTTAGCCCCAGCTTTTGCCAACCTAGCAGTTCAAAAACATGTAAATGTGAGTAGATCAATAGGTACCACTCTGGCGGGAAGGTAATGGCGCTCCATGCAGTCATGCTAGCCACATAATCTTCGAGGTGTCTATGGACAATGCCAGCTCTTCGGCTTAGAAATGGAGATGAGTACCAACCCCCAGAGCTGGCCATGACTGGACTTAATGTCAGGGGAAAACATTTACCTTTACCTATACCTTTACCTATTCCTATTTCTCTTCCTATACCTATTCCTATGAATGAATAAGCTTCAGTTTAGGGGAAAACACCAGGAGAAACATTAATTACATTATTTGGTTTCCCTTATGGAGTTGGAAGAGACCACATGCACCATCTAGTCCAACCCCCTGCCATGCAGGAAAAGCACAATCAAAGGACCCCCAACAGATGACTAACCAGCCTCTGTTTAAAAGCCTCCAAAGAAGGAGCTTCCAACACACAATGAGGCATGGGTTCCACTGTTGAACAGCTCTTACGATCAGGAAGTTTTTCCTAATGTTCAGGTAGAATCTCCTTTCCTGTCATTTGAACCCACTGAACAATTTAACACAGCACTTCCCTTTGCTAGGCTTCTATTGCAAACCTCTATTGCGTTTATGCAGACCTTGGCATGCCCCACACTTGTTGGACTCTTACTACCTGTAAATCTACTGGCAAAGGAATTGGGCAATTTCAGTGGTCCGCTTTCTGTCTCTCAGTCACTCCAGTGGCTGAACTTGTGCTAAGAGAGAGCTCATGATTTCTGGATAGAAATATGGGTGGATGAATACACGATCCCTCAAAATATGACAAGATCTTGCCAATTAGCAACAACACAGCAGAAAAACAGAAGCAAGGCATGGATTAATGTGTCTGGGGTTTTTGCATTCATTTAAAAAGAAATCATTTTCAAAGCTATGAATAGAAATACTATTCTGCTTATTATAACCATGCTGGAGCCTTTGCAGTGGTGAAGAATTATGAACTTGTAAAAATACCAACAAAACTCTTCAATCAACAGAAACCATCATGGGAACAGATGTCACTGAACGGTACTGCAGAACTCATGCTCTGTTTGCGGGAGGGACAATAACCCTCCCTCCACGCTAAATTAATTTTGACGGCAGACTTTATTTTATCTCCAGTAGATGGCTTAACACTATGTTTTATAAGTACAATTTAATTCAGTTTTGAATCTAATGGAAGATAGGAACCCCATCTGGTTTGTTTTAAGCTCCCACCATTCACCCTTATAGGCAAAGGATATGAATGGAAAAGCTGACAGATTCCACACGCACATGCATGTAAAAGAGATGGAGGACAACACATTGTTTGTAGATCACAAGGATTACAAATTATTTAGCGAATTCACAAGATCATGTGAAGAGTCCAGAGCAAATGAAATGAGAGTCCCTCTTATCTTTGGGGGCACACAGTTGGCCACTTCCTGGCTATGCACAGAGAGCAAGTCTGAAGCATTGGATGGTCCTTTGCTTTCTATTTATGGAATCACAGGACTAGAACCAATCCCTTGTTGATGCAAGAATCCATAGCTAAAGGATCCCTACAGATAGGTACCCAACCACTGTTTAATGATGTCCAACTCTCAGAGATTTCCATTAACTCACTGGAGATCAGTAAAAGTTATGGAATTAGATTTATAAAAGGTCCTGCCATTCAAAAGCCCTCACATCCAGCCTTTTCAATGTTTCATTGATCAAGCATCCTAGTTCTTTGTTTGCAGGCTTCTCTTTCACAAGAGGGTCAGTGTAAAAGTGTGGGGAAAAGGGAAACACCCTTAGGGAAAATAAAACATACACCCTGATTTCAACAGAGAGATATGTGAGCCGAGAGACTTTCATAGAATTGGAATCATACAGTTGGAAGAGACCTCATGGGCCACCCAGTCCAAACTCCGACACAAAACAGGAAAATCGCATCCAAAGCACCCCCTGCTGAGTAAATTGTAAGATGACTAAATTGTAAAGGAGGTATGCATGAAGGGTGGGGGCGAGGGGAGATTAAAAGGATGAGAAAGGACTGGAAGATTTGCCCTTAAATCTCTCTGTGATTAAGACAAAATAAAGGAGCTGTTGTGACTCTCTTGGCAAGTCTGCCTGCTTTTGCTTGAGGACTATCTGGCTGGGTTTTATTGACCCAAATGTCAAAGGGAAGCTTCCACCATGCAAACCTAAGCGTATACAATTCCTCTCCCAATGGAAGAAGATCAAACTGCAGTCAGTTTCTAAGTTCTCACCCGTCTTAGATGTAAACACAATCTTTTATGACTTTCTCCATTTCTTTGATTCCTCCTGACAAATGGTTGGACAAATGGTCTGTCCCTAAACCCTGTATGTTACTCTATAACCCATAATACAACAGTTGTATCTCCCATGTTGCAGAGGCGGCCCTAGGTAATTTTCAATGGTAAGCAAAAACTATTTTGGTGCCCTCCCCCCCAACCAATCACTGAGATATATTGCAAGGAAAAAGAAAACATATATATAGGTATGGACAAATTTTGGCCCTCCAGGTATTTTGGACCTGCTTGGGAGGGAAAAGGTAGCGATAGCAAGGAAGGAAGGGGAATATATTCCCCTCCTTTCCCCGCCATCACTGCCTTCTCCTTTCCGAGCAGAAGCTGGAGAGGGAGAGAAACAGCAGGAGCAAAGGGAGGTGCACTGAGGGTGGCGAGGAAGGTACTGGCGGCAGCGATGAGGAGGAGGCGAAGAAGGAGGAAGAAGTAGCACCATCAGCAGCAGCACAAAGAGGGGAGCCGCCATGTTGCCGCCACCTCCTCCAAGGGCCTAACCAGCCACCTCCTTCCCCGCCACCTCCTCCGCCTCGCCTTTGCCTCAGGAGAAGGAAGCGGCCGCTGCCCTCCTTCTCCTCCTCCCAGCGGACCATGTCTCTTGGCAGCAGCGCTTTCTCCTCCTGAGGCTAAGGCGAGGTGAAGGAGATGGCAGGAAAGGAGGGGGCCAGTTAGGCCCCTGGAGGAGGTGGCAGTGATATGGCGGCTCTCCTCTTTGCGCTGCTGCTTCTTCTTCTCAGTTGGGAGCAAGGCCACGGTGCGAAGTTCAGCTAACCACTGCTATGCGAGCAGGACTGGGGCATTTACGGAGGCGTCTGGGCGTTTGCCCCTGTGCAAAATCAACTATACCGCAAATGCTTACTTTGCATAATGGGTTGAGCCGCCCCTGCCATGTTGACATTTATGGCATGATTTCTAATGGAGTCATGACAATTGGAAATTGGTGAGAATGAACAGCATACACCACTCTGTCTAAACACCTTTGCAGAAGGATTGGATAAACATTCTTCATGCATATGAACCGGTGAGAGAAAGAGAAAGAAAGTCAGAGAGAGGAGAGCAATTTCCATAACCATCTTAATTTTAGAAGAAAAGGACTTTCTTCCAGAGATTGCCTAGTTTGAGCTTGCAGGTGCCAAACAGAAGCAAAAAGCAGAGTCCAATGACTGATTCGGGAAGTATGGAAGAAACAGAATGGCACGGAGTACTATATAGCACTAGCTCTCCACTTGCACTATAAACGTCAAGATGTAGGATATCAGAACTCTCCAAGAATAGAGTGCCTATTCCACACACTCCTGCTTAAATAGGGAAAAAACACACTGTCTGTCATTTCTTCTGTAGTCATGGTTTAGTGACCCATGAAATCTGAACCAGTTCACTGAGCAGGAGAGCAAAACTCAAAAACAAAACCCCAAATGAGCATAAAAGAGGGAGGGGGAAAGGGGAGAAGAGAAGAGGATGCCTCGGGCTATAGCTTTTTATTTTTTAACATTTATTCTGCTTAATGTTCCTGATTAGTTATGAAACAATGCAGCTGCCTCACATTTGGGCTTTCCTATTTACTCCCTCCTCGAAGCCAAATGAGCCTTCCAAGGTACATTAAAAACAACAACAATGAATGAGAATTAAAAAAAACAAAACTTTAGAGTTTTGCTTTTAATCAGCAGAGGGGAAATTTAGAAAAAAACAAGATAGCTGCGGTGGTGGTCCAGAAATATGACAGAGGCTTAGAAACCAGTGAAAGGAATATATTAGTTACTAGCCATCCCTTGCCACGCATTGCTGTGGCCCAGTCTGGTGATCTGGAAAATAAAGTAATGAGAAAGCGTTGGTTTCTAATATATGTAGTTTCTTTCTGTTTGTGGGTAAAGAGTATTTCTTTTTGTTTCTTTGTCAGTGTTGATGTGGAGATCGTCTGGTTTGCCTACTCTGGAACATGCAACATATCATTGTCCTTCTTTAGGGGTCCCTTTCAAATCTATGATACTACCTCTGTGTGTGTATGCTTGAATCATATATATCTCTATCTATATCTATAGCTGGATGGCTCTTTGTCAGGAGGGCTTTGATTGCGCTTTCTTGCCCTGGTGAAGGGAGTTGGACTGGGTGGCCTTAAAGTATTTTCTGTTGGTCATGGGGGTTCTGTGTCGGAAGTTTGCCCCAATTCTGTTGTTGGTGGAGTTCAGAATGCTTTTTGGTTGTAGGTGAACTATAAATCCCAGTAACTACAACTCCCAAATGTCAAGGTCTATTTCCACCCAACTCCATCCGTGTTCATATTTGGGCATATGGAATATTTGTGCCAAGTTTGGTCCAGATCCATCATTGTTTGAGTCCACGGTGCTCTCTGGAAGTAGGTGAACTAAAACTCCCAAACTCAAGGTCAATGCCCACCAAACCCTTCTAGTGTTTTCTGTTGGTCATCGGAGTCCTGTCTGCCATATTTGGTTCAATTCAATCATTGGTGGAGTTCAGAATGCACTTTGAACTATAAATCCCAGCAACTACAACTCCCTAATGACAAAATCAATTTTTTTGTGATAGTCACTTTTGTGATAGTCACTTTTTGGGTTAGTAGGTGTCTTGTGGCCATATTTGGCGGCAATTCATCAAGTAGTTTTTGAGTTATGTTAATCCCACAAATTAACATTACATTTTTATTTATATAGATTAATTACATTTTCATCTAAACAAACCAAGGAGGGTTCACATTTTTCTGTGTTGTTTTCCACACAACTGACACTGTGGACTAAGTTAGTCTGGAAGATAATGTTTGGTTCAAAGTTACAGGTGGATTGTTGTTGTTTAATGTATTGTTGAAGGCTTCATGGCCAAAATCACTGTTTTTGAAAGTTGTTCTTGAGAATTGTTCTTTATTTACTGTTATGATTTTAGAGTTTTTAAAAAAACTCTAAAATCATAACAGTAAATAAAGAACAACTTTCAAAAACAGGGGAACTCCAGACAAGAAACAATCTGGGACAGCTAATCACATCTCAACAAAGGATTCCCCCAGGCAGTAAGAAGCTACACCTTGAAAACTGCTAGGCCATTAAATGCTAATCAAGGTGGCCAATTGAAACACTCACACTTACCTCCCCCAGACGAGAGTTCTTTTTCCACCCTGGACATTCCACATATATATAAACCCATTTTCCTAGTTTTCAACAGACCTCACAATCTCTGAGAACGCCTGCCTAGATGTGGGTGAAATGTCAGGAGAGAATGCTTCTGGAACATGACCATACAGCCTGGAAAACTCACAGCAACCCAGTGATTTCAGCTATGAAACCGTTCGACAAGACATTGTAAGGATTTCGCAGAACTCCATGGAGTCTGAATGGCTACTCAATTAGGCAAGACTTGTATGAGTATAAAAAAGATTAGCATACTTTTGGGGAAGGGACTTTCATTTTCTTTTACTGTTATTTTCTTTTCCCAATAATCTATATAAACCAATTTTCCTAGTTTCCAACAGACCTCACAGCCTTTGAGGATGCCTGCCTAGATGTGGGTGAAACTGTGGGAGAGAATGCTTCTGGAACATGGCCATAAAGCCCAGAAAACTCACAGCAACTTACTAAGCCATTACTTATGAGTTCAAGTCTCTACTTGCCTATAGAATGGCCTTGGGCAAATAATGTTGTCTCACTAAATGGCTTCGTTACTACCATAACTGGAGCTAATCTTTGCTGTACTGTGATATGCAGCTTCAAGAAAGAATGGGATAGGCAGACTATGGAGGTACGGCACTTAGACTACTGAACTATGAAGATTGGAAGACACTGGTTCACATCCTTCCTTCTTTATGAAGCTGAAAAGGCAACTAGTCGCCATCTCTCACAGGGCTGTTGGGAGGATACCATGGCTGGAGAGCCATGGCCTTGTATTACTTTACAACTTTGTTGTGAAGATAAAATGGTCAGAAAATGATGTACGCGTGCCGTGAGCAGAGGTTAGGAAACGTTCTTTCTTGGGATCAGAATTTCTTGGAGCTGTAGTCCAAGAAGGTAATTTTGCAAGGCCCTGCAATGACCTATCTTTAAATCCCAGTCTATAGTTCCTGGCTTCTGTGCAAGGTTCAGCCTTTATTATGGAGAGCATTTAAGCAAACCGATCAATAACACTAAAGGAAGTGTGTTTGTCCTCTTCATTCGAGTGCCTGTCCATTTCAGAATTCGCGTTTCATATCTCAAGCAGGTGCTTTTATCACTGCTCAATACTTCCCCATTCACTAGACTAATTCCCTTCTCTTTAGAGCAAGGGTCCTCCAACTAAGGCCCGGGGGTCAGATACAGCCCTCCAAAGTCATTTACCCGGCCCTAGCTCAGGGTCGATCTAAGTCTGAAACAACTTGAAAGCTCACAACAACAACACCAACAACAATCCTATCTCATCAGCCAAAAGAAGGCCCACACTTCCCCTTGAAATGCTAATAAGTTTATATTTGTTAAAATGTTCTTCATTTTAATTATTGTATTAAATGTTTCTTGCACTTCAAATAAGTTATCTGCAGTGTGCATAGGAATTTATTCATGTTTTTTTTCCAAATTATAATTCGGCCCTCCAACAGTTTGAGGGACTTTCACCTGGCCCTCTGTTTAAAAAGTTTGTGGACCCCTGCTTTAGAGTTGTGCTGGCACGGCTGTGCCAGGAGTTTTGAATTTCCTTTCATGCATGGCTAGTTTGCTTTAACTTATTTGGACCATGCATGTTGCAATGAAATAGCTTCCCTCAGTTTGCAACCATAGGGCCAACGACCCATCAATCAATGTTAAGATCTTTAGATCCGCCCTATTTCCTGGGTTCGGAGGGAAAAGGGGACTTTCAGTTTAGTTTACAGTTGGAAGCCTTACAAAAGGATGTGTGAGTTGACTCTCCTCACCTGCAAAAAGCTTCATTTCCTACAGCTTTGCTGGAAGAAAATTACAGCCAGCTTTGCTGGACAAAGGGAAGGGTTCCACAACCCTCATGGAAAACCTAAAATACACCAGCTCAGCAGAGACACAGAAGACCTTATCTGGTAAGGGACACTCGGGCTATCCATAAAGTAGATTGGAGCCAGGAGTAAGGGCCTCACGCCAGTAAGGTAAAGGTCTACTGCCCAAGGAGGGGTCAGAAGGTTCCCCAAGGAAAAGGAACAGTTCATCATTCCGTTGCTGCTCTTTGTGGGTAGATTAAGAAAGCCACCAGTTCTCCAGAGTTATAAAGTATTTGATTAATTTGTTGAAGATTGAAGAATTTGTTGAAGCATCAATAAAAGACTTCGTTGAACCTTTTGAGCCTCTACAGAACTTTGTTTTGGGAAACCTAGAGGCCCTTTAGCTGAGGCAGCCCTGGCGTCCCGCTGGGCATACAGAAAGCACGTCCTGCAAATAGACATTGCCACAGGCCCAGCGCGCAACAGCACAAGAGTCTTTAAACGAAACGTTAGCAGAGAATGCTTCTGGAACTTGGCCATACAGCTCAAAAAACTTACAGCAACCTACTGTTAATAATAATAATAATCTCCCTGAGAGGGACTCAGCACCATAGCCAAAACATACAGAGTAAACAGCATAACATAAAATTAACAAAACAAAATAAGCATAAAATTATTGCAATAACACATATTAATATTAAAAATAATCCTGCCTGTTCAGAGCAATTCAAAGGCTGGGCTGAGGCTAGTGCAAACTCAAAAATATGCGGTGACAGCAATAGCAGGTACGGGTCTGTGGCTGCTCATTTCCAGGGCCTATTAGACTGATGACTGGGGTAATAGGTAGGAAGTATAAGGCCACTGTTGTCGATTTGTTCAGTTGCTTCCAACTCTTCGTGATCTCATAGACCAGCCCATGTCAGAGCTCCTCGTCGTCTGTGGCCACCCCCAGCTCTTTCAAAGTCAAGCTGGTCACTTCAAGGATAATATCTATTCAATTTGCCCTTGGTCTGCATGTGGGTAGGGTACTCCTAATCCAAATGGAGATTTGAAACCATTGTGTCAATGACCTTAGCCCGCCACCCTTACCCATTAAGCCACACATATGTCACATTTTCCACAGTCTTTTCTTTCATTGACTAGGTAATCAAAACATTGCCCCACTTCCATTTCCTGAAAAACCTTGATTTTTTTCCCAAAGCCATCATTCAATTCAAACAATATATGCCTACATTGCAAGCTAATGAGATTTTGCTGTTCCATCTCCACCAAGCAATTGGTTGCAGTTTTCACATATACTCCAGTTCCCTAATGCATATATGAACACTAAAGCATGTATAGTGTATGTAGCTATAGCTGACTATATATAGTAATACTAGCCTTCCCCTGCCACGCGTTGCTGTGGCTAGTCTGTGTATATGTGTTTTGTGTGTGTATATATGTGTATATGTGTGTCAATATATTTGTGTATAGGTGGTTTTGTGCATGCATAGTAATGTTTGGGGTTTTTTTGCTTTTTAAGTTTCTTCTGCTGTGTTTTTCAGTGATTTTATGAGTGATGGTCAGTTATTGGCCTGATAGGTGTATTGTGTCCAAATTCGGTGTCAATTGCCCATTGGTTTTTGAGTTATGTTAATCCCACAAACTAACATTACATTTTTATTTATATGGACTAGCCGTCCCCTGCCACATGTTGCTGTGGCCCAGTCTGTGTATGTGTTTTGTCTGTGTGTATATGTGTGTATATATTTGGCCTTTTCTGTGGTGGCCCCGCGGCTTTGGAATGCCCTCCCTATAGAGATAAGATCAGCCACCTCGCTGATGGCATTTCGGAAAAAACTGAAAACATGGATGTTTGAGCAAGCATTCGGCTAATCCGATGCGATGAAGTTTTTGATCAAGGACTGGCAATCATAGACAACGAAATTGGATTATGATTTTAATTAAGAGATGCATTGGTCTGTATTGGTGGCCCAATACTGTGTATTGTATATGTATGTGTTTTATATTTTTAATCGGAATTATTGTTGTTTTTAAATGTTGTAAACCGCAATGAGTCGCCGTTTTAGGCTGAGATATTAGCGGTATACAAGTGTACTAAATATATTTGTGTATATGTGTATATATGTGTGTGTGTGTATACATATATATGTAGTTTTGCACATACGTTGTATTTTTTTATTTTTTTAGCTTTTAAAGTCTCTTCCGCTGTGTTTTTATGAGTGATGGTTACTTGTTGGCCTGATAGATGTATTGTGTCCAAATTTGGTGTCAATTTATGAACTAATTGAGATGGACAAATTGATTAGGCTGATAGAAAACTATTTGTCTAGCCTCAAGAAAGATTTGGGATTTATTTATTAACTAACTGTACCCGCCACGTATTGCTGTGGCCAACCTTCCTTCCCTCTTTCTCTCCTTCTTTCTTTCTCTAATTCCTTCCCTCCCTCTTTCCTTCCTTCCTTCTTTTTCTTTCCCTTCTTCTTTCTTCCTTCTGTACCTGTTCCTTTCCTCCCTCCCTTTGCTCTTTGGTTCCATCCTTCCTTGGCTCTTTCCTTCCTTCCTTCCCACCCTCTTTCGCTCTTTCCTTCCTTCTCTCCTTCCTTTCCTCTCTCTTTCCTTCCTTCTTTCACTTATTTATTTCCTTCTCTCCTCCCTTCCTTTTCTACCTTTCTTTCCTTCCTTCTTTCCTTCCCTTCTTCTTTCCCTCTTTCCTTCCTTCCTTCCTTCCTTCCTTCTCTGTATATGTGTTTTGTGTGTGTATGTATATGTATATATATATATATATGTATATATTTGTGTATATGTGTATATATGTGTGTTTGCGTGTATATATGTGGTTTTGCACATGCGTTGTAATGCATTTTTTGTTTTTTGGCTTTTTAAGTCCCTTCTGCTGTGTTTTTCAGTGTTTTTATAAGTGATGGTCACTCGTTGGCCTGAGAGGTGTCTTGTGTCCACATTTGGCGTCAATTCATCCAGTAGTTTTTGAGTTATGTTAATCCCACAAACAAACATTACATGTTTATTTGTATAGATAACTAAAGCATGTTTGACATGGCCACAGTGGCCAAAGTGTTAATACATAACAAAAGCAAATGCAGAAAAATAGAAAGCATAGCAAGAGCTAAGGCTAGGATCCTGACATGGAGACGGAAGCTGATTCCCAGTGTCACCTACTGTCCTTCCTGGCCAGGTGGGGGATATGACCTGAGACTGACTGTCCATTGCATCACACCAGACTATCCAGTTGATTTTTCTCCCAGGATTTCATCGTGTCACACTTCTAAGAGGCGGTGGTGTTTCAATAGAAACATTGCACTTGATGGCATTACTTCTTTCCTATTCCTGAGTCATCAAGCATCTGTCCCAGATATTGCAGCAGCACCAGAGAGATCCAATCTCATTTCCGAGTCCTCTCAGGCCCTATCCGACAGGATTCAGTTGACAGCTGCCATCAGCACTCCTTAACTGCTAGCAGCAAGACAAATTTGAAACACAGCGCAGGCTTACAACATGCAAACACACAACCCTCTATAACACAAAATCACCCACCATATACACCCACCCCCAAAATCATGCATGCATTGATGATTTGATTGCAGTAATTGCTATGAGCAGATGTGCTAATGAAGTCTGGACTTTAAAAAAAAACCCTCCAAAACACAACAAAACGTCGCAGGCCAAATGAGCCATGTGTGCTACAGTTTGAATTCTGTTAACTGACTCTCCAATGGGGAAGAGTTTACTGTTTCTTCCCTCACCACCACTTTGAACACTGTAGACTTGTGGGGAAATGTCTGCCTTGCCCTGGCAATGGATCGAGATTGATTGTCATCATCATAGGAAGAGGAAACAGGGCATGGCCACTGCCTGTTCATAGGGTTGGTGAGCCTACCACCTGGCTGAAGGCACAAGAGGCAGCAGGATGAATGTTTAATCTCCACAAATTGCCTCTTCCTCCACAGAAGGTTTCTCATATGTTTCCCCACTTAAAATATTGATGAATTGACGGCAATGTTCTCCAGATGGGGAAGGGAATGACTAGTGTCCAAATGAAATCTTAACCTCACTGGAAGGCTGTTTTCATGGCTATTTGTAATGATTGCTTTAAAAATTATCCCAATGACCAGCAGTGTTTACAGCAGAGTAAATGATCCCCCATAAAAGAAAAGGAAAGTCTAAGGGCATATCCAGACAGTACCTTTATCCCAGGAGCTTCCATAGCAAACAGGAGGGTGGCAAGGTGCCATTCCCTGTAAACACAGAAGCAATTACTACAAAAGGCAAAAAAACCGCAAGATTTTCAAATGCAGGAATATTGCAGTTTTGAGCCAAATATGTGGATCTTCGCATGTCTCTATGTCCCTGCAATCAGAAATCACAGGATTTTTATCTGGGTTTGTTCCCGGGTTTTGATGTTTGTTCCTGATTGGTCAGTTCCTTAAAAGAAGCCCCCAGTGGCACAATAGGTTAAATGCTTGTGCTGGAAGGACTGAAGACCGAAAGGTCGCAGGTTCGAATCCAAGGAGAGCGCGAGTTATGTCCACCTTATTCTTACGTAAGAAGTGAAAAACCCCTTTCCTTTTCATACAATTATTCAGCCTGTTTGCATTCATAGAGATAATTCTTAACCCATGTGATTTTACCTATTAACAATCTCATCCCTCTCCCTCCCCCATCCCCTATCCACAAGTACTTCCCACATCTTGTTACCATTTATTTGTATACTCCAAACATTAGGCAGACTCTGAACCTGACTCTTCTTCTTCTACTTCTTCATCTTTGTCATCGATGAGCTCCCTCTGTCAGCTCCAGTTCCCCATGCAGGGACATGAGGGAAGCCTCCCACAAGGATGGTAAAACATCAAAACATCCGGGCATCCCCTGGGCAACGTCCTTGTAGACTGCCAATTCTCTCACCCCAGAAGCAACTTGCAGTTTCTCAAGTTACTCCTGACATGAAAAAAAAATTCCTAAAAGGAAGGTGACACATGAGTAGAAGGCAAAAACTTTCTTTGTGTGCCAGAAACGTCATGAAACATGTGGAGGGCACAGTTTCTCTGGCCAAGACAAAGTTATGGCCCCCTAGTCAATGTTGTACATCTTTTCACAAGAAGAGCATTCAGGAACAGCCACATATAACCCAGGAAAAGCACCTTGCTGTTTGATGCCACAAGTACACAACCAAATCTGTTTGAACAGTTGACCAGGCAACCAGGCTCTAAAAAGTGTTAATAATGATAAAGTTCTGTTCCTGGCTTGAAAATGTGTGTTCCTGTTTGGTTGTGCAATGCTGACTTGGGCAGAAGTGGTCCTACCCTGTAAACTTTGTTTGTGTGGCAGATACTTCATGAAATGTCTGGAGGGCACAGTTTCTGCAGTCAGGACAAAAAATGGTACTTTTGCAGTGATTCGCAGCAGTGATTCTCTGCATATCTACATACCTGCATCTCATGAGTTTTTTTTTTTTAAAAACTGCCAAAGTTTCTGGTGGAAGTCACATGGTGGCCATCTTGGGAGCCTCTAAATCTCATAACAAAGCATCAAGTCTGGACAATGGAGGCAGAAATCCCAGGACCAACAGGTCTGTATGTGGACCTCTTCTAAAATCCTGGAATTTCTTGCCCCTGTTTTAAACCCGTGATTTAGTGCTGTCTGGAAACACCATAAATCAGGCTTGTCTATCCTGTGGCCCACGGGCCACATGCAGCCCAGGACAACTATGAATGCAGCCCAAAACAAAATCATAAACTTACTGAAAACATGATTTTTGCAACTCTATCTTGTAACTCAGTTGCACAGTTTTTGAATGTGAACTTTGTAGATGGGAATGGAATGGAGTGATCAGAGTATGTTACAGCCACAAATATTATCTACAATTGCATTATTTATTTATTTATTTATTTATTTATTTATCATATTTATATCCTGCTCCTCTAACCCCAAAGGGGACTCAAGAGTGGCTTACAGTATGGCAATATTCAATGCCACATATATAACACGTAAAATACAATATATCATATACATAAAACAAAATAAAAACATAGAAATACCATAAAATGGTTAAAATCATAATACTTAGTCCAGGAGTTGTTAATTGTGTTGTTACAATTATGCCAATTCTCTATTGCATTATCCAAATGCCTGATCCCACAGCCATGTCTTCACTCTTTTACTGAAAACCAGGAGGGAGTTCCACAGCCAAGTGCCACCACTGAGAAGGCCCTGTCCATCGTCCCCACCAATTGCACTTGCAAATTGCAAACAGTTCAGTCAAAAGACTTATTCAGTGATTTTAAAAGGCCCTCCAAATAGGATGATGTATAATTAGGAATTTTAGGATTATTTTTTGCTTATCTGTGGTGGTTGATATCATGAAAATTATGGATTATGGACAGACCTTTTTATTTTTTTTTATTTTTTTTGCTCATCAGATATCATTACTGTTAGTGTACTTTATTCAACGATTGATTTGGTGATTCTTTGTCTAGTTAGGACTATCCAACAGGATTCCAGCAGAAAACATAACAAGCCTGCTTGATCGAATCAAAGGTCCAGTCTAACCTAGCAACTTCCTCTACTCATACTCACAAACATGGCGAGACTGAACAATTTTTGAAAAATGGCTTAAGTGGCAAAGCATTATCTGAACACTTGAATGCGGACAGCTGTCTTTCTCCATTAACAATTATGCATCACTGAGTCATAACGAGTTATTTACCTTTCCATTTACACAGGCCAGAATAGAAATTGCCTCTGTTGGGAGAGAAAGCAAAAAAATAAAAAATAAAACTTTGAGGCAAGAAATGGTGGTTTGGGGTTTAGCAGATGGTATTTAAGGACAAACTTGCTAAGCAGCAATAATGGATGAGATATTTGTTAACAAACCAATGGTTTCTATTAAACCGAGCAGAAACTGATTTCATCTGCTGACCAATGTAAAGCACCATCAGACATGCATACAAACAGGTGGCAGGATACATTGAGATGATCCATTCGCTTTACCATAATTAATTTATTGCCAAGTTGCAATAGTTTGCTTGGTGCTGGATTTTAATTGTTCCAATTATCAATTTATGCTTTCGAAATACAAATTTAGTAAAATAATTTAAAACTTTTCCCAAAAGAGGGTGGGGAAAGAATCGGAAGAGTTGAGGACAAAGTTTCGGTTTGTTGCTTCCTGCCCAAAGTTTGTAGATGGCAGGCTTAGGAAAACACGTCAGCTGAGACCACCGCCACTTGGCCTCCCCGAGATATCTTGCCAAGTAAAGGCTCATTATAAAGTGGAACCTTGAGTCACATATTTGGATTCCCATAGCTCAAAGTTGGCAACCATGCTGTAATCCTTGTAGCAAACCAAGAGTGACTGAGTTCTCTTCCATAGAGGCTTGAAAACAGTGTCACATGTACAAGCTATTGAAAGTCATTAAAATAAACTCTTTTTTTTCTGCACAGAGCAGGTTAGGTTATTTGTCAGCAGGTACTGGCAATCTTTGTGTAAGTATAGTGGCCCCCTGGGCTCCCGGGAGCAGGCTACCATGGCACATTACTTGTCTCTGACACCTGGTGTATTGAATTAATGCCATTCAGAGAGGCTAAACTTTTCTTTAATATAGTGTGTAGCCTAAGGGGGACAATTCCCCATCAAAGTCAGCTTTTATTAGTAATGCCGGGTTCGAAAATAAACTTAGCCTGGCTCTCGTTTATTCTATTAGAGGTAGACGAGGTCTGAAAGATAAAATTGTAACAACCCAATGCCTGTGTGCATGATTGTGTGTGTTTCCAGCTGGGCACAATCTAACAGTGTTTATGGCAGTGGTTCTCAACCTGTGGGTCCCCAGATGTTTTGGCCTTCAACTTCTAGAAATCCTAACAGCTGGTAAACTGGCTGGGATTTCTGGGAGTTGTAGTAGGCCAAAACACCTGGGGACCCACAGGATGAGAACCACTGGTTTATGGTTTCAATCGTTGCAATCCTGTTGGCCAGCAATATCTACGCTGGTTCAATTGGTGGAATCAATCTAGGCCAGTGTTTCTCAACTGGGGGGGCTGGGAACCCTGGGAGGGGGCGCAAGGGGGTTTCAGAGGGGTCGCCAAAGACCATCAGAAAATGCATATTTCTGATGGTCTTAGGAAACCCTTTGGCAAAGAAGGCTGAAGATCTCCCCTCCTGTCCTTCTCTTCCTTTTTGGTGTTGGTGAATTACAACTCTCAGAATTCAAAAACAGTCTCCCCAAATGGTGCAGCTCCATTGTGGGCTGGGTTCAGAATGCTCTTTGATTGTAGGTTAACTATACATCCCAGCAATTACAACTCCCAAATGTCATGAGCATATTGAGTATTTTTTGCCAATTGTGGTCCAGATCCATCATTGTTTGAGTAGGTGAACTACAACTTCAAAACTCAAGGTCAATGCCCACCAAACTCTTTCAGTATTTTCTCTTGGCCTTGGGAGTTCTGTGTGCCAAGATTGGTTTAATTCCATCGTCTGGAGTTCAGAATGCTCTTTGATTGTAGGTTAACTATAAATCCCAGCAACTACAACTCCCAAATGATAAAATCAATCTCCACCCAACCCCACTAGTATTCCAATATGGGCATATCAGTTATTTATGACAAATTTGGTCCAGTGAATGAAAATATTTATCAGATATTTACATTATGATTTGTAACAGTAGCAAAACTGCAGTTATGAAGTAGTAATGAAAATATTTTTATGCTTGGGGTTCACCACAACATGAGGAATTGTATTAAGGGGTCATGGCATTAAGAAGGTTGAGAACCACTGACCTAGGCATAGCTGGGGAAGGAGGGGTAAAATGGCCACATCACTGGAATAAAAGGGCTGAGCATTAGCCAAATCCCAATCTTGAGAGAAAGCTCTCCTACTGGTTCCTAAGTAGCTCATGAGCAACTATGGCAATTTTCTCTGGTAATTGATATGACTTTGTCTACAGCTTACCCTACTGCCACCCTACAATCTGCCCAATAATTGCATAATGCAAATAGGATGAACTGCAACGCCAGCATAAACCTAGAAGGTGCATTGGGGGATCAGAGGAAATGCAGCATAGCTCAGCATGCTGAATTTTTATTTTCCATCTCTACAACACAGAGTTGGGGCTTATGTTCCTTATATCACTGAGCATGTTGGCTGGGGCTCCTGGGTGTTGAAATAATAATAATAATAATAATAATAATAATAATAATAATAATAAAAACACAATGATGGCTAAAAGCTCAGAATCGCTGCCTTGGAAGATAGAAGCCAAAAATGTAATCAATGAAGGAGAGGAACATGCTGGCATTTAACATGTACCCGAGAGTGACACATAAATGTGCATATGTGAGTGTAGAGACACATGGTGAAAGAGGAAAATGTCTTTCTTGTGCACCTTTTTTCATGATGATTTATCCTTTTCTGTCCCGTATTCCCCTGAAAGTCCCAACACTTGCATGTTGAAACTGATAGATTGCAAGTGTTTAAATGGACAGCTTGATTATTGCTTTTATTCCTCTTGCCTCCAGTTCTCCCTGAACCATAGACTGCCATTCGGTTTTGGAGATGGCACAACAGAGAGGGGGAACACTCTGCTGTAATGGGTCTCCTAAAGATGTCACTGGAGCCTGCTCCCATGACAAGTGGGGTGTTCAAGATATCCGTTTATACCTAATATTAATGCCACCACATTTTGAAGAGACGGGCAGAATTTAGGCTGTCAGCAAAAGCCTCACCATCCTCTCCTGTGATGTGATGAATCAAAAGGAACTCTGTCGCAACTTGACAGGAGACTCTCATTAATGGAGGCAGGGGAAAAAGAAGAGCGAGACAAGGAAAAAAAAGGAAATGGAGAACTGCAAAAAGCAAAGAATGGACACATGAAACTTTCCAATCAATTATATCTAATGTCGAGAAACAGTGTGATGTAGTGGTTTTAGCACTGGACTCTGGAGACCAGGGTTTGGCTATGGAAACCAACTGGATGACCGTGGGCCAGTCTCATTTTCTCAGCCTCGGAGGAAGGCATATGCAAACCTCCCTGTGAACAAATCTTGACAAGGGTCACCATAAGTCAGAAATAATGTGAAGAGAAAAAATAACAAGGGTCCTATCACATGACACAAGGTCCGTTTCAACAGTAACCCATAAATACTTGTAGGTGAAGAATCTGTCAACAGTACCATATTTCTCTGTATGTGTCAGAGGTGTGTTTTTATGTGTATGGTTGTATGCCCATCTGCAGGTCATCCTCTGTGCCAGTGATGTGTTTTTCAAGGTTTGTTTTGTAGGCAGTCAATTTATCCTGCTTAATTCTTCTTTACTGGAATAGCTACACTTCCGGTGGTAGTTGAAGAAAGACCACAAGTAAAACCATAAATGTTTTCCACTTTCCTTTAATCGTTTCCTTTTTTATTTCATTTTTGTAATTCTAAACTAAATATCTCCATACAAACAAAAAAAATGTTTTAACATTTCTCCATTAGGATGAAAGACTGGAATTGCATGATATGGTTGGAGATCATCCTGAGACTCCTGAGGCTGATGGGTTCACTGATGATTTAGAGAGGATTGTGGTATTGCCTGTGGGATTTTCTGGGGTTTGAAGTGATGAAGATTCAAGTCAGGGGAATGATGCTTCTCTCTCTGAGAAATCTGACTTGGAAAGCACAGGACTTCAAGGTCAGTCAGAGGAGCCAGAAACTGCAACATTAGATGATACAGAAGGCTCTCAGGAGAAAACACTTGGAGTTATGGAGATCAACAAAGGTTTTCATTTACAGATCAGAGCAGAAAATAGGCATTGTAGGTCCGAGGGCTTACGTGGGAAAATTGAAAAGAGATTTCATGGGAAAAAACACGACTTCTTGGGTGCCTATTAATTAGCAAGTTGTTTACCTAAGAGTTAGTTCAAGCAATGTAACATTCAAGCCAGAAGCTAGGCCTAAATTCTCTGGTTCTTGTTTCAAGTCAAGCCTTTGGTTTTGGAATTTAGTTTCCTGGAAATATTCTATGTTCTTGTTTTTATCTTCCTGCTCAAGTTCTACTCAGAATACCTTTGACTTGTGGATTTATGCTGTACTTGTGACTTTCTGGCTATTCCTGGACTGTGTTACCTTGGGATCTCCATGAGACATTTGGATTACTGTTTGGATTATCATCTGTTGTTAAACCTTTTTGGATTATACCTTTACTTTCTTTATTCCTCCTCTTTTGCCTATACTTTTAATGTGTTTCTACAACAAACTTTTTGCTTACATTCTGGACTCTTGTGTAGTGCTGTGGTCATAGAGTTCCCAGACATGGAGCTCAACATATATTTTCCAAAACACTTAAAAAAAAGAAGGAAGACAGTGATGTAGGCAAACATCAGATGGATTGGGAGGAGCTATCCCTCAGATGTGTGAGAAGTCAAAGGCACATTAATTTTTTAGAGATGGAAAGGAGAGAAGCGTGTGTCATGAGATGGGTATATATCCAGTATCTATCCAGTTCTCATCTAGCCTTCTTAAACCATGGGTTGCCTGCTTTAAAAGGCCCTTTCTGCAGTGTGTATGATACGGTCCAAGGTTTTAATTTCACTCTTATTCCCTTGCTACCATATTACTGAAGTATTTTGTGTGTGTGTCAGGGGTGACTTGAGAAACTGCAAGTCGCTTCTGGTGCGAGAGAATGGGCCATCTGCAAAGATGTAGCCCAGGGGATGCCCGGATGTTTTGATGTTTTGCCATCCTTGTGGGAGGCTTCTCGCATGGGGAGCTGGAGGCTCCCCGCATGGGGAGCTGGAGCTGACAGAGGGAGCTCATTTGCACTCTCCCCAGATTCAAACCTCCAACCTGTCAGTAGCCAGTCCTGCTGGCACAAGGGTTTAACCCATTGCGCCACCAGGGGCAATGAATCTGCTTCACATTTTAGTCTGAACTTTAAAGGTCCTGCACTTACTCTCTCAAATTAATTATTGGATAGATTCCTTAAGAATAAAACCTAGATGAATTACCCCATTAACACGGAAAGCACGGACCGCTATTGGGCTAGATGCATAAACGGTTTCACTTAATAGGACAGATTGTTATGTTCTTAAAATCTGGGTGGAACTTTGGAGAATGTATGGTAGGCTTTATTGAACCATCTCTACTGTGTACTTGCATTGGGCTCCCTAGTTTTATTTGACTTTTACTGGTGCAGATGCCTTGAAATGTATTACTGCTTTACAATGTGAGTAAAGTGAATGTTTTTAGAGAGTGGATGAAGGGAAGTAAGTGGTGGGCGTGAGAGGTTTGATGGGTGGGAGGGAGACAAAGGAATTGTTTGCATCAGAACATAAAGGTATCCTTTAGTAAGACTGACACAAATTAACTTTGCGGCAGCAAATTACATGCCAGTGTTATGTTTTTCCCCCTTTTTTGCCAGCCACAGGGTATAAACTGTACAGTATGAAGCACACGTTATAATTACTACCACACAGTGATTAAACAGCAATTAGTAGTGGTCCATCTTGCTTTAGTTGCGATGCTTTTGGGAATACACACTGCTTTCCACCAATTCAAGATGTTTAATATGATTCACGTTATCATTTTAATGTTAAAAGAAATATCAGTGCTCTTCTCCTTTGCAGTGGCTGGCTTAATTATTATAATTCTCTCCCATCCTGTTCCTCTACTCCTGCTTTTTACATATTAGCTTGGCTTGTTTTACATATTTTTAAAAACTATTTTTTTTTAAAAAAAATAGCTAATTGGTTTCCCTCGTTGAAGAACTAGCAGATTATCCTCGGAAAGTATGTGGAGGGAAATGCTATTGGAAACCTTTGGGAAGATCTGAGAGAAGTGGCTGACTAAAGCTGGAAATGTCAAAGTTTACCCATTTTCCTCATGTCAAACTATCTGCTGCAATTTTCCATAAAATGTTACTAGTTGTCACATCGTGTTTAGTATCATAATATTGTTTGGTAAAGGGAGCTGTGGTCATCTATTAGAGCAAACATCCAAAAAAGACTTTTATGACAGCCTAAAAGGCTAACAGGCTGATTGAGGTATCTATTTTCATAGATTAAAGCTTGTGTCATCAGATGCCAATTTTCCTCCCCAACACACAAGAGATGAAGAGAAATGGATGCCACATTTTAGTGGCTGAATTCATCAACTGTGAAAGTGTGTGTGTGTGTGTGTGTGTGGTAGAGTGAGTACTTGGGAGGAACATTTCAAGCTGTCAGAAGGTATAAAAGTACCTGGTGCTTTTTCTGGAGCTTTGATGAGTCCAGTGGACAGTTTTCTATTCACAAAATAATAGAATTGTAGAGTTGGAAGAGATTACATGAGCCATCCACCTCAACAGTAGACTGTTTTATTGGATTTGTTCAAAGGGAGTCCAAAAACTCAGCTCTCCTGAATGTTGGTGATTGGGGCAGCTGCTCCTCAAAAAAGGAGCTGTTACATGACTTGTTACAAGGTGACATACCATCCTCAATGCTATTTAACAGCTGTGCCCCTACCTTGGGAAGTCAGACTTGGCCATGGTGATCCAGGCTCTCATCACATCTAGGAAAGACTACTGCAACACACTCTATGTGGGGTTGCCTTGAAGACTGTTCATAAGCTTCAAATAGTCCAACGTGAGGCAGCCAGGTTAATAACTGGAGCAGCATATACTTACTTACCTAGGCAATCCCTCGTTGGACGAGTAAGATGGTTTTCCATTATGCGTTTCCTTGTGGGTTCGTAGGTGGCTGTGGAGCCCTATTCTTGACCCACATCTTCTCCCACAGTGAGGGAATTGGACATGGACATGAACATGGGAGTTGTATGCTCCCTATATGCTGCTCCAATGGTGTAATGGAGCAGCATATAGGGAGCATACAACTCCCATGTTACGTCAACTCCACTGGCTTCCAGTTTGCTACTGAGCACAATTCAAAGTGCTGGCTTTGGCCTATAAAGCCCTAAATGACCCTGGCCCAATTTACCTGTTCGAACGCATCTCCCTCTATAAACCATCACAGAGATTAAGAAACTCCAGGAAGGCCCTGCTCTCCGTCCTGCCACTGTCACAGGCACAATTGGTGGGAACGAGAGAGAAGGCCTTCTCAACGATTGCCCCTCAGCTATGGAACTCCCTTCTGGGTGAGATTCGATCAGCCCGCTCTCCCCTGACCTTTAGAAAGATGTTAAAAACCTGGCTGTGGGACCAAACTTTCCAGAAAGTGCAATAAGGCAACAACAGGAAACCTCACCATGCCAACTAGCCTGGATCTGGACGATTGAGATGGTGACACAGTGGATTTCGATGTTAAGATGTTTTTAATGTTTATATATGTGTAGAATCTATTTATGCACCAGCATTGAATGTTTGTCGTTTGTATGTTGTGCTTCACCCTGAGCCCCCTTTGGGGTGAGAAGAGTAAAATATAAATATTTTAAATAAATAAATAATAAATCTACATGAAAATGCTGAGAGAGATCGTCTAGAGGCAAGGGGCAGGGCACTATCAATATGCCACTGACAATGGAATACACTTCATGCCTTCAGAAATGCAGTAGCATGAGCTAAGGATAATGTGTCTCCTCTGAATGAATGCCTTGTGGAGGTAATGAGGAAGAACAAACGGCAAAAATTCAGAAAAAAAAACATATTAAAGGTCCCAACTTTGGGCTGGAGGTGTCTAAAGCAGTCCTGGGTGGGATTACACCCCATCTCCCCTGAAATACTGTGTTCACAGCTTGGATATCTTTTTGGATTTGATATTACTCTAACTAAAATCATAGGGGTCATAACCAGGTAAGAGTAGTTAGCTAGATGTATGTAGAGATACAAGTAATATGACTCTTCTATGAGCATTGTAATAGTGAGCCACAAAAGACCTCAGTCAACACTTTAGTTCATGCAACTTGTTTCAGTTCTGGGTGTCTTATTTTAAGACATTGATAAGTTGGAGTGGGCTCAGAGAAGGACATCAAGGATGATAAGTTGAATGGGATGGATATGTTCATTATCAAAGTGAAGATAGAGAGGAGACATAAACATACTTTAAATAACTCAAAGAGTATCATGGAGATTATGGTGCAGGCTTTTTCTTTCTTGCCACAAAGGGTAGAATCAAAGTCTAATGGTTTTAAGTTAGATTCAGTTGAACATTAGAAGGAACAGCTTGATGATAATTGCAATTGGACGTATTTGCTAAACAGGTGACAATGGCTGGACAACTACCTGAAAGGCATGCTTTAGTTGGATTCCCTGCATGTAGTTGGGAGTTGGACTTAATGGTCCATGAGACACTTTCCAACTCGATGGTTCTATGATTTTATAGTTGTATGGTTCACCTTTGTATGATAGAAAAAGATCGTTTGATAAGCCCATTGGACCCAAATCCAGGGGATCAAGGCAGAATGGGACTTACTCCTATTGACCCAAAATTCTAAATATGCTTCTGAGGCTCGATTAAATAAGGCTGAAGGCAACATTTGGATAGCTGTTTCTATGCTACTACTCTTACCTTGTCCAGCTCAGTCCTCTTAGTGTGTTTGTTGCTTATTTCCAATGTCTGGGGAACTGAATTGGCTCTTCAAACAAGAGAGACAACATGTTTTAGCTGCTCTTGAAATCAGAAATCTGGCTTTAGCAAAATGTCAAGCACATAATTTCTGTTTGTTTGCTTCCATTCCATTCAGCATGAACTTGGAGGGCTTTGTGATTATACTTTGGTAAAGTTCACTGCCATTCTGAATAGGGTACAGCGTGGAATTGGGGCACCCTGGGGAGACAAAGCTTCATAGCTGTGGTCCCTGTTCTCATCTTTCATCACCCTACTGCTCAGCTCCAAGCCTTATCCACCTGTCTTCAATCCCTAGGTGTTCAGTGGAAGAAAAGTGGGATATATCGGTGCCACCACAGTTCTTCTCAGTCCTTTATTTCCTGCGTTTTCTGATTCTCCCAGCAGCACAGCTACTATGAACATGGCCTCTGCCCCATGGGAGCATGAAGTCCTATTGCCACTGAAAAGTAGTACGTGGTAGTTGTTTTAACATTTACTTTTCAAATGTTTTTAATTGTACTTTTGAACTGTGAGCTACTTTGAGTCCCAGTTTTGGGAAATGCAGGATATCATCACGATCACCATCATCATTGTAATCATCATCTTCAACAACAACAGCAAAATGCAAAATACTTATTTTGTCCATTAATTCTCTGAAGGCAAGCTCTGGTAAGAGAAAAACATGCTGAAACCAATGATTTTTTTTGTTCCAAAGGATACCCATTGATTTGTTTGACAGATCTTTTTGCCACCTTATACCTTTTTGAGCCGTTGGAAAGGGCAGTCATTCTGTAGCAAAATTAGCCATGCCTTAGGCTGATTTGAAGGCTAGCTATTAGAGTTGTGCATTTTTAATTCGTATTTCAGATCAAATTCGTTAAATTCATGCATACGAATCAATATTAGAAACATGCAGGAAAGGTGGGGGAATTGAAACACCAATCATTTTTGTTTAGATTCTGGAACATTCAGATACATCCCAAGGTCAGATTAATTTTCAGTATAAGTATTAAGCAACTTTTGTAAAGCCATGAAAACATAAAGTTCTTTAAAAGCCAATCCTTTTTCTTTGGCCCAATTGCCAAAAGGAAGGCACTGGGGGCGGGATTAAAGTTAATGGAAAGAAGACTGACAACACTGCCATCTTAAATGTAGTTTGGAAGGCAAGGCCCCTGTGGCAGAGAATGCAAAATGCCCTGCCCTAAACTACATTTCTCAGAATGCAATATCCAGCATCAGAAAGCCCAATGAGGGCTGCTGCAGCCAGTCATTTAGAGTCAGTCTAATAACAATAAATAAAATTATTGAATCTGCAAAGAGGACTAAAGTAAGTAAAAGTATAAATCTGTGCTAAGTTGAAGTTATGTGTCATAAAGACAGACAGACATTCAAGGGAATTCCTCTTGTCCCATTTTGGGGGATAAATTGTTTTGGTCTAAACTTTTAAAAATCCCCCCAAAATCTGTAGATGTGCGAATCTTTCTGAAACTTCTGTGGAATGATTCCCTGGTTATCTTGTACATTGTATATAAAATTCAAGTAGATAGCTCTTGTAATTTTTTTTAAAAAACATTGTTTATAAACTTTTGAAATTTCCCCAAAGATCCGTGGATAAGTGAAACATTCTGAAATTTGGTGGGCCAACAGTGGTAAATGTGTTCTACCACTATAGCAAGTTTCAATCCAATAGCTTTAAAAATGAGGGAGAAAAAAGTCCCTGAAACATCCCAATTATAGTAATGCACAATTACGACAATGAAATAGTAATGAAATTTTGTTCCTCTTGTTATAGTAACGAATTTTTCACGAACTACTTTAGAAACACCTTAGAAATGAAGCACCAGCCCCCACCACCATTTTTAAAATGACCTTTGAACTACTTTTGTAATGGGTCGCACATCTCTTCTAGTTATTTGAAAGGATTGGGTGGAGGAAGAACTAACCCGAAGAAAAAGCTATTGTAGTTGCCATGCAGGAAGATGTCAACACTGTGAAGTGATGCTTTACACTTCTTGGCTTCTTGTTTTTGAAAAAAAAAATACTGGGCTGGGTTCCTACATTGGGGCACCCAGCTATCCCTTAAAAGCCTTGGTTTTTATTCCTGTTTTGTATATTGTTATAATGTTGTTTTATTTTGTTTTATACTATTGTTTGCATTTAAATGTGTTACATTTTAAACTGTGTTGATTGGGCTTGGCCCCATGCAAGCTGCTCCAAGTCCTTTCGGGGAGATGGAGGTGGGATACAAAAATAAAGTTATTATATTACTATATTATTATTACCTTTGAATCCTGGCAGAGCGTGAATGATTTTTGATCTGCTGGAGAGCGAGGCACTCAGTGATGATCCAGCCCTCTCCTGGTAGCAAATTGCAATACAAGAAGCAGCTCTGACATGATCCCACAAGGAACTCTTGCTGCTAGGAGGGGGCTGCACACATCATAGTAGGGATACCGTTGCTTGTTTATAAAGCCATTGTTCTACCAATTCTGTTGTACACCTGCAAAACATGAACCATGTACAAACATCTCTCTTGACCTCTGAAAACATTCCATCAGCATTGACTTTGAAAAATCCTGCAAATCTCTTGGGAAGACCGGCGGACAAATGCCAATGTTCTGAAGGAAGCAAAGACCAACAGCACTGAAGTGATGATTCACCACTGTCAACTTCACTGGACCGAATGCCATATTGACCGAATGCCGGATCACCGTCTCCCAAACTAGTTACTTTTTTCTCAGCTCAAGAAGAGAGATTTCAGTGGACAGCAAAAGAGATTTAAAGATGGGCTTAAAGCTAAACTTGAAAAATGTGGCATAAACTTACTTTACTCAGGTGATCCCTCATTGTCCGAGTATGATAGTCTTCCAAGATCAGTGTACTGGTGGTGGGTCCATAGGTGACTGCAGAGCCCTATTCTTGATCTGCATTGTCTCCTGCAGTGAGGGCATTGGTTTCCAGGTGGAAGGCAATCCCGGTTGCGCCTTCCTCTTGGCACGTTTCTCTATTTCGCCCTCCATTCGCCCTCCTCTTCAAATTCTACAGCACTGCTGGTCACAGCTGACCTCCAGCTGGCGCGCTCAAGTGCCAGGGCTTCCCAGTTCTCAGTGTCTATGCCAGAGTTTTTAAGGTTGGCTTTGAGCCCATCTTTAAATCTCTTTTCCTGCCCACCAACATTGTGTTTTCCACTCTTGAGTTCAGAGTAGAGCAACTGCTTTGGGAGATGGTGGTCAGGCATCTGGACAACGTGGCCAGTCCAGCGGAGTTGATGGCAGAGGACCATTGCTTCAATGTTGGTGGTCTTTGCTTCTTCCAGCATGCTGATGTTTGTCTGCTTGTCTTCCCAGGAGATTTGCAGGATTTTTTCCTGCATAAACACTGAGAACTGGGAAGCCCTGGCCCTCAAGCACTGGAACTGGAGGTCAGCTGTTACCAACAGAGCTACGGATTATGAAGAGGCACAAATAGGGGGTGAAAAGGGGCATTGGTCACTGCAAAGGTACAGTGACTGTAAATTCCAATAATGATTATGTTGTACATCTGGATTACAATATTTTAAGTCTAAAAAGGAGGCCAGCCTTTGCATTTTGTGCCAAATAACGATCAAAGCCCTATCTCTTCTGTCAGGCTTATCCAGACAATCTTAAACTATGAATTTTAAAATTGCATTCTATTAGTATTTTGTTTTCATCTTGACACTATTTATTTTAATATTTGTATTTTATGGCATTGTGTTTTATCTGGGTGCGTAAACTGTGTTGTACCCCACCTCAAGCTAGGTGGTAACAAGTAAAATGGATGATGGTGGTGGTAATGTGTTGGCATTCTCTTGCTCACTTTGCTGCTTCAGACTTTGGATGCCTAATTTCTATTTTGAAAGGCTCAACTAAAAGGCAAGTCCCTCAATGCTAGAAAGTTAAAGACTGTAGGAAGATTGCCTTTTTGGGGGAGGATTCTTTCTTGGGAAGGATGCCTTAATTTTGCCATTCCCTCAAAGCTACACCTCTGCTTATTTATTTATTTATTTATTTATTGCGTCAGGCGCAAATTGAGAATACAGTTATAATGTATAGAAAAACAACAAACAAAGTTAAAACTGTGGTATTATATTAAATGTCCTTTGATCAGAAGCTGGCCACTTGGAGTGCCTCTGATGTTGCTGTAAGAAGGTCCTCCATTGTGCATGTGGCAGGGCTCAGACTGTATTGTAGTCAGTGGTCTGTGGTTTGCATTTCTCCACATTCGCATGTCATGGACTCTACTTCGTAGCCCCATTTCTTAAGATTGGCTCTGCATCTCGTGGTGCCAGAGTGTATTCTGCTCAGCACCTACCATGTCACACAGTCTTCTGCGTGTCCAGGTATCAGCCACCAATTGAGGTTCCAGGTTTTAGCCTGCCACTTTTGGACTCTCGCTTGCTGAGATGTTCCTACATGTATCTCTGGAGATCTTAAGAAGCTATCTTCTTGATTTAAGACATTGATATGCTGGTTGATATCCAAACAGAGGATGGGCCGGAGATGTCAATGTCTTGGTCTTTTCATTACAGGCTGCTACTTCCTGATGGATGTCAGGTGTGTAATACTAGCTAAGCAGTATAATTTCTCCAGTGGTGTAGGGTGTAAACATTCTGTGATAATGCGGCATGTCTCATTAAGAGCTACATCCACTGTTTTAACATGGTGAGGTGTATTACACATTGGGCATGCACACTCAGCAACAGAGTATACCTCTGCTGACCTGTTAGCACCCATGCCACCAAATATCTTGGGAAGGATAGGGAGCATCCAGGCAGCACCCAGCTATTTCTGCAGCTGGATGCAGCATTTTTTTATTCGTTTAGTTGCTTCCAACTCTTTGTGACCTCATGGAGCAGCCCACGCCAGAGCTTCCTATTTGCCTTGGCCCCCAGCTCCTACAAGGTCAAGCTGGTCACTTCAAGGATACTATCCATCAATTTTGCCCTTGGTCGCCCCCTCTTCCTTTTTCCTTCCATTTTCCCCAGCATCATTATCTTCTCCAAGCTATGTGGCCAAAGTACTTCATCTTTGCCTCTAATATATTTTCCTCCAGTGAGCAGCTGGGATTTTTTTCCTGGCATATTGATTGGTTTGATCTTCTTGTGGTCCAAGGTATTCTCAGAATCTTCCTCCAACACCACGGTTCAAAAGTGTCTATCTTCCTTTGCTCAGCCTTCCTTATGGTCCAGTTATCATATCCATAGGTTATTAAAGGAAATACAATTGCTTTAACTATGTGGATCTTTGTTGCCAATGTGATGTTTCTACTGTTCACCATTTTATCGATATTGGTCATTGCTCTCCTCCCAAGAAGTAAACGTCTTCTGATTTCCTGTCTGCAGTTTGCGTCTGTGCCTAGAAATACGACGTCTGTCAATGCCTCCACATTTTGTCCATCTATTTGCCAGTTATCAATCAGTCTGGTTGCCATCATCTTGGTTTTTTTGATGTTCAACTGCAACCCAGCTTTTGCACTTTCTTCTTTCACCTTGGTTAGAAGGCTCCTCAGCTCCTCCTCGCTTTCGGCCATCAAAATGATATCATCTGCATATCTAAGGTTGTTAATATTTCGTCCAGCAATTTTAACTCCAGCCTTGGATTTCCGGACAACCTCATCTGCAGAGAGAGAAGCGGAAACAAAATGTTCAAAAGGATTTTAAAAGAAAGCATTATTTGCTTTCATGACAGTCAAACATTCTAGACTTAGTGAGTTTCAGATTCAGAAGGCTCCGATGCAGTAATGATTAACAGCTATTAATGAGTAATAAATGATAAGAGAAGTTCATGCTTTTTGTTTCAGTATTCCTAACCTTTTAAGACAAACTTAGCAAGCCACGTAGCACACCATGACAGTCTTCCGACCTGTCAAGCATTTACGATGAAAAATTAACAGCATTATTCTCTCCCACCTATCATTAAAGGAAATACATACATCAAGACCATTGTGTGGGAGTTGTTCGTTTGCTTGTGATGAAGGGATGGCGTCACTCTGCCAGCACATTCATCCCTCATGTATTTTGACAATGCGCCTTGCTTTAAATATGATAAGCATCTCAAATCCAGCCCAGTTAATCTCACTAAATTATATCTTATCCACCTGCCACACAGTCATTGTTTAATGAAATATGTACTGCCTTTTCTTTTTTTAAAGAAGCATTGTGTGAATGATGAGTGATGGAAGTCTTGCAGGAAGTGTTTAGAGTATAATGCAAAGAGTAGCTGAATGAAATGTTGAATATCCATCTGGACAACTAGTTATTTTTGTAAAATACACTTTCAAATTGTCAGATGTGGGATATCTTCCCCTCCAAAAAAAAAAAAAAGCCTTATCACACTTCCATTGCTTCTTTTGAAATCCTCTGGAATTTAGGAGTGAGGTGGATGGATGGAGACTGAAATTGCAAATTTGCTTCTAAAATTAAATTAAAGGGAAACACAGAAGACAACTGGGTTGCTGTAGGTTTTTCGGGCTGTATGGCCATATTCTAGAAGTATTCTCTCCTGATGTTTTGCCTGCATCTATGGCAGGCATCCTCCTATGTTCAGCCAAGAACAAGAGGGATCCTCTCACCTCTGCAGGAGTCTATTATATAGCATGCAGCTGTGGACAAGTCTACATAGGGACCACCAAATGCAGCCTACCACCCAAGTTAAGGCTTTCATACAGGGACAATTCCTTTCTAGATTTTCTGTTTTTCCTCCACCACAGACATCCCAGTGTTTCTTAGTCTCTCCATTGGTGTGGAATTTGCATGACCCCGCCAATTGCTTCTCCCTTACATGCCCAAACACGAATTAAGGAACGTGAAAGGCACTGCAGACTACTTCAGCCAGAGAAGTCAGCCATAGCAGAGCACCTGATGAACCAACCAACAACCACCATGTCAGACTACACAGAGAAGCCATTGAAATCCATCAGCATGTGGACAATTTCAACAGAAAATGAACAAAATCTGGCTACCAGTATTTAAAAAAACTCTAATATTAGAATAGTAAATTAAAAACAACAAACACAGGGGAACTCCAGGGAAGAAACCATCAGGGGCAGCTAATCATGTCTCAACAAAGGATTCCCCCAGGCAGTAAGAAACCACACCAAAAAACTGTCAGGCCACCAAATGCTAATCAAGGTGGCCAACTGAAACATTCACACCTACCTCCCTATATCGCCTTGCCTCCGTTGAGATTTCCTTGAAGATCTGTTCCTCAAAAGTGAGATAATAATAATATAACAGTAATATCCTTTTTTTTTTACCCCACCTCCATCTCCCTGAAGGGACTCGGTGCGGCTTCCATGGGGCCAAGCCCAATCCACAGAGTTAAAATGTAACACATTAAAAAGCATAACATCAATAAAACAACACAAAAAGGACATTATAACAATATATATAAAACAAGCATCAAAACCAACAACCAATAGTATAATTCAAGTCTCGTTATGGGTGGGTGCAACAATTTAGAGGACAGGGCTAGTGAGTAAAGTGCATAAGTCATATAGCAGCAGTAAGGATAAGAGCAATATAAAAAGGGTCATTATAACTTTGGATGCAACATTATCTCCAGATTACTTGTGCCATCGCACCTGGGGGCTATGACTCTTAGTGAAAGAGGCATGGACGTGGCATCTTTCCCCAGGGGATTGCTTCTTGCCCTCCTACAGGAAACTGGAACTCCCAAAGACCAAAACACAACAGATAACTCGAAATGGTATTTATTGTTCACAATGAGTTGTCTTTCTCAGGCATAAGCTTGATGTTTCAACAGGGATAAAGGAAATATACTTTACAATCTCTGAAGTCCAAGGAGTTTGCAGCTGAGAAACTTTTCCTGTTTCCTCTTTCCTCAATGTCTGTGAATATCGGAATAAACACAACCCCGGTCCAATGGCCTATGTTGAAGGGACAAGACCTTCCTCTGGTGCCAAAAGAACCGGTTTGAAGGCGCTTGGATCTCCTCAATGGTGTCCAGGACGATCTGGACATAAAGCATGAGTCCCAAGGGTAAAAAACCTTAGAATTGGTGCTGAGAGGTAATTTAAGCAGGGGCTTTTAGAGCCAAGTCTCTTACTCACGTCCATCTGATAGAAACTCTGATGGCAGAATGAAGAAAGGGAAGCACTCACCTCCTCCAGGAAGAGGAGGAGCCAAACAATTGAGCTTGAGAAAGCAATTCAACTGGTGCAAACAACACTGATTGACAGCTATAAATAACCAATCAATCCAACTATACATAAGCAGGGTAAAAAGGCAGGATTAAGCATGATACAACAGTTTAAATCTTGCAACTAACAGTTCTACACATAGGTGGTGCCACTCGCGCCATCACATACTTTTGTTTTAGGTTTCCAATTATTTTCTAAAACCTGATTTTATTGAAAGAGGAAAAACAATATCACTCTAAATCGATAAATAAATTATAAAGTTGCCTGCAGCACCTCCCCTCTGGAGTAGAAACAGCTTAAATGCCTAACATGACAGGAAGAGGAGCCTGGGAAGCCACCCCCCCCCCCCCCGCACCCAATAATGGGCCAATCGAAAATGGATCTTTCAGCAAAAACAGATATATGCCATCTTAAATTTGGGAATCTCCCAAAAAACAAATCAGGGCCCCTACTGAAAGCCGGACACCAAAACGGATCAAGGTTTACTCAGATTGCACAAGACAAATAAAATCCATATTATCTGATTTGAACTGGAGTATATGGCAATGTAGACTCAGATACTCCAGTTCAAAGCAGATAATGTGGATTATCTGCCTTGATATTCTGGATTATATGACAGTGTAGAAAGGTCCTAAAACAAGAAGACTAACAAGCATAGAAACAAATCTATATATCTCTCTCTCTTTTTTGTGATTTTTTAAAATTCTAACTGGTTTGCTCCATTTAAGAAATATTATATATCCATACATCTACATTTAATAACATGCTACTAATTCATAAATTCCCACAATTGATGAATCCTCCCATCACTGTTACAGCATATTAATAAATAAATCTCAAATCTTTCTTAAGGCTAGACAAATAGTTCTCTATCAGCCTATTCAATTTGTCGATCTCAATTAGTTCATAAATCTTTGCCTGACACATCAAAGTCTACTTCCAATTCATATTTATTGAGTATTACTTGTAACAGAATGTACTGATATTAAGAAATGGCACCCCAAATTATGAAATAGCATAAAATAATGTAAATAGAAGCCACTGCTCCGCCAGGTCCTAGCGAGCGTGCACTTCTTTCTCTTACATTAAGCTTTTGTATGATGTGTCTCTGGAATGCTGTCTGATCACACTCAAACCTCTTTCTTTTAATTTCCATAATTCCCTCACAATAAACTGAGAGACATTGGGGGGGGGGGGGGGAAGCACTCAATGAATTTGCATCAGAGTTCCTGGATCCATTTCTTGTTACCATTGATAAGATTGGGGCTATCTGTGGGAAAGATCCAGCACCAATGCCTCATGTCAGCCTCACCTATTCAAATAGTCATCATCCCCAAATATCCATTGTGTACATTGGACTAACCCTATTGTGTTAACCAACCAGAGCTAACTCATTAAGTCCATCAAGGACTCATTTCCCAGTGCCACATTGCATTCCTTTCTGACATGGATTGGCACTTCAAATTCTCCAGTGACAGTTTATTGAATTTCCCACTACACGAAGAGCCAACCAGAAGTGAAGTTTGATGGAGTTCAGAGCCACTCATGACGTAATTCCTAGCCGGACGGTTTTTCAGCCAATTAAGAGCTGGTACTGGATATCTTGAATAGCTGTCAGATGAAATTAAAATGCTTTGTATTTTCAATTGTGTTATGTTAGTACTTTGGAGTGTTTTTTCTGCTGTTCACTGAGAATAAACCTCTGGTTTTGCCTTTTACCTGTCTGTATTTGATTTGGCCTTCTGGGATGCTAGATACACCAGGTCCACTGAACTCATGATATTAGTGGAACTGAAATTGCTCAACAATACAGCCTTGCATGCAGCCTTGACCTCAATAGAACAATTTTCATAGAAAGGAGCTCCCATGTCAATGGCGCACAAGACCTGCTTTGGTATGTAGTCTGAACCTCAAAGGTGATATTCAAGGTGTTCAGCATTTTGGATATCCCCTTTAAAGTAAAGCCCACAGTGGCACCTCTGTCCCCCTGACATGGAAGACACCAGGCACCACTGGGCGAATGCAAACATCCTGCAATGTTGCATTACTTTTCAGGTAGCACAAACCTCCTGGTTCATTGTAACATCTTCTGAAAACATCTTCCCTGCCTTTCCTATAGAGATAAGTTCCTCCTTTTGTTTATCTCAAAACCTTTTAAAAAAATTAGTTGGCTGTCTCCCAGTGAAGGTGGAAGGAGGTGAACGGAGCAGTAATTTTTAGTGGTATCTGGAGTTAAATGCTTTGCTTTTGGTTTCGGAACATTATTCTAGCAGCCTCCACTGAGCGTGTCCAGCTGCCTGTCAACTATACAATAACAGAGAAAGGAGGATGGCTCTGGTATGTAAGAAGAGCTGCCAACAGTTTACTTTCTGCACCATGGAACAAAACAGTCTTTCTGGCCAAAAGCCACAAAGCCAGCACTTGGGTGAAATTCACTATCCTGTTCCATCCTTTAAAGGAGGTTTGGGAGAACCTTCCTTTATGCTGGGTACCCTGCAACTACATCTCTTTAACAAGGGAATTGCAAGCACCCCAGTGAGCCAAATGAAAGGCACATCTAATACCATGGCAGTTAGTCGTGCCACGTGGGGCAGTGAACCTGCTCCAGGTTACAATCCTAAATTTAAAAGTGGTACTGCAAGAAGACTGCTGTATGAAGATATCTGTGTTAGCTAAGATGAATAAGCTGGTGATGCTGATCTCCCTGATCAAGAAAGACTGAGGGCAGTTCCACACATGACTTTAACTTGGTTCCAATTTGGTTTCTTAAACCTGACTTGTCCCGGGTTACTGTCCACATACCTCCCCACAACATCCATGTTTTACTGGGGGGGGGGGGGGGGTAGTGGTGTCCAGATGCCTTGCTGGACTTTCCACCAAAACAACTGGATACAAAACAACCCCCCGCATCCAGAAAAAAACCTTAAAACTCAAAAATAACTTACCCAGCTGCCATTTCTCCTTCTCCAGAGCTCTTCTGGTGCGTAGAAATAATGCACCAGGAGAAGTGGGGGCGCAGGTGTTTTTTTTAGTTTTAAGGCTTTTAAAAGGGTTTGGGGGGGTGGGATTGGGCTGTCTTGGGTTCTTCCTGCTCTGGGAGCCCAAAAAACCTAAGACAGCTGTGAATAAATGAGTTGTTTATTGTACTAGCCATAGGCCAAGACAGCTGTGTAGATTGGGACCAGAAGTCATGCAACACAATCCCCGGGCCCAATCCCCACAGTGCCCACACCTGGAAAGACCTGGGTCTTCTGAAAGACATGGGTCTTTCCAGGTGTCAAATTAATTCAGGACAAAACGGGGTTTTCTTGCTTTGTCCCGAATTAATTTGTTTTACCTGAGAAATCGCTTGGATGCCCCAGAGAAAAACACAGGCGCTCAGGTGTTTCAGGCACTGTTTGGATGAACCCTGGGACTTATTTATTACTTCTTTTCATGGGGACAAACTATTGGTTTTCTTATTTAGAAGAATGCTATTAAAAGTAGAAGGGTAGTTATACAGAGATATTATAAAGAAACAGAATACTGAGAAGTTAAAATCAACAAGCAAGGAGTGTGAGGTTTAGATATTAGTTTTTATTGATGTATGTGTAGTATGTGCTTCATAGATGGGTTGTGTGGGGTTATAGTTATTAGGATGATTGTTTTAGATTATGTTAGTTGTAGTTTACTCTAGATTACTCTAGATAGATGTTTTTGAACTGTGGTGTTGGAGGAAGGTTCTGAGAGTGCCTTGGACTTCGAAAAGATTCAACCAGTCCATACTTCAAGAAATAAAGCCTGACTGCTCATTGGAGGGAAGAATATTAGAAGCCAAGATGAAGTACTTTGACCACATCATGAGAAGAAAGGAAAGCTTAGAAGACAATGATGCTGGGGGGAAAGGAAGTAAAAAGGAAGAGGGGCCGACCAAGGGCATCCTTGAAGTGACTGGATTGACCTTGAAGGAGCTGGGGGTGGTGATGACCGACAGGGAGCTCTGGCATGGACTGGTCCATGAAGTAACAAAGAGTCAAAAACAACTGAACGAATGAACAACAAAGTTTACTCTTTCATATTAATGTAAATGTATTGTTTATATGGGGAGATACTGTCTTTTTGATTTGTGCAGTTTGTTTCTCTGGATATGTTTGTTTGTTTTTCTGTTTGTAGGTTTGTTTTCTTGAATAACAATGTTAAAGTGGCATCGTAAGCTGGATTCACACTGCCATATAATGCAGTTTGAACTGCATCATATGATCAGTGTAGACCCATAAAATACAGTGCAGTGCAGTTCAAACTGACCATATAATACAATTCAAAATGCATTATATGACAATATAGAATAGAGTGAAATAACTTTCAAAAGTAGCAGATGTTGTGGAGACAGGAGTAGTCAACTCCCACTATTTCACTGGAGTTCTTCTGGCTATCTCCCTTGTTGCTCTGGCTTCACTCAGATGTGGCAATGCTGTGCCTGTGTTGGTCTTAATGTAGGGTTTGGCTTGTTGTTTAGTTTGCTTTTCTACTCAGAATGAGGAGAGGATGCATTAGCAACCCTCACTTGAGATCTTGGGTCAATCATGCCTGCGGAAGCTGAGAAAGCCAAAGTTCTTCATTGTCACATTGTAATATTCTTCAGGAGATGTAGTTCTGGTGATCATATATGAGTGATAGAGATCTAGAGTGTGTTTTATAAAGGTGACAGCAGAAGGCAATTTCCCAACACTCAGGCTGAGATAAAAGGCAATGATGAAGATAATGCATTTTCCAAGTTTTGAAGTATGAACAAAGTTAACATAAATCACTGCGCTGGTTTCTGTGTTAGGCTCAGCTGTTTTATTGTTGCCATTTAGTTATTCTTGCAACAACAAAAGGGGGAAACAAAATAAATAAAGCATACACTTATTCTTGGATCCAGAAGGCCTTGGAGCTGCCACTAAAGGGTGCTACTGACTTCAAATAACTATTAAATCCTACACAATTGCAATGCCAGATAATAATCTATCTCCATATTTTCAGGGTTTTCTACCATCTTTGACTCAGAGATAAACTGGGGATGCCACTGAGCATGCATAACAATGCAGATGCTATTTTCACTGGATTAATGGCTGTTGCTGCTCCTAAATTTGCACTTGTCTTGCGCTAGAATTTTGCACTCATCTGTTGATAATGGATTTCCACAGCATCACTAATTCTAGTGCTTTCAATGGGGAAAGCAAAGAACGGAGACAAAAGCATCATCTTTCCTCTGCTGGTAGACTGAACTCCTTTCCTCTTTGCTGCCCTGCCACCAGAAATAACCTAAAGCAGTGGTTCTCAACCTGTGGGTCCCCAGGTGTTTTGGCCCACAACTCCCAGAAATCCTAGTCAGTTTACTAGCTGTTAGGATTTCTGGGAGTTTTTCTGGAAGATGAAGATAGCATCTCTTCTCTTCCAGGTTGTCTGATAGAGCAAGATGCTGGTCACTCTGCTGTAAGAACAACAGAAAGGTCCATAGGGAGAAATTGTCAAGATTCTTTGGAATTTGGGATCATGCTCTATTACTGGGGACAGTTGATATATTGGGCACATGAACAATCATACAATCATACAGCAGGCATTGATGCCAAGGGTCTTCTAGCACAACTCCCTACCATGCAAGAATACACAACTAAAGCAGTCCTGAGAGATGTCTGTCCAACCTCAATTTAAAAACTTCCAAAAGTAGAGTCCAACACCCTCTGAGGCAGTAGAACAGTCCTTATAATCAAGCTCTCTTTTCCTATAACTTGAATCCATTAGTTCGTGGCCTACTTTCTGCAGCAGGAAAAAAACAAGCTCAGCCTATGGTCTACGTGGTAGCGCTTTATATATTTAAAGGTGACTGTCATCTCACCTTTCTTCTTTCCTTCAGAGTAAACACTCCCAGCACATTACACCCTTAGGGCTCGGTTTGCAAAACTTTTACCACCTTGATCACACTGCCCTGGATTCATTCCAGCTTGTCACTTGTCACTTCAACTATGGTGCTTGGAACTGGACATGCATATAGATAAAACTGTTATGGAAAAGACTGTAACAGGTTTAAAATAATCCCATTGTTACATGTTGGGAGGTATATTAGGCTAAGTACAGCTTCCGGCTGTGTTGAACTCTTCACCCTGTGTGATGTTTCAGAGATAAATGGCTTCCCCGCTACAAATAGCTGGATGTAATACGCTTCTGCTGCTGTGGTTCTTCCTTCCCTCTTCCCTTGTCTTAAAGTCATGGTCACATAAAGGCTTGTTATGTTGTAGAGGTTGGGTTTTGGCTATTTGTAGATCCTAGGATGATTGAGGAAGGCATAAAAGCACCAGCTTTTGTCACACTCTTGGTGACATCTTGTGAGTGGCATTACAGGTGTAAATTAATCCTACATTTGTCTATGTCTGTTTTTAAACACTGTGCAGGATGGTATTTCCTTTCTTGCTGCAACCAGTCAGTGGGACTTTGGTTGCAACAAGGGATCACAGAAGTGTCTGGTTGTGTACCTGTAGTCAGACACGAAAGTATTACATCAACTGCGGAGACCTCTAGAAGACCCCAATGGACATCAGCAGATGATGTAATAGCTTCACATTTGGCTATGGGAACATAGCTTGAAGATTTGATTTTCCCCCTCACACTGTCCTCTGGGTATAAATAGAGATTCTAGTAACTATATAATGGGTTCATGTATGGTCAGTGCTTTAGTTTACTTTCTGTGCTATGTAGAACTAATATGCCATGTTGAGTCGTGCAGGATTGTAGTCCTCCAGCATCTCTCCAGGATAGAAGTACTTGCACATGCCTCAGACATTAGTGGGCACATCCCTACACAGTAGGTGGAATTATGAGTTTTCTCTGCTGTGAGATTGCCTCTTTGTCATCTTTGACATCTCCTTCTACACAACAGCTTTGTCAAGTGTTGTCCATGACTTTCAGGATGCCTAGAAGGGAAATGAGGTGCATACTGTCATGGGCGCTATATTATATTTTTTATATATATAGTGCTATATTCACCTGCCTTGCGAAGCAGATGAATATAGCACTAAATGAGACATGTAGAATAATCACAAGATGTCTAAAACCTAGACCTGTTGATAGACTCTATAACCTAGCTGGCATTGCCCCCCTGATGTGAGACGGGAAGTTGCTGCTAATTGTAAGAGAAATAAGGTTGAACACTGTGAAAGCCACCCATTATATGGCTATCAGCCTCCTCCCAGTAGACTTAAATCAAGGAAGTTTCATGAGAATGACTGTGTCTCTAAATGTTCCTCCAGCAACAGCAAGAATATCTCTGTGGGCAACAAAATCAGGCAATTCCAAGTGGATGGCCCCCCACGAGGGTCTTCCTCTAGGGGCAAACCAAGAACAGGCAACTTGAAGTTCTTTAACAGACTTAGAAGTGGAATTGGCAGATCAAAAGACAACCTGGGTAAATGGCACTACCTAGAAGAACCCTCCACTTTGTGTGACTGTGGAGCAGGACAAACAACTCATCATTTGTATGCTTGCCCACAATACCTAGCAGCTTGTGATCCCTTTATTTTATTAGTTTTAGATAAAGTATTTTATCAGTTTTAGATAAACTATTTTATGCAGTGCTTTTGACTCAACATAAATACTGTCAGGGTTTCAAATCAGCATGAATTTCCCTTTTGTATAGTGGAAGGGATTCTTTACTCCTGTTAGGGAGCAAAATACCTTCTTGAACTGAAATGGTCCCTCAAGAACAAAAACAACACACAGACACAAAGCTGTTTGTTCCAACTGGAGTTGTTGTAATAGTACAAATACTAACACAGCATGTACTAACTCACTCTTCATACCACAACCTCCAACCCTCATCAAACTAACACAGGGTTACTACAACCTATATACTATAGTCTCAGCACTAGCCACCACACCCCAGTTACAATGACACCTGTGGTTAAACCGGAGACACTGATCCTGTTATTACTTAAAGAAATGCTATGTAACCTACAAATATAAACCTGACATATACAACACATCCGTGAGTTCCATAGTATTACAAAAACAGGATATCAGTGGAAAGTATGCATTTGGGCAGGGTTTGATTACCTCCTGTGGCCTGTGAACTTGGTAGGATGGTGGAGGGAAGTCATCTTTGACTTCTAGTACTTTGAGAGAGGTGTTGATCAGATCTAAGGTGGGATATTGGTCTACAATTTCAAATGTAAATGAACTCACTTTCTGCTGAGGTCCTTCCCTGGTGGAAATATCAACTGGGACACTCCTTTAGAGCAGACCTCTTCAACCTGTGGCACCCCAGGTGTTTTGGACTTCAACTCCCAGAATTTCTGACCATTGAACAAACTGGATAGAGCTTCTGGGAGTTGGAGACACAAAAACCTGTAGGGCTGTAAGATGACGAGGCCTGCTTTAGAGAGTGCCTTTTAGGTAGATCATTTCTAGTCTTGCAATTTTCAGAGTTCTCCCCTGACCAAGATACAGTCAAGAAGTTGAGCCTTGACAGCAATTAATCTGGGATCAGTAATCCAAGGATGTCATAGTATTCCATCTAGCTCCATTTTTCCATTTCCACTTGATTATGAAACTTGTGACCACGAAGAAGAAGATGATGTATACTGGAGATGTTATATACTGGATATGTTGTGCTAACTTCAGAACACTCCAAACAAAACTGATAGTGGGCAGAAAACTTTTCACCTCTTATTGGATTAGTCAGGAAATTAAAGCCAAGACTGTAATGTTTTGTTTTGCTATTGCTCGAATGAAAAGGTACACCAAGGGAACTCTCCACAGATGTACTAGTCTCACTTTCAGGAGAGCCAGAAGGATTTTTGCCTCTCCAAGACAGAAATTAATATCCCACACATATTAGAAAAGAAACAGGAGCTCAGATATGAACTGGAGACATTTTGGCCTCAGAACAATAACTTCCCCGGTTGAGTTAAATGCATTTTGACTCAGTGAATGCTAGGTTTCTATTGACAGGAGATAATCACATCCTACAGCACAAAATGATTATAGGTGTGGATGCTGAGCTGGGACTTTAGCCATTCCGGAAGGTGTGAACATTTACTCTTACTATTTTGCTGGTTGTTTACTGATGTTTTAAATGTTTAGAATTTTCTCAAAGCACTGTAGGTCACCCATGCTGGAATCCACCTGGACAAACACACAAAGACTAAAATAACACATTTACAAATTGGTTGAAAATCATGGTTTTACTGGCAGGAGAATAGAAGTAGGATAAGTGGTAGAATCCCATTATTTTATTCTGTTCATTCCAAGTATAGAAGGAATATAATTTCTACATGCACTTTACGCCACCCTAAGCACATTCTGCTGGTGGAAAGATAGGTGAAGAAGACATTGAACTAGAGTGTCATTCACTCTTAAACTGGCGTCCTTTTTCAGGAAGCTTTTCTAACCAAGAAAGTGTTCAGAAATGGTTCACAATGCCAGTTTTCACATGCCCAATCCCCGTCTCCCAAAGCTCTACTCCGAATTCAAGAATGGAAAATGGAATACTGGAGGACTGGAAAAGAGATTTAAAGATGGGCTTAAAGGCAAACTCAAAAACTGTGGCATAGACATCGAGAACTGGGAAGCCCTGGCCCTTGAGCGCTCTAACTGGAAGTCAGCTGTGACCAGCAGTGCTGCAGAATTCAAAGAGGCACAAATGGAGGGTGAAAGGGAGAAATGTGCCAAGAGGAAGGCACATCAAGCCAACCCTGACCGGGACCACCTTCCATCTGGAAACCGATGTCCTCACTGTGGGAGAACATGCAGATCAAGAATAGGACTCCACAGCCACCTACAGACCCACCACCAGGACACCACATCTGGAAGACAATCGTCCTCGAGCTATGAGGGATTGCTTAGTAAGTAATAAGTAAAAACATGTAAACAGCACTTGGTATTTGGGAGGAATTTTCCGATAAATCTCTCAACATGTCACTTTTTCTGAAAACCAGGAATAATAAGTTGAAAGATGTTGCTAAAATCCCATATCAAGGACACGGATCATAATTTTATACTCATTAGCAAATTATGACATTGCACAACATGATGCACAAACCACTTATTTGCCCATAATGCAAGTGCCTTTGCAGTTAACCATGATACATGCAGAAATCCATTAGCTCAGCTACTTCATATTCTTCCTTCCCTCCTCCCATCACTGGAGGATATGGAGGTGTTGATGTGTGTCCATTGCAGGGACGAGGAGAGAGTGGTGAAGCACAAGGTGGACATGAGGACTTGCAGACAACTGTTGGCAGAAAACCATCAGATTCACTTGCATCATTGTGGGACAGGGATCTATGAAATGGAAATCCAGCTGGACATTCAGTTTCCAATATGGGCAATGATGTGGAAAATGATGAATTGAGAGCTGGATCCTATCGTCCTTTTAAAGAGAAGATCTGGGCAAGTACCCAGCAGCTAGAAATTACTTGAACTCCTTCTTGGCCAAGTCCAGTTACTCTCTCAGAAGTGACTGGGTGACTTGTAACTCCTGAAACCATGGCTATGCTGTAGGCACTGAAGATTATGGGAGATATGAACTACATCTCCCCTAAATCACTATTATTTCTTCCACAATCCCTCCAGTATTTTCTGTTGGCCATGGTGGTTCTGTGTGGGAAGTGTGGCCCAATTTTATCATTGGTGGGGTTCAGGGGGCTCTTTGATTGCAGTTGAACTATAAATCCCAGTAACTACAACTCTCAAATGTCAAAGTCTATTTTCTCTAAACTCCACCAGTGTTCACATTTAGACATATTGAGTATTCGTGCCAAGTTTGGTCCGGATCTATCATTGTTTGAGTCCACAGTGCTCTCTGGATGTAGGTGAACTACAACTCCAAAACTCAAAGTCAATGCCCGCCAAACCCTTTCAGTATTTTCTGTTGGTCATGGGAGTTCTGTGTGGCAGGTTTGGTTCAATTCCATTGTTGGTGGAGTTCAGAATGCTCTTTGATTGTAGGTGGACTATAAATCCCAGCATCTACAACTCCTAAATGACAAAGTCAACCCCCCCCCCCCATTTTGTTGTTCATTCGTTCAGTCGTCTCCGACTCTTTGTGACCTCATGGACCAGCCCATGCCAGAGCTCCCTGTCAGCCGTCACCACCCCCAGCTCCTTCAAGGTCAGTCCAGTCACTTCAAGGATGCCATCCATCCATCTTGCCCTTGGTCGGCCCCTCTTCCTTTTACCTTCCACTTTCCCCAGCATAATTGTCTTCTCTAGGCTTTGCTGTCTCCTCATGATGTGGCCAAAGTACTTCAACTTTGTCTCTATTATCCTTCCCTCCAATGAGCAGTCGGGCTTTATTTCCTGGAGGATGGACTGGTTGGATCTTCTCACAGTCCAAGGCACCCCCCAATGCATATAATGAATTCATGTCCCAACATTGAATGTTTGCCATTTGTATGTTGTGCTCTGCCCTGAGTCCCCTTTGGGGTGAGAAGGGAGGAATATACATGTTTTAAATTATTAAATAAATAAACCCCACCAGTATTCCAATTTGGATGTATTGGGTATTTGTGCCAAATTTCATCTAATGAATGAAAATACATCCTGCATATCAAATATTTACATTACAATTCATAACAGTAGCAAAATGACAGTTATGTAGTAGCAACAAAAATAAATTTATGGTTTGGGATCACCACAACATGAGGAACTGTATTAAAGGGTTGCAGCATTCGGAAGGTTGAGAACCACTGCACTGTTGACTAGTTTTGTTTCAGTGTCACTGGACTGGTGAATGCAGGTTTTAGTTCAGAGTTTATCAGAGCTCCTCAAAGCGTTGAACCCTAATAGGCCAAATGCATTTGATATTTCCTTTAAAACCCAGATTAAAAAATCAAAGTTACTTCACTATCTTACTGACACAGGAGCCACGAGACCCTGGTGCTTCTGATAAGCAGCCATGTATCAATGTCTTATCTTCATAGCGCTACATAATAAACTTCCCTTACTACCCACCATTTGCAGTGTAGAAGTACAGGCAGAAAAAGAATATAAGACAGTGGTTCTCAACCTGTGGGTCCCCTGGTGTTTTGGTCTACAACTCCCAGAAATCCAAACCAGTTTACCAGCTATTAGGATTTCTGTGAGTTGAAGGCCAAAACATCTGGGGATCCACAGGTTGAGAAGCAATGTACAAGATTTACTCTATGGTGAGATTGCTTGTCATTGGCCTTCCATTCCTCCAGCATACATAGGGTCCATTTGTATTCTTAGAGAGAAACAACCTGCTCTGTTTTAAACCTTTTTTTTTTCTTTTTTTGCTATGATGAAGGTCAAAGGCAAGGAATGTAAAAGGCAGCCATTCCTGTGTTGGTACCCTTGAAATTCAACCATGGATTTATGGATGAAACTTTGCCCTGAAATATGCCCACCTTGTTCTCATTTGGGCAAGGTTTATATCCCCTTTCAAACAAGTTCTCCATCAATCTTGTACCATAAATTGCAATAAACAATGTGATCAGTGCTCTCCAAATGTTTTTTTTTCTGGGAGGTCTCTGTAAATCATCACTTTTAAATATCAGTGAAAGAGGATGACAATTGCCCCCCTCTCTGCTTTCTGCTTGCGTCTCTCCTTCCCTCCAGCAAATTCACAAGCCTTTATTCTTAACAGGAGATAATTTTCCCTTTTCTTTTTATTTGCCACCATGAGTAATTTATTATTTTTTTAAAAAAACATTTATGGGGTGAAAAAAGTTATATATGCTTAAAGCACACACACACAAACATTCATCTTTCATATTAAATGAAAAGTCAATAGCTTTGACTGGAATATTTTTTCATTTTTAAAGGACTCATTCTCCCACCCCTTGTTTGCTTTCTCATCATCTGTGGGCAGCACTGAAATTGTAAAGCAATGGCAGAGTCTTTATTATGTTTGCTTTTGATAAAAACCAGACAATTCTCATAATTGCTTCCCTCTGCCCCTTGTCGCCTCCTTCTATCTTGAGGGAATAACAGCTCTTTGGAGTGCAATTTTATCTACTACCCGGCAATCTGATCTAGTTTGAACATGAATTTTGCAGTACCAGTTTCAACTCAATGGGCAAGGCAGACAATGAAGAGCATGACCTTCCTTGCAAGAGGGATGTGTGGATACTGTCATTATGTGCCATGATCACTAGGTGGCAATAGAGCGAGCCCACTGCCAGCTAGTGACCAGGTCACATAATGACAGTATCCAACTTTTATTTCCAATCCTGTCCCGCATGACCAGCCACCCCCGCTGAGGATTGTTAGATATCTTTTAGAGGAGAACTGCCACAGGGTGACTCTCATAGTGACAACATTCCTCACAGTGGCAACAAGGCTGAGAAAGCAACTAACCTGCGATAGAGGTATTACTTGAAACCATGTAGATGTATCCTGTACAACAGACTTCTCCTGAGATGGGAGAATTTATAATAACTATTGGTTTTACTAATGGGTCTATGGACTGTAATAAAATGTTGTTGTTGTTGTTCTTGTTGTTGTTCTTCTTGTTGTTGTTGTTGTCGTTGTATCCACTAGGGATGTGCAATCCATAAAAAACGGGGGGGGGGGGGGGGGAGGGGTGTTTGCTAGCGCTTCATTTCTAAAGTGTTTCTAAAGTATACTTAGTGAAAAATTTGTTACTATAATGAAAATAGCATAATGCCATTACTATTTCATTACAGTTATTGCGCATAATTAAATGACATTAATTGGGGAAACTTCAGGGGCTCTTACCTCCCTCATTTTTAAAGCTATTGTGGTGAAACTTGTTATGGTGGTAGAACACATTTACCACTGTTAGCCCACCAAATTTCACAATGTTTTATTCATCTACAGAATTTTGGCGATTTAAAAAAAATAAATAACATCTTTTTAAATAATAAAATCTGTTCCTAGTTCAAAGTGTTATTTCCTGTTTAATTTTGAAATTCTTACTTTGGAAGTAGGCATTCTACTCCAGAAACTTTGCTTTTGTGGCAGAAACTTCACTAAATTGGTGGAGACTCAACAAAGCAAAATGTGTTATATATAGGGCAATGTCCCTTGCACAAAGACAAAGTTTTTGCAGTGTAATAAACTTTCATCATGTTTTTATGACAGAACCAATTAGAAACTGACATTTATAATTCAGGGACAAAAATCATAGTACAGACATCATCAAGGGTCATCTAGATTGACCTTCTTCTTCTGGGGAGAAAGGCACCATGCAAACTCTCCTCACACCCAATTAATATGCTTCCCCTATTGGGTTGGAGGGGACCCCCCCCCCCCAAGTGCCATCCATTTAGATCATTAATTTTTTTTCTGGTCCAGCACAGAGATTGGCTTATTTATTAGAGAGAAATGTATCAGTCAGTCCTCCTCTTTGCGGATTCTGGCTGCTGATAGGGAGGGACAGACCTCATTCTCCACTATCTTGATTAGTGTTTTCTGATGCTGATGCAGTCTGAGAAATGTAGTTTAGGGTAGGCATATGGCTCATCGCTTCCCAAACTACATTTGCACATGTGCATAATTAAATAACTGTAACTTCAGGGGCTCCTATTTCCTTCTTTTTTTAAGCTATTGGTGTGAAACTTGCTACAATGGTAGAACACATTTACCACTGTTAGCCCACCAAATTTCAGAATGTTTCACTTATCCATGGGTCTTTAGGGAATTTTAGGGTTTTAGAGAGGGACAGACCTCTCCCTCTGCTATGCTGATTGGTACTTTCTGATGCTGACACAGTCTGAGAAATGTATTTTAGGGCAGAGCCTTTTGAATTCTGTGGTATAGGATTCCTCCCTTCCCAAACTACATTCCCCAGAGTTCTATGCTGTTCCCAAAAAGCACTGCTCCCTCTTTTGCTCGCTGCTATGAATTTAACAGAGGAATGGCAAGGCACTAAGGAAGCCTTTGGCTTTGCTTCCTTGCCTTGCATTGAATATGAAACTGACTTTGGGAGCCTTCTGAGATTTACAAACCTAAAACGAAAAAGTATGGGGTAAGTTTCGATTCTAAAATATTTGTTGTGGACCAGGCAAACACTTAGAATATGGCTTCCAACTTACAAAACTTCCGATTTTCTTCTGATTTCCGAAACTTCCAATTTTTTTGGCACAAGCCTAGTATCTACACATCTCTCTTGTGATCTTGCTTTTCTGTTTTCCTGTTTCAGAGACAATACATACACACTCAGCAACGTGCCTTTTTTTCCAAATTAAATTCCTAACAGATCACTATGATCCTGGGATGACATAATTTCAGCCATTTGGGCTGAATTCCTTTCTTTCTTTCCCTCCCTAACTAATCCCAACCTGCAATTCTTTTTATGCCTTTTATAGTGTGAAATTCCATTTTACTCTGGGAAAGTCTTAATTTTTCTTACCATCGTTGAAAAAAAAAGAGAAAAATTTAAACAGTGAAAAAGATTAAAGCACTCCCATGCTAATGAGGGCCATCTGTTTAGTTCTTCCCCTTCTAAAAGCTTCTCTCTTTCTCTTTTACCCCCAAAGGATGTGGGGGGAAATCAAAAAGCTTCAGAGATGTTTTCAAGTTTGGAGATGCAGCAGAGAGGTACAGAAATGACAGCTTTCTGTTAATGAACTTTCCACAAAGAAAGAGGTGGGAGGGGATCACAGCAGTAAGTATTCAAGGAATATGGTAGCATCATCACCTTGTCACCTTTTGGGGCGGATTTTGTTTTTTCACTCTTGAATGTTGCTTCGCACCAAGATCACCAGCTTTGGCGTTGTTTTATAACATGGAGACTGTTTTTCAGAAAGAGTGTTTATAACATTAGAAATAACCTGGGTTGGACTGTTATTGTTAATGGCCCCAACTGTTAATAGCAGGAGGAATCTCTTCCCCCAACTGAATGGAATTCCACCCAATTAGTCCAAAGGAAGTATAGGAAGGGAGGACCATAAAAGGACCATAAAAGGCAAGGTGTAGAGCTTTGAAGAGAAGTTTGGTGTTTCTGGTTGACAACCATAGCCTCCAAAGAGGGGCCAAAAATATCTCAGGTTTATTTGTGGAGATTGTGAAGAGTATTTCTTTTCTCTCTTGCTACTTTTATAGAAAAACTATTGAAGGAGCTTTATTGCAATTCAGTGATAATTACCAAATCATCGCAGCTTGTGTTTCTTTTTCCTTCAGCCTATGAGTATTGACCTTTCCAAAGCCTTTCCCTATTCAGTCTCATAATTCAGTCTAGATTTGTTGTTTATTTGAGTGAGGTTTTGTTGATTTTAAATATTATTTTAGTAGTAGTTTCATTAGGCAGTTGGATTTCCCCTGCCCGCTTTTGGCCCTAGAGGATGTTTCCGGATGTGTGTGTTAGGTTTCAGTTTGTTTTTAATCTGTGTGGTTAGTGCAGTTAAGCAGATCCTTTCTAAAACCTTTTCTCCTATGTTTTCGATTGCTGACATGTAAAGAAAGTATTACTGCTCAGGCAACATAACAGATATCATACAGAACACATATCACACAGACATGCATACACACACACGTGCACACACACACTCAAACATGCATGATGTTTCATTGCAGAAAAGCAACACACATTTTGGATTATTTTCAAGAATGATGCCATAGTCAGGCAGAATTTTAAGGTGGATGGCTCAATATTTGACAGCATTAATCCAAATCAGCTCAGATTAAATCCGTATTAGTCCAAACCAAATCAGGATGAAGTTTGAAGACCAAGACCAGTTCTTACTGAATGGTGTGTCTATGTGATTCTCCTCTCACCTCATTTAATCCACATAACAGATTAATAACTTCCTTAAGGCCACCCCGACCTTGATGTACACTATGGGAGCCTCATGTCTTTATTTGGAGTTGCAAATTCTTTGTTTCTTTACTTTCCTACTGCATTTATATCCCTTCTTTCTGTAAAAAAATCCAATGTAGTTAGCAGCCATCACAATTAAAGAACACCACAGAACTCTAATATAAATGAAAACAATAGATTGTAAGCAGTATTAAAACATGACAACAGATTCATTGTCATTAGAGTTCTGCCTGCTCTGAAAAGTAAGTTAGACTGAGACATTACAATAAGGGATGTGAAAAAAATCTCATAGCTCCTGATATAACATGCAGCTCTCGTCCTGATATTTGTCTTGACAAAATAAGCCTGCACTGTGAACATTTAGAACCCTTCATGTGATGTCTTGTTTTTATTAAATCGTGTCTTTGTTTTTTACATTATTCACCAAACAGACTTTATATGAAACTCCTGCATTTGTGCAAAACTAATCTTTTTCATTTATGAAGCTAAAACATCAGGAAGCTCGGCATTTTCACACTTTTTTTCCATTTCAGATATTTGTACTCCGCACTTCTCACCCCTCCCCGGGGCCGGGGAGGGCACTCAGGGCAGCTTCCAGATGGCAACAATTCGATGCCTCCATGTACACATAAATACATAATACATAATAAAAACCAACAATTACATACAGTTAAAACATTAAGTCAATTAAATTAAAATATGCTTAAATATAACAGCCTTGTGGCCTTATCTAGCTGAATTCTGTGGTTGGAGATTCCATCAAGCTTGTCTATAGTCCATTACCATAGCAATTGTCATCATTGCCATTGTCATTGTCAGCATAATTACCTGAAGGCCTGATCCCACACCCACATTTTCAAATTCTTTCTGAAGGAGAGGAGGAAAGATGATAACCTAATTTCCCTGGGGAGCGAGTTCCACAGGTGGGGAGGCACCACCGAGAAGGCCCTGTCCCTTGTCCCTCCAAGCATGTTTGTGGTAGAGGCGAGGCCAAGAGCAGGGCCTCCCCAGAAGATCTTAAACTCTGAGGTGGGACGTAGAAGGAGATACGTTCAGATAGGTGTGCTGGGCAGGAACCGTATAGGGTTTTATAGGTCGAGACCAGCACTTTGAATTGTGCTCAAAGAGCAAGGGCTCTTCTTGCCAGATACTAAAATCCAGCTTGAAGTTAGCCCAAGGTCGGGGTGTCTACAAAACATACACCCCCAATGGAAGCTCCAACATGAATCCAGCCAGAAACAGTGTGGTTTAAAAATTTACTAAAAATTCTGGATCAAGGCATAAAAATTGCTGGAGCTTATCTGTGTGTATATTTATTATTATTATTATTATTATTAACTTTATTTGTACCCCACTAGCATCTCCCGTAGGACTCGATGCGGCTCACACAGGCCGAAGCCCCAAAACACAATACAATAGAACATAATACAACAACAATACCAGAAGCAAATCAAAACAGTTAAGCAAATAAACAATAACAGTAACAATACATCAGGACACTTTAAAACTGGGCCGGGCCAGAAGGTGGGTACAAAGATTAAAAGTGCTGATGTGGCAGGAGGAATGTAGGATTATAAAATAAGTGCGGTGTGCAGCGATCTTATATCATGTATACCCCATGCAAAGCAGGCAATTGGAACCAACATGCAAGCACTTCTGTAGAAGGGACTAATACTGCAGCAATTGGAGAAAGAAACCAGATGCACAGCTCAGCTAGAAGGGAATACTGGATTGCCAGAATTTTAAGGTAGATGGCACACTATTGACAGCATTAATCCTTGCTGCAGTCAAGCACTGAGGAACTGTTTCTTACCAGTGCATCTCACCGGAGGAGGTTTGGAAAAAAATAATTCGATCGTATGATCCATACTCAGTGGATCTTTGTGGTTCTTGTCCCAGCTTCCAGCTGGTTTGTGGGATGCCTTTAGAGGCACTCCAAAGTGAACCAGAACTCTTTAGTTTTTGTTTCGAGCCAGATTACATGACTGTGGAGAAGCAGCCCAAAACCGGCTGAGTGGCACAACTACTTTTACTAACTGAAGTCAAAAGGTAACAATTACAACTTTTTCTGGTATTGTACTTTATACAGAAATGTTCAAAAAAGCAATCACGGCAATGCAAAAAAAAAAAAAAACCCAACAAGAAACCTCTGAAGCCAACAGCAACAATTAAATCTCACCATTTACAATCGTTCACTTAGAAGAAAAAAAAATTGAAGCTTTTCTGTTTAACATTCAAGGACAAATCAAGTCAGTGTTTTGCATTTCTAATTGCATCCAGCTCTTGTTAACCAGCAATCCCCATGACAAAGCAGGAATCTGAATGTGTTGAACACCCACACCATGGAATGCCACTGCTTCTGAGATTACTTAAGTGAATTTAAACAGGACTTGGGTTTCAGATTCCAGTATTCAACACAGGCAAACAAAACTGACATATATTCTGCTTTCCATGGATATGAAAGCTGAATACAGAGAAATGCCCTAGACTGACTTAACGGGTAGGGCAAGCTGTGGTGTGGTGCTACTGCCTGCCATCTTGCCTCTTTGGCGGCCCTCCACTCTCCCAGCAAGCTGCATGATACATGCCTCCCTCTGAGGGGCAGGAATTGGTCAGCCAATCAGTTCCGGTGAGGGGTGGACCTGAGGGAGAACCTTCTTCCTCTAGTCTGCCACTCTATTGTAAATCTTGGCTTGCTGCTCCTCTGAGCTCAGTTGCCTTTGAGCTCTCTCTTTCCCACCCACTCAGCCCTGTATGATCTTTTTGTACTTTGTTCTGTTTTGGTTTGCTCTGTCACAACTTGGGGCAATTGTCATGGGCGACTCTTACTGTTTGCCTATCTAATCCTGGTCCTGGGAGTGACAGTGCTGCTTTGTGTGATTTTGTGGTTGTGCAGGCAAGTCTGAAATTGTGGTGGGCTGGGCACCTGCACAGGACCTCCTGCTGCCCCAACGCAACTTACATTGTGGCTTCTATTCATCCGCTCAGATTTCCAGCCATAGGTGCAGCACTCAGTCTGCCCGATATCTGGTTTCTGTTTTGGACTGTGATGCTGGTGACCAGAGTTTGAAGACTCACTTAGCTATTGTATCCCCTGGGTGACCTTGGGTAGGTCACATGCTCTCAACCTCAGAGAAAGGCTAAGGTAACCCCCTCTGAACTAATCTTGCCAAGAAAGCCCCATAAAAAGTTTCCTTTATGGTTCCCCTACATTGGAAATGACCTGAAGGCACATCATGCCCACAACAATGCATCACAGAGAAGGGCTCTTTTAAAAAACTTCTTAATGATGCAATTAAAGTGGTGTAACAGATGTTTGATGTCACTCATTCCCTTTTTGTCACATGTGCTCTGCTCCCTATACACTCACATGCAACGGTGTTTCAATGCAGTGTAAAGCATCAATAATTTCTAAATGGATTTCACAGAAGACCAAAGAGTTGATGTTTCCTGGAATTCAAAGAACCAGAGATGCCTTTCTAAAAATTCTGTGATGCAGCGCAGAGGATTGCTAACACTGCGAAGTCAGGAAAAGGAGTTAATGGTAGTTAACCAGAACAATAAAGAGATGGTGATCAGAAACAGAGTCACCTAAGTCATGGGTAGGAATGGGGCAGTCTGCAGATCCCCAATGGAGGTGACAAACTCTGTTTCAGCATTGAAGCTCCAGGTCTCAGGGGATTACTTGTTCAATAAGTGTGTGATGTGAAACAAACCCTGATATATTCCATATTTATATATTTCTCATGTCAGAAGCAAATTGAGTGTACATTTAAAGTGTATTTAAAACACAAACAAAGTTAAAAACTGGCATTCTTCTAAATGTCCTTCGACCAGTAGCTGGCCACTTGGAGTGCATCTGGTATCACTGAGAGAAGGTCCTCCATTGTGCATGTAGCAGGGCTCAGGTTGCATTGTAGTAGGTGGTCTGTGGTTTGCTCTTCTCCACACTTGCATGTTGTGGATTCCACTTTGTAGCCTCATTTCTTAAGATTGGCTTTGTATCTCGTGGTGACAGACTGCAGTCTGATCAATGCCTTCCCAGTTGCCCAGTTTTCTATGTGCCCAGGAGGGAGTCTCTCATTTGGTATCAGCCATAAGTTGAGGTTCCGGGTTTGAGCCTGCCACTTTTGGATTCTCGCTTGCTGAGGTGTTCCTGTGAGTATCTGTAGATTTTAGAAAGCTATTTCTTGATTTATTTCTTGATATAGTCCATGAATCTTGCTAACCTTACCACAAAAACGTTCTCCTTGCTGCCACTTGTAATCTCTCCACACATGTGTTGTCCCAAAAGTGTCTTCAATTCACAACTCAGAAATAAGTTTATAAAATCTGCAGGGAATTGTTTTTTGTTGGCTGAAGTCCTAATTTCAGACAACTCTCAAATTGTTATAATTGTTAACCCTGTAGCATTATCCCAGAGCTGACCCCAAGACATTTTGTTGCTTGAAATAGAGGATCAAATCCAGTGTCATGTAGTTGCTTCCATAAAGCGACATTGGCTCTTCTTTTGCATTCTAAAGGAGCTATCCAAGGTGCTCAATCTTAGGGCCTTTCCATACAGCCATATAACCCATAATATCAGGGCAGAAAATCCCACAATATCTGCTTTGAACTGGATTATCTGAGTCCACACTGTCACATATTCCAGTTCAAAGCAGGTAATGGGATTTTATTCAGTTGTGTGGAAGGGACCTCGGTCCACAGAACTGATGCAGTACCTTTCATTTCAGACCAAAAGCTTCAGCAGATTCACCACTCCACCAATATGGAAGCTAAAGGTTGATTCTCAGGAACGAGTGCTTCTCATCCAATTTAAGGTACACAGTAGCTAAAACCAGCTATGTGATCTTGTCATTACCAGATACAGAACATCCTACACATTCCCATCTCTGGTAGTAAAGATATCTGATCAAATAAAGAGAGAGTTGAATTAGCAACATTTTCTTTTCATGAACAATTTGTTTCTTTTTCCAATTCTGCTGCTTGAGGTGACTGGCAATGTGACACTCTCCTTTTTGTTGTGCCTCTTTGGATCCTACCAACATTTCCTCCCTATTGTTGTTGTAACACTTTGGCCCCATCTACCCTAATTGTTTAACGTAGTTGGAAGTTGGCTTCAAACTGTGGTGGCCATGCAAAAAGCATGCAAAAGCAAGCCCTTCATGTGCACCAGTGGTTTGTGTAATCATTATTCAGCCCTCAGACTGGTTCCAGGATGTCCTATGTCATCATCTGCACAGCAAAACCACTTTCTTCAATACCGTATTTTTTTTTACCTTTATTTATTTATTTTTTCATGTCAGGAGCAACTTGAGAAACCGCAAGTCGCTTCTGGTGTGAGAGAATTGACCGTCTGCAAGGACATTGGCTAGAGGATGCCCAGATGTTTTGATGTTTTACCATCCTGTGGGAGGCTTCTCTCATGTCCCCGCATGGGAGCTGGCGCTGACAGAGGGAGCTCATCCATGCTCTCCCTGGATCTTCAGTCCTGCCGGCACAAAGGTTGAACCCATTGTGCCACTGGGGGCTTCTACACCTTTACTGACCAACACATTTTATGGTCTGTTCAAGAGCTGTGCACATTTCAGCCATGTGCAGCTTAGAAAGTGTCGTGTTCTGTATGGGCTCTCTGTCCATGACATTCTGTATGCTTCAAAGATGTGTAAACCCTTGAAGTAAATGGAGTTTTCTTTCACAGCGAGTCTCACTTAGATGATCGAAGAAAGACAACAGATCTGCATCAAGAAGTCTTTTATCTTTGTCTATGAACAAAGTATGTTTGTCTGTACCACAAAGGCTTTTGCTAGGTGAAGTGACCCTTTGTGACATCACTGGAACAATGGTGATTTGTGTATGAGGGGGAGGAAGGACGCAAAGAGCCACAAAGAGTCTGCCCACCATTGCCTTGCCATGAAAGCATTGTGAGTTATGCCCTCTCAGAGCTGGAGAATGGAGAAAGTAGGCAGGCAGTGATGCCACTGTCACCTGGACAATGCTGGGTATATACACTAGAATCATAGAGTTGGAAGAGACCTCATGGGCCATCTAGCCCAACCCCCCTTCCAAGAAGCAGAACTATCACCTTCACATCACCCCTAACAGATGGCCATCCAGCCAAGGTATAAAAGCCTCCATAGAAGGACCCTCCACTACACTTTGGGGCAGAGAGTTCCACTGCTGAACAGCTCTCACAGTCAGAAAGTTCTTCCTAATGTTCAGATGGCATTTCCTTTCTTGTAGTTTGAAGCCATTGCTCTGTGTCCTAGTCTCCAGGGTAGCAGAAAACAAGCATGCTCCCTCCTCCCTATGACTTCCTCTCACATATTTATATATGGCTATCATGTCTCCTCTCAGTCTTCTCTTCTGCAAGCTAAACATGCCCAGCTCTTTAAGCCACTCCTCATAGGGCTTGTCCCCCAGACCCTTGATCATTTGTTCTGAAGACCATTGTTCTCCAGGCCCTAGTGTGATATAAAGCCCAATGTCACCTGGATCAACATTGTTCCATATAACGTAATCCTGTAGAAGAGGCCCCCGCAGCTTGGTGCAGATGCAGAGTGGTTGGGTGCATGTTGGGAAACCCAAAAGACATTAGGTTGGGTTTCTTCCTGATATCCTTTTATGGGCAAAGACTTTTAATTTAGGCAAGTCTTCAGCAATTTACTACCGATTATATTCAGAGATTTTTGTTTTTAAAAAAAACGATGTGGAAGAATGCTTACTTATTATACATATGGTTTTCAGATCATTTTAATTAGTGTTTCAATAGCATAATTAATTTAACTTGTATTTTAATATGTATAAGTTATTATTATTTTTATTGGAACCTTTGCATCTCAGTCCTGGCTAAAAAAAGAGATCCAAATCAAATCAAATCAAATCAGATAAATGTTATTTCTGCTCATGTAAACTCCTTATCCAATTTAGGCAGCTGATTTTATACTCTCACTCATCATGTGAATCGTCTAAATGGCTGAATACCGCTTCCATGCATATCAGTATTTATATGCTCCTCTTCATTAAAAGCTATCCCAGGGACATTTACAATAAAATAATAGATCAGAAGCAAAAGAAAAACATCGTTACTCAGACTCCACAGGAGGGCTGGAAGAGCAATCGCTTTCCCCGTCTCAGACAAAACTCTGTTTAGAAACACAATTTTCCAGCACTTAGTATTCACCCAAACCTGTGTAGGGGATAATTTAGCAACTCTCGACAAGGACGGCCAAAAATGTACTTTTTTTAAAGAAGGAGATGAACAAGATCTCGAAATGATTGGAAGGAAACAGCATCTGGGAATAGGATGTGCATTTACTAAACCTTTTTGTGTGCTTTATCAACTAAAATCTTTTTCTAAATATTACATTCTCAGGAACTTCAGGTGCCAGAGGAAAACCTGTCCCTCCTAGGGTTTAATATCTGTCCCTTTGGACTTCCACAGATAGCCAGCTAGCCTGCTCCTCTGGCATAAACATGTGATTGTTTCCAAGTGTTTATGTAGCTCTAACCTCCTGTTATCTCTTACTGAATGAGAACCAGCATGGTTAATGCAGAGAAATTGTGGGAATTGCAGTCCAGCATTATTCGGAGTGGTGCATCTTCCTCTTCCTTACACTATCATCACACCAAGTTCCTGGCTAATTTCCCCCCTCCCCCCTGAATCTATGCAAATAAGTCCTCTGAATTTTAAAGCACAGTTAAAGCTGACACAGACTTTATGGTGACTCATAGTTATGGAAATCTTTCTACTGTGTTTATGAGCGCTGCTTGGCTTGGTTGCTAAATTGCAACTGATAAACCCATTAATTTAGGACTTTATTGCACACAGGATGCAAACCAAAGGTGATGGTTCCTATCGCACAATGCTTCGCTGGTCAGCATCCTCCTTGTGATTACCCTCCTCCAAACTATTGATGGGCAAAATAGCACCCTAGACAGCATAGTATGATCTGGAAGGGTTCTTCATATGCTTGTTTCTTGTTAAACCATCAGCTACAGAAAATCTTGCTGATCCAAAGGTTGGCAGTTCAAGCCGCGGGTGGGGTTTATTTTATTTATCATATCAGGAGTGAACCAAGAGTACAGCTGTAATGTATTAAAAAAACAACAACATGAAGTTTTAAAATTTGGCATTGTATTAGATGTCCTTTGACCAGTAGCTGGCCACTTGGAGTGCCTTTGGTGTTGCTATAAGAAAGTCCTCTATTGCACATGTGGCAGGGCTCAAACTGCATTGTAGCAGGTGGTCTATGGTTTGCTCTTCTCCACACTCGCATGTCGTGGACTTCACTTTGTGGTCCCATTGCTTAAGGTTGGCTCTGCATCTCGTGATGCCAGAGTGCAGTCTGATCAGTGCCTTCCAAGTTGCCCAGTCTTCTGTGTGCCCAGAGGGGAGTCTCTCATTTGGTATCACCCATGGATTGAGGTTCTGGGTTTGAGCCTGCCACTTTTGGACTCTTGCTTGCTGAGCTGTTCCTGCGAGTATCTCTGTAGATCTTAGAAAACTATTTCTTGATTTAAGGCGTTGGAGTGCTGGCTGATATCCAAACAGGGGATGGGCTGGAGATGTCACTGCCCGGGGCCTTTCACTATCGGCTGCTACTCCCTGGTGGATGTCAGGTGGTGCAATACCGGCAGGTGGGGCGAGCTCCTGCCATCAGCCCTAACTCTTCTGCTTACCTAGCAGTTCGAAAATAGAATGTGAGTAGATAAATAGGTACTGCTTTGGCGGGGAGGTAAAAGGGACACCTGAAGACATGCCGGCAAGGCATCCATGGACAACAGGCTCCCCAGGCATGGAAAAATGGAACAACAGCACCTCTCCATGGCTGAGTCAACCACAGCCTTCAGATGCCAAAAATGAAAAAAAAAGAGGGAAGCCTTGCCTCTGTCTATGTACTGTTTGACTTTTTAAATTTGTATAATGGCATTGAATGTTTGCCATAAATGTATTCTGTAATCCACTCTGAGTCCCCTCAAGGAGATAGAGTAGAATATAAATACAGTATATTATTATTACTATTATTATTACTATTATTATTAATCAAGAGCCAAATTGTTCAAGTGCAGGTCCCTGAAGCAGTCAAAACAGATTTGCTCCATCATCTGCATAATAATCCTTCAAATATTTAAAAATGTCTATCTTGTCGATCTGATTGATTGATTGGATTTATAACCTGTCTTTCTTCCAGTATGGGATTCAATATTCTCTTCTCTGTGTTAAATATACTAATTTCTCTTAAAGTGCTATTCATAGGAATTAGAGCTTGTCTACACTTGAAATACATGGACTTACCCTGAGTGGGTGGATGGCTGTCTCCGTAAAGCATAGTAGCTTCCAGTGAGTAACCTATTGTTTTTGTTGTTGCTGTTGTTTTTGCTTTAAACTGACTTTGGTGAAACTGACAAGTATTCTTCAGCTGTCTGAAGAGAGTCAGAGCCAGGTCTATTCCACAGCATATTTACTTTGGGATGACATGTTGATGAGCCCTTAGTTGTGGCCACAGTGGTGCAATGGGTTAAATTGTTAAACTGTTGAATCTGCTGACCTAAAGGTTGGCAGTTTGAAGCTGTGGGTCGGGGTGAGCTCCCGCTGTTAGCCCTAGCTCCTGTCAACCTAGCAGTTCGAAAACATGCAAATGTGAGTAGATCAATAGGTACTGCTTCAGTGGGAAGGTAATAAAGGTGCCTATGCAGCCATGCCGACAACACAACCAGGAGGTATCTATGGACAACAGGCTCCTTAGCTTGGAAAGGGAACAAAAGTTGTTGTTGTTGTTGTTGTTGTTTATAGACTGGCTGGACCTGGCCTTTCAGTTGGAATATATAAACCCCTGAAATTCTTTTCTAGTATTGGACTTCAAAGCTATTCGCTAGCTTGGGCAATCATTTCTCCAACCAGAGAAAACCAACAATATTTCCTTGCATACAGAGAGATGTTATGCTCTCCAGTCCACTACCAGATTGGTTCCATCAAGTGAGATCCCATCGAGTTTAGTCTTCACACAAAGCTGATGAAGGAGGAGGAGCATCCGTGGTTCTTTCCTGCCTTGGTGGACCAACTCACAGTTACCCTATGACATTTACTTTGAAAGCATGCTAAGATTTGTCATGAAGAAAATGTCACTTGAGGAAATGTGACCTTCTTCCTTCCCCTGGTAGCCAGAAAGTTAACAATCTTGAAAAAAAAAGAAAGAAAAAAGAAAGAAAAAAGAATGAATCAAAAGATTATAGGAAAGGTCTGCAATATGCAAATACTTTTACCACATCTTAGACCACATAATGAAAAAGGTTTCCTTTTCTCTCTCTTTCCCTCCATCACTCTCGCTCACCACATGCTGCAATGCGTGTTTGAAGTCAGATTTTTTTTTCTAGCTAATTCAAACCTTCCCCCAACTTTTAGTGGGTTCCACTGCTGTAACGTCTTTGACTTTTCCATTAAGGGAGTTTGAAACCCATTTCAGCAATAATTGCAAACTGAAAGGTCTGCAGTGACATTTCCACAGTAAGGTGTCTAGTTATGCTGATCTGGATGTCAATGGCATCAGATGCCATTTGCTGATGCAGAGAGAAGCTACACAGATCTAACCTCTCTGGCATTCGCAGTGTAGAATGAAACACCCTTCAAATGAGTTCCATCCTTTTGATCAAAAAACAAACTCTGCTCAAAACTCCAGTAATGTTTCTTTTCTCTTCAGAAACACTGAAAGACCCAAGTCGGGGAAGCACTGCAATTTGGCCTGCTGTAGGGTTCTATTCTGGGAACCTTTATTGCACATGGGCAGCAATCCCCACAGTGGGCTTTACATCTGAGTAGTCAGGGAGAGGATTGCATCATTAGGATTGCATCAGAAGGGCCACCATGGATCAATCTGTGAGTTTGGAGCCACTGAATCAATTCAATGTTATTTCCCTTATCAGTATGAGAAATAGAAACAAGAGCAAGTGTCAACCCTTGGAGAACATGCAAGTGATCTTGGAAGATTCAGCACATGGAATGGCCCCTGTCAGTCCACAGAGGAGATGTGTGCTGGTGGTAGGGAGCTGAGGGGGAAAGGAGTAACGGCTTGTAGAAAAGTGGAATGTCCAGACTAGGAGAAAGAACCAGTGTTGGACATACATTGGACTTGGTGCTCTGTCAGGGATGGGAGGAAGGTGGTGGCGTGGAGGAACTCTCTTTAGTCCCACTGACATGGACTGACCATCACTTGGTCAAGTTTAGACTCACTGCACTCCCTAACCTCTGCAGGGGTGGAGGACCCATTAAGATGGTCTGCCCTAGGAGGCATATGGATCCAGAAGTATTACTGACGGCTCTTGGGGAATTTCCCGCCACCGAGGTAGGCGATTCTGTTGATGCTTTGGTCGCCTTCTATAACAGGGAGATGACCGGGGCAATAGACACAATCACTCCGGAGCAACCCCTCTCGAGTAGCAGAGCTAAACCAGCCCCTGGGTTCAACGAGGAGCTGGCAGCGATGAAGAAAATGAAGAGGAGTCTAGAGGGTGTGTGGCGATCATCTCGCAGGGAGTCAGATCGAACATGGGTGTGCACTTATGTAAGGGCGTACTCCTCGGCAGTGAAGGCTGCAAGTAAATCTCACATTGTGGCCAACATTGCATCTGTGAGGAATCATATAGCTGAGCTGTTTTGAATGGTCAGAGGTTTGTTGAACCCTGCCACTTGTGATGTAGTCCCTGGCCCTTCGTCAGCTCGCTGTGAGGCATTTGCTTGGTTCTACATGGATAAAGTCGCTCTGATTAGCTCTGACTTGGATGCCACAGTTACTTCAGTCTTTGAAGATGTAGCGAGAGCACCTACTTGTCCAGTTTTAATGGATTCATTTCAATTTGTGAAGGGTGCAATTAGCAAGCCTGATTTGCAAGTGTTTGAGTGGGGTCCATCCATTAGCATGTAAGTAACTGAGAAGATTGAATAGTCAATAGTGAGGGCATTTGCCTGGATGCATTTTAGGATGCATCCATAGGAATATAGTGTGTCTGCAAGATATTTTATGGATGTATTCTCTTGAAAAAAATTTTTTGACACAAGATGTATGACCATATCCATTCGTTATCATTTGCTGAATGGGTGCTAGCGTGTGTTCCTATTATGCTAAGGCTCACTGTTTACCGAGTCCAAAAGGCAGCAGGATGACGGAGAAGTCAAGGCACTGCTAGAGTGGCACACATATGATGTTCTCGATTTCCAACTGGGAAAGTACAGTTTAAGAAGGGATCACCAGGGACACAACTACAGGTGCTGTATCTGACCCTTCAAATTTCCAATTGGGAAACTGCAGTTTAAGAAGAGACCACCAGGGACCCAACTAGGGGTGTTGTAATTGGCTCCTTCAAATTTCCAATTGGAAAAGTACAGTTCAAGATGAGATCACTGGTCACCTAACTAGGAATTCCCTAATCTGACCCTTCAAAGCTTGGAATATTAACTTTTTTAGTGTAATATGAATTTGTTGTTGTTGTTTTTTTTCAGTCGCTTCTGACTCTTTGTGACCTCATGAACGAGCCCATGCCAGAGCTCCCTGTCGGCCGTCGCCATCCCCAGATCCTTCAAGGTCAGGCCACTCACTTCAAGGATACCATCCATCTATCTTGTCCTTGGTCGTCCCCTCTTCCTTTTTCCTTCCATTTTCCCCAGCATCATTATCTTCTCCAAGTTTTCCTGTATTCTCATTATGTGGCCAAAGTACTTCATCTTTGCCTGTAATATCCTTCCCTCCAGTGAGCAATCAGGCTTTATTTCCTGGAGTATGGACTGGTTTGATCTTCTTGCAGTCCAAGCCACTCTCAGAATTTTCCTCCAACACCACAGTTCAAAAGCGTCTATCTTCCTTCATATGATCCAGCTCTCACATCCATAGGTTGCTATGGGGAATACAATTGCTTTAACTGTGCAGATCTTAGTTGCCTCTACTCTTCACTGTTTTATCAAGATTGGTCATTGCTTTTCTCCCAAGAAGTAAGCATCTTTTGATTTCCTGGCTGCAGTCTGCATCTGCAGTAATCTTTGCACCTAGAAATACAAACCCTGTCACGTTTTCTCTCTCTATTAGCCAGTTATCAATCAGTCTGGTTGCCATAATCTTGGTTTTTTAAAAATGTTTAGCTGCAACCCAGCTTTTGCATTTTCTTCTTTCACCTTGGTTAGAATACTCCTCAGCTACTCCTCGCTTTCAGCCATCAAAGTGGTATCATTTGCATATCTAAGGTTGTTAATGTTTCGTCCAGCAATGTTAACTCCAGCCTTGGATTCATCAAGCCCTGCACATCGCATGATGTGTTCTGCATACAAGTTGAATAGCTAAGGTGAGAGTATACAACCCTGCCATACTTCTTTCCCAGTCCTGACCAGTCTGTTGTTTCATAGTCTGTTCTTACTGTTGCGACTTGGTCATTTATACAGACCAATATTCTATGAATTTAGCATATAATATTTCTATATCACTATGCTTCAACCTTGGTATTTTTTCTTTGCATTAGCCTTAGAGTGCTGGACTTGGAAAGAGACAGCTCATGTTTTGATCTCTGCTTGGTCATACAATTGACCATGTGACCTCCTCCCTCCTCAGTGAATTTACCATCAAGGGCAAGACAGAGGCTGTGTACATTCCTGGGCTGCTAGTACTACATTTTGTAATAAATCGCCACTTCTAGAGCTATTGCATTTTTATCAGATCCTTATAATAGTTTTGTCATTTGGTGTTGTTGTCATCAGTGGGCTTTGATTGATGGAGACCCTATGACCGAGAGACCTCCAAGAGACCATGTTATGAACAACCCTGCAAACCTGAGATCTAGGAACAACCCCCTGTGTGTGATGGGGTGAAGCCCGAAGAGGCAATTAAACCTGATGCATTAAACATCAGCCACTGTGACAGAGAGCAAACTATTGAAATGAAGAAAAACAACAACATTTAAAATGGGTAAAAAATAACTATATGCATGCTATTCTTAGATGACATCAATTGAAGTTAATGTATGGCTATGATGAATGAGAAGCTTCCAAGGCACTCCGTTATTATCAGTATTGCTCAGAACTTGCACATACCTGTGACTCCTTTGATTGTGTCTATCTACTTATAATGTGTAAGAAGGAAAAGGGGAAGCGAAGAGAAAGTAGACATGTCTTTAATACTAGTTTTTTATTTTTGCATGAACTTTACTGGATATCAGCTCACCTCTCCAAGTGCATGAAAGCCATAGGTTTGTAATCATAATTACAGAGTCTGTCTGTCTGTACCACAAAGGCTGTTGCTAGGTGAAGTAGCCCTCTGTGATGACACTGGGTAAGAAAGGTGGCATGTCTGTGAGTGCCAGGGAGGAAAGAGCCACAAATAGAGCCATGCTGACATGGAGACATAGAGAAAAAGGGAAGGGGAAGAAGGAAGGAAGGAAGGAAGGAAGGAGAAAAAGAAGGTAATGAAAGGAAGGGAGAAGGAAGGGGGAGAAAGAAAAAGGAAGGGAGGGAGGGAGGGAGGAGAAGGAAAGAGCAAGAAGTGATGAAAGTGGAGATGGGGAGGGCAGTGGCCCCTCCAACATACTGGGCAATGTCAGGTATATATGATAGTTTCGAATAAAAATGTACATCTCTTCTAGGTAAAGGTTTTCCCCTGACATTAAGTCCAGTTGTGTCTGACTCTGGGGGTCGGTGCTCATCTTCATTTCTAAGCTGAAGAGCTGGCATTGTTCGTAGACACCTCCAAGGTCATGTGGCCGGTATGACTTCATGGAGCGCTGTTACCTTCCCACCAGAGTGGTACTATTGATCTTCTCACATGTGCATGTTTTCAAACTGCTAGGTTGGCAGAAGCTGGGGCTAACAGCAGGCACTCACACCGCTCCTCAGATTCGAACCTGCAACCTTTCAGTCAGCAAGTTCAACAGCTCAGTGCTTTAACCTGCATCACCAGGGGCTCCTCACATCTCTTCTACATCAACCAAATAATAATAAAAAAAGCAAACTTAATGGAACCTTGAATACTACTACTACTAATAATAATAATGATAACAATACTTTACAGTAGAGTCTCATTTAACCAACATAAACGGGCTGGCAGAACGTTGGATAAGTGAAAATGTTGGATAATAAGGAGGGATTAAGGAAAAGCCTATTAAACATCAAATAACATTATGATTTTACAAATTAATCACCAAGACATAATGTTTTACAACAAATTGACAGAAAAAGCAGTTCAATGCATGGTAACGTTATGTAGTAATTATTGTATTTATGAATTTAGCACCAAAATATCGCAATGTATTGAAACAGCTATGGATCCGGGTGGGAGGCAGACTGCGTTAGATAATACAGAATGTTGGATGAGCGAAGGTTGGATAAGCGAGACTCTACTGTATTTATATTCTGCTCTGTCTCCCTGAGTGGACTCAGAGCAGATTAGAACATACACAGATAGGCAAACATTCAATGCCTTTTAACAAAGGTAAAGGCTTCCCCTTTCATCTCCAGCTTTCTGAAGATGGTGTTCAACTCTAACCAGGAGGAGGTGCTCTTGTTCCATTTCTAAGTCAAAAAGCCTTTTGTCAGTAGACACCTCTTGGTTGTGTTGCCAGCATGGCTGCATGGGCACCTTTATTACTTTCCCACTGAAGCAGTACCTATTGAATTACTCACATTTGCATGTTTTTGAACTGTTAGGTTGGCAGGAGCTAGGGCTAACAGCAGGAGCTCACCCTGATCTGCAGTTTGAACTGCCAACCTTTAGGTCAGCAGATTCAACAGTTTAACGGTTAGACTTGTTGCGCCACCGTGACCCCTATTATATTGCAGCATTTTCCCTGATTTTTTGCATCCCTCCTCCTTCATTGCTCTGGCTCCATTGGTTTCTTTAGACCTTTTTAATGAGCTAGACTTGGATGGTCACAAATGTCACAAATGTCAGCCATAGAGGTGGGACTTCCATCATTGGCCAAATACACTGAAAAACAGGAAGGAGTAAACCATATGGACACAAAGAGTGGCTTCAGCTTTGAACACAATCACAGTCAATGTGTTACCAGAACTATAGCATATACACAAATCTACCATTCTGGGTTTCAGCCACCACATTTAGAAAATAAATGTTCTCAGTGAGGCGGTTGCTGATTAATTGCAAATCTACCAGTACATTTCAGTATGTGCACAGTTGTGAAAAGTTACAAACATGATATTTACCCTGGGCCAGGCCCGTAGCCAGGATTTCAATTCGGGGGGGGGGGGGGGGTGAGTCTGAGTGAAAGAGGGTCTACCCTAGCAAACCTTTTGTATCATTACCCCAATACCCCCATGCATATGGGATATATTGAGTATGGTGATCAGATCATGATATGAATAAACATAACAGTTTAAATAATGCACCAGTAAGGCCTTTTCGCGAACCACCATGAGAATTTCGGGGGGGGGGGGGGGACTGAAGCCCCTCAACCCCCCCTCCCCCCCGCTACATGTCTGCCCTGGGCCATAAAGTTAGAAGATGTCACATGTGCCATCCTTTGCTCATCTCACATCTTTGCCAGATAGGAGATGATAAGTAGAACTCAGGATACAGTCAGTACAGTGGACCCATCATATCTATAACCCATAGATGCTCAAGACCCATTATATACCATGGGATAATAAAAATCACTGAGATCTATAGATACAGAATCAAGATAAGTACTAATCTAGCATATTCAGGAGCAAATTGTGTTTTAATATAGTCACACAAATAGTATTTTCATTCTAGCTTCCAACCTCCTCTTCCTTCTTCCAGCTTAGCCATGCTTTTGAGGCTTAAAGAGACAACATACCAGAAATTTCATGTTGGCGTCACATTTTGAGGCATGCATCATTTTGTGACACAGTAATTCTGTTTTACTAGCAACCCAGAGGCTAAACTAACCTCTTATAAGAGATATGGACACATACATAAATTGTAATAATTAAATGTATAGGGATAACCTTTCAACCATTTATATATTTATTGTTTCTTTCACATAAACTTGTTACATTTGTGCAACGCACCTAGCACAATGCAACCAACACTCGAATGTGTTGCAACACAGAGTTTGGAAAGCACTCACTTAAATGTTGGCTTTGATATGTTTGAAGAACTTTTTTCTTCCTCTGACTACTGGATATGTGTTTGTAGGTAGGCTACTTAAAGATAATAAACTGCTTATGGATACTTAAAGCTACTTAGAGATAATAAACAGTTTCCCCAGGCTCACGACAGATATTAAATTTTAAATCTTCTTAGGTTACTGTTCAGCATAAAACGCCATTGCAAGTCAAATAAAATCATAATTAAATCACCACTGTTAAACATAAAATATTGAAAACAAATTCATGCTATGTATACACACAAAGACACTGAAGAAATATTTTCACATTTGCCAAACAAGTGTGAATCTGAAAGTTTTACATTATAAAGTGGAGTAATTTTTTTTTATTTCGTGTCCAAAGCATTAGTATAAAACTGATAAAAATAGAAGGAACACAAGCGGCTAAATAAATTTAGACCAAATATGGGCAACAGTAACTGCATTGTCTGTAACTTTAAACAGTTCTTCCTCTGTGCATGAGGCAGCGCATTGTGGACAAGCATACAGGTGCTGAGTGGTTTGTTCTGCTCCAAAGGCGCACAAGGTGGAGGATTCTTCTAGGTAGTGCCATTTAGCCAGGTTGCCTTTTGATCTACCCACTCCACTTCTGAGTCTGTTTAGGAACTTCCAAGTTGCCCATTCTTGGTTTGCTTCTGGAGGAAGACCCTTGTGGAGGGCGGGGGCGGGGGGGGGGGAATCCCATTGGAATTGCCTCGTTTAGCTGCCCAGAGGGATACTCTTGCTGTTGCTGGGGGAACATTAAGAGGCGTGGTGGTTCTCCTGAAACTTTCCCTTGATTTCACTGGGAGGAGGCTGATAGTCATGCAGTGGGTGGCTTTCACAGTGTTCAACCTTATATCTCTCACAGTTGGCAGCAAGTTCCCATCTCACATTGGGGAGGGGAGGGGGGATGCCGACTAGCTTATACAGTCTACCAACAGGGGTAGGTTTGAGGCATCCTGTGATTATTCTACATGTTTTGTTCATTGCTATATGCACCTGCTTTGCATGGGCAGGCTTGTGCCAAATAGAGTAGGCATATTCAGCAGTTGAGTAAGACAAGGCTGGGGCTGATGTTTTTATTAATGTTGGGTCTGCACCCCATTCACTGCCAGTAGTCTCTACAGGATGTTATTGCATGCAGCTACTTTGTGCTTGGTGTTCATACAGTGTTTCCTAAATGTTAGTGTTTGATCCAAGGTGCGCTGAGATATTTAGGGTGGGAACAGTGTTCAAGCTCTTGGCCTTCCCAGGTAACCTTCAGTTTCCTATTGGCTTCATGGTTGTGTAGGTAGAAAGCACACACTTGTGTCTCGCCAGGGTTAGACTTCAAGTGGTTATCTTTGTAGAAACTGGAGGGATCTTTCAGGGCATCAGTAAGTTGGTTTTCGACTGTTTCGAAGTCTTTTGCTTGTGTTGTTAGGTCAAGGTCATCAGCATATATAAAGCTCTTTGTGAGTGGTGGCTGTGGCTGATTGTTAGTAAAGATGTTAAACACAGTCAGTGCGAGAACGATGCCTTGAGGTAAACCATTCTTTTGCCTCCTCCATCTACTTTTCCTGCCTTGAAACTCCACATAGAAGCTACAGTTTTCTAGGAGGATCTAGATAGTTTTTGTAGAATCGTACCCTCCAGTAATATGGTAGACTTTATGCAGCATTTTTCTATGTTGCACTGTCATAGGCTGCTGTAACGTCCACAAAAACTGTTCCTATAATGCAGTGGTTCTCACCCCAGTTGTTTTGGCCTTCAATTCCCAGAAATTCTAACAGCTGGTGAACTGACTGGGATTTCTGGGAGTTGTAGGCCAAAACACCTGGGGAACCACAGGTTGAGAACCACTGCCATAATGCAACCTTTCTCCTCCATATACTCAATCAAATTAAGAATTTGAGGTGTACAGTTTTCCCCTGGTCTGAAACCTGCTTGTTGTACAATAAGCTGGGGTTCAATAACAGGGCCTAGTTGATTTAATAGCATCCTCTCATATACTTTATATAGATGACATTAGAGAGAGGGATTGGTCAGTAGTTCCTGTCATTGGAGGCATCTTTACCAGGTTTTTAAATAGCAATGATCTTAGTTTTCCTCCATAGTCTGGGGATCTGTTTGTGTGCCAAGCATTGATTATAACATTTCAGAAGCCAGTTTTCAGTTGAGCTGGAAATCCCTTCATATTTCGCTTTACAAAATTCTTGTACTGCCATTTTGTTCCAGTTTAAAATGGCTTCATACAAAGCATGTCAGGTCTCTGACTTTTCCCCATGCTGCTCAACAGCGTCATATTGCCTGAAAAACCAGCTGATTTTTAACCCCATGTAACAAAAATAATGTCTTGAGATGAGGAACATTTGATACCTCATGTTTTTTCGACCCTTTAAGGCTATATCATTGCCTCAAAAAACAAAAAACAACCTCTACTTGAAAAATGAATCGGAAACTTGTCAAAATGCCTTGCTATGGTGGAAAAATAGCTATGTTTTAGATTTGTTGTTTGGTTGTAAGAAAATGCTACCATTGCAGTGAAACAGGAAAGGCCTTGTCAGGATATGATTGTGTCTTCTGGATCTCAGTTGGATAGCTTACATACATTTGCTCCCCCCCCCCCCCCCCCAATACACACACACAAGATGAGGAGGAGGAAGGCACTTTGCTCCCTTCCGGCAAAGGGAGAGCTTTAAAAATAGTCCTGACCGGGACTTGGAAGGGGTGGGGCCAACATAGAGTGGATCCCTGCCCTGCTCTCCATTTCAGCTTGGAATTTTGACCCACTCTCCCACCCTTGAACAGTGTATGTTAAGGGTTGCCATTGGGGCTGGGTAGGAATTCCCTCCCCCTATGTTCTAGGGTTTTTTCGCCTACCCTACACTGTTCAATCCAGGGCTAACTGGGTGAGTGGGCTTTAAACAGGTTATCATGCAAAAAAAAGGGATAGGTTTACATCTCGGTGTGCACCTAAATCACCTCTTTGTGGTGTAGGTCATGAATGGGAACTCCCAGCTGTGGTTAAAAGAACCGAGATGAGGGTGAACAGTAATGACCTTGAGCAGGGAGAGTTCCAGTCTCAATATCTTCTGGAAGTGGGACAGAATTATCCATCTGTTTCCCTGAGTGGTTGCCCTGGAATCAACAGTTGGTTGTAGCCGGGGACCATGGTGTTTTGACCTTGATAGGTGAGGAGTAGGTCTTGGATGGCCACTGCCTCGATTCATATATACACCAAGTTCATGCCCTTAAATTAGTTGGCAGTTGCTATTGATTGATAGCATTTAATAAAATGTGTCCATAATTTAACCCACATTATTGTGTTGACTTGTTATTTTGTTGGTTTGGGAGCACTCAAATGTATTTCTTCTGCTGTGTGTAGGTGACATTGAGAGCACATGGAAACTAGTATGCCTCCACATCACACAACTGTTCAGCCCACTTATAATCAATTTATAACAGCTTGACCTCCATTAGGCTTTAATATTCTTAAGGAAACCATTTCAGGGATAACAACTGACTTCTGCAATCTTCAATGAGACTGACTTTTCACATAGAGATGTATGAGAGTGGCAAATAGGGGTGGTTGTTTCCATGTCTGTGGAGTCCTGAATTCACTGGCATGGAAGCCACCACTTGCTAGTGCAGCCAAACATCAGAATGCACAATTCTTTTGTGAAGAATGAATAAGGAAAGCTCCGTGACAACCATATTTTTTGTGAAAACAAGCTAGACGACGATGAAGGGCTTGTAAACATGGGCATGAAAACCTGCACTCACCCTGAGTTAGCTCCTGTTTATCTTTGAAGATCTGCTCTGATATGCAATAGTGTGTTTAAATGTTGCAAACCCATTCTTGTCGAAAGTTCGAACATGGCGGCATTACACTGTTCCTCCTAACTAAACTCTGTAAGCATAGATTGAGCTATCTTCTTATCCATATCATTATTACCTTGACTCCTGTGTTTTGTTTTACCCTTCATAGCCCATGTCCTTTTTTTAAACTGGAAGAACTGTGCAATTGTCATTATTGCAAGAGTTTGCCATTTGAGGGTTTGTTTTTTTTGTCACTGTGTGATTCTGTGGTTACACAGTGACGCAGTTGAATGAATTTTATTATTACGGTCACAGACCAGGAGTGTAAAACTTTGAAACATTAAAAACAGAGTTTTTTTAAAAAAAAGCATTAACATTAAGACCAGAAATTCACAACATTAAAAGCAGAAAGTACATAATATGGAGTCGATCGACACGGTTTCATATATGACACTTATAAAATCTGTGGGTATGCATAATAAAATGAGTAAGTTAAAACTTCCTTATTTTTATAGTTGCTGCACAAAACATAGCCACTCTATAAGTGATCAATGGATCCCTACCCTCATGAGATGTTTTAGATACTATTCTCCATTTCTGCTAGGGAGCTTCTGTACAATGGGAATAATAAAAAGTGTCCTTTTGACATTGCAAAAGGATATACCTGGGAATGGGAGAGAGTGGAAACTGCCAGTGATGCAGTTCCAGTTTGCAATGTGTGCGTAAATCTCTCCATACTTTCTTTCATAATAAACATTGGTGAGATGATAAATATGGATGTTTGAATTTCTAACTGCATACACATTTGTTTATATCATCATGAGGACATGTCATCATGGGTACCAAACCTTGTTCTGAGATGCTGGGGCCAGCAAAACTGATGGTTCCAATTGATGACAATGCAGCTAAAGTTCCTTTCCATCTGCTTGCTGGAAGTTGAATAGCTACTGTTTGGGAATGTGGAAGTGGAATGGAGAAAAGTGACTCCCACAATATGTCCACAACACAATGTGGATTCTCCCAAGGTGCAGCTAGACAGCCCCTTTAATGTGAGAGTTACCGCAATAAAAATGGGGGCTGTCCAAATGACGTCCTGGACAAACCCGAATTAATTCACCACAAACCAGGAAAACTTAACAAATTAATTTGTTGGTGGGTTTATTCCCCGCTTTCTTAGAAAGTGGGGGATAAACCCACTACTGCAGTCCAGACAGTATTCCCATGGTTTTCCAGACTAAATTAGCTTGGAAAACTTTGAGAATACCAACCCCTCCCCGAAAGACCCCAAAATCAGTGTAAAAAAACAAAAGAACTTACCCAGCCTCGATTAGAGGGCTGCCAAAGCTCTCCTGGCACATACAAATGATGTGCCAGGAGGAAGAGGGGAGGAGGAAAATCCCCCCCCTTTCTCCTGGTGCATCATTTGCACGCTGCAGGAGAGCTCCATCAACCCTCTAATGGAGGCCAGGTAATCTTTTGTTTTTTTAGACCGGTTTGGGGGTCTTTTGGGGAGGAGCCTAGAGTGTCCGGGTGTTCTTCCAGAAAGATCTGGGAGAAGATCTGGACACCCACCCCCAAAAGCATGTGCTTTCTGGGGTGTGTGTAGATAGAGGCCCAGGAACATTCATGTTTTTTAAACGCGAATACTCCTGAGATAATGGGTTGTGTGGAAGCGCCCCCAGTCTCTCTGCAGCAGTGCTTTAGTATCTCTTCTCCCCTTTCTCTTGCAAGTATCCAAAAGACAATTTATTCCAGCAATAGGATGTAACTTTTGTCCTGGAACAAAAGCTCTATGCTGGTGTGACATCTGGGGACAGTGGATAGAGCTTGCAATTATTAGCCACACATTCTAGTGACATTGTTTCTGCTTTACAGTGGTTTCGACTATTTATTACTGAGAAACAACACTTGACTAATTAGGTCTCTCTTGCAATGCTGTGAACATTATCCTCCTGGTCAGATGCATATCCCCGAGCAAATTTTATTTCCAGATTTTGACTTGTCGTCTCTCAAACGGTGAACACGATGACCTTTCTAATTCAAGTTTCCATAGGCAATGCAAGCATTTTAACTCTAAATTTCAGTGCTTTACATTCATTGGCATTTTTTGTCCTTTTGGCAGGCATTCCATACAAGACATACTTTCAGCTCTTGCCTATTAAATATTATTAGTTTGGAAATACTGTTGCATGTCACCTATTAAATTCTGCCAGGTGCCATATTCCATGCAGCATCTCAGCTACCATATTTAATATTAATTAAAAATAAGATGTTAACAAATATTGTCAGATCATATGTTAGACTGTAAGGATTTCTGGGTTGCAGTGAGTTTTCTGGGCTGTCTGGCCATGTTCCAGAAACATTCTTTCCTGACATTTCGCCCAAATCCATGGCAGGCATCCTCAGAGGTTGGTGTGAGGTCTGTTAGAAACTAGGCAAGTGGGTTTTATATATCTCTGTAATAATGTCCAGGGTGTGAGAAAGAACTCTGGACAAAGCCAGCTCTTTGGCTTAGAAATGGAGATGAGCATCAACCCCCAGAGTTGGACACGACTGGATATGTCAGGGGAAAACCTTTACCTTTACCTATTGTGTACCAACAGGTATCCATTGTATCCCAGTGTTGCCTAAAGATCCTGAGGAACTGGACCTTAAATCTTTCTGGATATGAACCTTTTGCTGCAGTGCTACTCAACCTCTTCCCTTTCATGGTATTCTGCATTTTTGAAACGAATTATGGAACAATGAGGGTCTCTTAAACCGACACTACTTGAACCTACGGAACCTAGGGGACAATTCTAATAGGTGAGCAGAAATGTGGATAAAAACAACACTAAAATCTGTCACAGATCATAAAACAGATGTTTAAATTTTTCTGGGGGTTTGTCTTGTAAAGGAATGGGCTAACAGATTGCATCTCTCTTTTCGTCCTTCGCTTTTAGCATTCCGTGCCTTGAAATGCCCCTACTGCATGATCTCAATTGCCTCAACCTCTTCTTAATTTCACAGTGGAAGACAAGGAAAAACACGATTAATCAGACATTAAAAAAAGTGTCAGCTTATCTGCCATTTACCATTTGTGGTGCATCTTTGATGAGGGTAGACAATTTCCAATTTTATCTCTCAGACACGTCAAAGTTGCCAGCCCACTGAAATGGATAATCAGAAAGAAAATAAGTCATGTGTCTCTTCCTAAATCTATCCTTTTTCCTGACACGAAGATGAATCAGAAATACTAGAGATGACTGTACATTAATGCAAGATGGTGGTGGTGATGATGATAATGATATAAACATTGTAGCTAAACTGGGTAAAACATTCTCAAGTTAACTTTTTCCAAGTTTTAATGGGCTTTTTTTTGGTGCGGTTGTTTGAAACTGCATCACTATCCTCTAGATGTTGGGCATCCAATGTCCATTGGTTTAACATAGGGAACATCTATACTAACACTATAATGCAGCTTAGAATTGGTTTGGGAGGAACCGATTAGACGGACAGGTCTGGAATTGGATTGGGACCAGGAAGGTGATTACATTCACCAAGGAATCTGACCTGTAATTTCTGTAAGGGATGCACATCAGTACTCCAGAGGCATAGGAGGGGGGAAAAGAGAGAGAGAAAGTTACAGTTTGGAGTTGGAAGTAATAACTTACTCTTCCCAGGGGGTGGGTTACCCCCTTCTAACCAACTATACACCTCGGATGCTCTTCATTGAGGATGGGGCAACCTTGTACTTTTCAGCATTTACAGCATGTATAGTAAACACTTTCCCCCCAAACTTGTATATGCAACACATCCTGTAAGTAAGACCATCCTAAACATACTCTCCATATTTGGTGAAAATTGATCCACACCTTTTCTCATAATGTAATTGTCATGACTCCTTTGAAGTCATGCTGTAAGTGTCAACATGAGACATACAACTGTTGTATAGCTATATAAATAAAATGTAATGTTCATTTGTGGGATTAAAAGAACTCAAAAACCACTGGATGGATTGACATCAAATTTGGACACAAGACACCTAACAACCCAATGTATGTCTTTCACTCAAAAAATTGATTTTGTCATTTGGGAGTTGTAGTTGCTGGGATGTATAGTTCACCTACAATCAAAGAGCATTCTGAACCCCACCAACGATAGAATTGAACCAAATTTGGCACACAGTTCTCCCATGACCAACAGAAAATACTGGAAGGGTTTGGTGGGCAGTGTCCTTTGGTTTTGGAGTTGTAGCTCACCTACTTCCAGAGAGCACTGTGGACTCAAACAATGATGGATCTTGACCAAACTCTACACAAATACTCAATATGCCCAAATGTGAACACTGTTGGAGTTTGGGGAAAATAGAATCTTGGCATTTGGGAATTGTAGTTGCTGGGATTTATAGTTCACCTAAATCAAAGAGCATTCTGAATCCCACAATTGCTTGTTTGAGGTTTGCTGGTAATTGTCCCTGATCCAATGAGGCATTTATAATCCTCGTAAACCACTTGGTTAATCCCCCACTGGCAAGTTTGATAAGTCAGGAGAGGCAAGGGTCAAGAGCACATGTGGTCGCTCTCACTGCTCCAAGGATCTTGTCGATGAAAGGTGCCTACGTTCAATCCTTAGGCACTGCTCTAAGATTGGCATCTAAGTCAGAACATATTTGAGCGACTTGATCTACAAAATGATGTGCGAACCTGCCTCCTCAGGAGAATGAAGAGTTCCCTGACCACCTGAAACAACTCAGCAGGTCTATTAGTTGCAGATGCAATGCGGGCAGTTGAAAAGGTCTTCCTGGCTGCTCTCGTTCCCACCGAGTAGCCTTAAAGTTAGGCCCAGTGGTTCTCAACCAAGCACGGGCTAGAGCAGTGGTTCTCAACAATTCCCAGAAATCCCAGCCAGTTTAGCAGCTGTTAGGCCAAAAACATCTGGGGACTCCAGGTTGAGAACCACTGCTCTAGCCCGTGCTTGGTCAGAAGCAGTCTGAGTCTTGCGCCATTGGCACTCTAACCCCTAAGTAGAGCTTAAATGCCTAAAATGATGGGAAGGGGAGCCTGGGACAGCCCCCCCCCCCCAATAATTGGCCTATAGAAAATTGATCTTTCAGCACCCCAGAGCAAAAACAGATATCTGCCCTCCCAATTTCAGGAGGCTCCCAAAAATGGATCGGAGGCCCCCACCGAAAGCCAGGACATGAAACGGGTCAAGGTTTACCTGGATTGCACAAGCCTAATAGAAACACACAAGGTCTAGACAGACCATGTGTCCAAAACATTTGGATGTGACAATCAGGGAAATCATGGAACAGAGGAAGCAACAAATGACTGTTTGTACTTCGTTTTAGTTAGAGGGGTCAGGGAGACTGAACCTTTTTGTTTTTTTACATCAGAATAAAGACCTAAGAGCGTGATAGATGGGTAGGTTATTCCTGCTGTTTTTTTAAAAAACAAATAAAGTACTTTCTGCAAGACAGCAAGACTTTGTTTTGAAACAAGCATGAGAACCTGACAGTAGTAATAGACTAACAGATGGAAATGTAATTTTATTTATATAGATTCTTAATATACCATTGATATATACTAAGAAGATAGGTGTTATACTTGATTCAATCAAAGCAAATCTCATTATTTTCAGTCTACTTGGTGATCCCCCCTTTTCCCTGTTTGGAATTTCTTACCAGCTAGCTTCACTGGTTCTACTGTTATGGAGAAGAAGCAAAGACCACGAGCATTGAAGCGATGCTCCTCTGCCATCAACTCCTCTGGACCGGCCACATTGTCCGAATGCCCAATCAGTTACTCTACTCCAAACTCAAAAATGGAAAATGGAACGTTGGTGGACAGGAAAAGAGAATTAAAGATGGTCTTAAAGCCAATCTCAAAAACTGTGGAATAGACACCGAGAACTGGGAAGCCCTGGCCCTTGAGCGCGCTAACTGGAGGTCAGCTGTGACTAGCAGTGCTGCAGAATTCAAAGAGGCATGAATGGTGGGTGAAAGGGAGAAATGTGCTAGGAGGAAGACACATCAAGCCAACCCTGACCAGGACCGCCTTCCATCTGGAAACCAATGTCCTCACTGCAGGAGAACATGCAGATCAAGGATAGGGTTCCACAGTCACCTACAGACCCACCGCCAAGACACCACATCTGGAAGACAATAATCCTCGAGCTATGAGGGATCACCTAAGTAAGTATGAAAAAGGAGAAGCCCATTGTTTTTCTCAGTCCTTTTCTACTTTCTCCAGAAGTCATTAACCCTATAACTACACTGTTGATCATATAGGTTGCCTATGAGCATAGGCACGCACCTTGTGTGTGTTCAGCCCTGCGTAAGGAACTACTGTGAAATTACTCAGATCCATCCATCAAATGCATGAATTGAGTAAATATTGTAAATGTCCTTGCCTTCCATCCTCCCTTTTTGGCAGTCTTGCTTTACAATGTGCTATATTTATTTATTTCATCCATAGCCTGATCCAGGTTGGAATGTTTCAACTGTTGAGATAGTGCCATTTCCAGTTACAATTTAGCACAATGACATAACTCTATGGGTGAAGTTTCAGCTGGGACAGATAATTTAGGGACAAGCTGTCTCATAAATTCTTTCTTTTTTAATTTTGTCAGCGACAGAAGTATACATTCTGCAGGAATTTACTGCTTGCTCCCTAGAACATCAAAGAAGATTCAATTAAGGAAGCAAAAGGCAAGCAGCAAGACTCACAATAAAAGATCATACGAGGGATGAGTCTCATAGCACCTTGCTTCTATCTATTTAAATATATGGTTATATATGATTATAATGAGAATCTGATTTCAGCTAAAATAGCATTAGCCCAGACTAACACCTTTTATTGCTATTACGAGAAACTGGATTACTGAATTTCAGTTTAAGGTTGCTACATTGGAAAATGAATTTGCTTTCATAACAAGGTACTTATGTTTAGGAATTCTACATGAGCAATGATCAAAAATCCTATTTGTTCTAACTGGAGAGCCTAAAGACTATGTCATTATTTCTGATTAAATACCCCATCAAGAAAGTTGCAAAAATGACAAATGCCCTACCATCTGTATGTGGGAATCATCACTGTGCTGCTTCATCCTTACAGGGAAGGGTAAGAAACCTGAACATCCCAAAGCACAGATTCCAAAATGAAGGCCTGTGATCCAGATGCGGCCCTCCAAGATAATTGACCTGGCCCCTGTCCTAAACTTTAGACTTAAGGTCACCCTAAGTCTGAAACACTTTGAAGACACCCAACAACAACAATCCTAATTAATTTGACTATCTCATCAGCCCAAAGCAGGCCTACTTTTCTCAGTGAAATTGTTGTTTATTCATTTAGTCACTTCTGATTCTTCGTGACCTCATGGACCAGCCCACGCCAGAGCTCCCTGTCGGCTGTCACCACCCCCAGCTCCTTCAGAGTCATGCCAGTCACTTCAAGGATACCATCCATCCATCTTGCCCTTGGTCAGCCACTCTTCCATTTTCCTTCCATTTTCCCAAGCATCACTGAAATACTGGTAAGTAAGTATATGTTGGTTAACATTGCCCTTCATTTTAAATATTGTACTGTTCTTTCATAATTTTTTGCATTACAAATAAGATATGTACATTGTGCATAGGAATGTGTTCTTTTTTTTTTTTCAAACTATGGTCTGGCCTCCCAATAGTCTGGGAGACTGTGAACCAGTTCTCTGCTGAAAAGGTTTGAGGACCCCTCTCCCAAAGTCAACTCTAGCCCTTAGTGTTTTCTCAAATAGCCATCCTCCCTTTCCAAGAATTTGTTGATTTCGCTATTTTTGTACAGATCTTCTAAATCTCAGATACCCTCCTAAAGACTACTAATGAGAAGAAATACTGACACTTTGGATGCCACTAATTTGTCCCATAAAGCAGTGTTTCTCAACCTTCCTAATGCCGTGACACCTTAATAAAGTTTCTCATGTTGTGGTGATCCCTAACAATAAAATTATTTTGTTGCTACTTCATAACTGTAATTTTGCTACCGTTAGGAATTTATAACTGTATTTTTGCTACTATTATGAATTGTAATGTAAATATCTGATATGCATCTCCATTCACTTGACCAAATTTGGCACAAATACCCGATACGCCCAAATTTGAATACTGGTGAGGGTGGGAAGGGATTGATTTTGTCATTTAGGAGTTCTAGTTGCTGGGATCTATAGTTAACCTACAATCAAAGAGCATTCTGAACTCCACTAATGGTGGAATTGAACCAAACCTGGCACACAGAGCTCCCATGACCAACAGAAAATACTGGAAGAGTTTGGTGGGCACAGACCTTGAGTTTTTGGAGTTGTATTTTACCTACATCCAGAGAGCACTGTGGACTCAAACAATGATAGATCTGGACCAAACTTGGCACAAATACTCTATATGCCCAAATGTGAATACTGATGGAGTTTGGGCAAAATAGACTTTGACATTTGGGAGTTTTAATTGCCGGGATTTATAGTTCACCTAAATCAAAGAGCATTCTGAGCCCCACCAATGATAGAATTGGGCCAGACTTCCCACACAGAACTCCCATGCCTTGAAGGGACTCACTGGCATGAACCTTCCTCCAGCCTCACATGCTCTCTCTCACCCGCACATGCGCACTATACTTCAGGGTGAGAAGGGCAGAATATAAATGTTTTAAATAAATAAATAAATAAATAAATAAATAAATAAACCTTCATCCAAGTCATTAATAAAGATATTGAACAGTACTGGGTCCAGGACAGAACCCGGCTCATTTCTTTCCAGGATTAAGAGAAACCATCGGTGAGCACCCTATGGGTTTGGTTGCTTAACCAATTACAGATCCACCTAGTAGTAGTTTTGTCAAGTCCATATTTGACTAGTTTGCTCGCAAGAAGGTCATGGAGGACTTTGTTGAAGACCTTACTGAAATCAAGATATGCTACATCCACAGCATTCCCTACCATCTACCAAGCTTGTAACTATATCGAAAAAAGAGATCAGATTAGTCTGGCATGACTTGTTTTTGAGAAATCCATGTTGACTTTTAGCAGTCTCAGCATTCTTTCCTAAGTGATATCAGACTTAATGATCTCCTCCAGAATCTTTCATGGTATTGATGTCAAGTTGAAAGGATGGTAAGTGTTTGGGTTGTCCTTTTTTCCCTTCTTGAAGATAAGGACAATATTTGCCCTCCTCCAGTCTGCTGGGATTTCTCCTGTTCTCCAAGAATTCTCAAAGACTATTGCCAGTATGTGTCTTCTTTCTGCATGTTTGGTCATCTGGTCAAGGAAAGCTTCATCCAGTTCTTCTGTCTGGCTTGGATGTCTGTAGTAGACTCCCACAATTACATCTTTTGCAGTCCTTGTTCCCTTAATTCTTAACCAGATGCTTTCAACCTGGTTTCCAGGACTGAGGTCTTACTTCTTTTCACAGATGGAAATGTTCTTGACATATAATGCTACTCACCCCCTCTTCTGTTTGGTCTGTTTCTCTGAAATAGGTCTATGGGACATTCCCCTTAGCCATTTGAGATAATATTCCTGTTTAAAGATTCTTCCCAAATCCTAATCCTTATGTTCAGAATCTAATATTACTTGAATGGTATTCACAAATAGTAAAACGGTGAGGGGGATTTGGAATTTTACTGTTCATTTTGGTTTTGACTGGGGCAGGCCCGTAGCCAGGATTTTGTTTAGGGGGGAGCTGAGTTTTATTCGGGGGGGGGGGGGGGGGCTGAGTCTGAGTAAAAGAGTAAAAGAGGGTCTACCCTAGCAAACCTTTTGTATCATTACCCCAATACCCCCATGCATATGGGATATATTGAGCATGGTGATCAGATCATGATATGAATAAACATAACAGTTTAAATAATATACCAGTAAGGCCTTCTCGTGGACCACCATGAGAATTTCGGGGGTGGGGGGGGGTGGGCTGAAGCTACATGCCTGGACTGGGGGCATTCAGCCTGCTTAGATACCCTGTCATGAAGAAGAAACCATCAAACTGAAATGCATCCTCCCAGCTTACAAAGAAGGGTGATTCAATTGCATCTTCATCTATTCTTTTGCCAAAGTGAAAGCTCAGGTCCATTAGCAACCCAACAATTAAGTATGGGACTAGAGTCACTACTAAAGTGTTATTTAATGTTTTAAGTGCTGATGCGTGCAGGCAGGGGAGGGAGGGGAGAGGAGGGAAGCATGTAATGTACACAGACATTTGACAAAGGAAAATCTCATAGTCACATTTGTACATCAAAATTAATCCTGAATTATAGGTGATTTGTGAGAACGCAGAATCTAAAAGTATCTGCCAGGCCAGTATCCAAAAGTTCATATTAATTTATGAGAAACCTACTATTGACCCATTATTTATAAAGTCTGTTATATTCATCTTAAACGGAGGATTTCTAGTTGGAAATGATTGATGATTTAAAGTCAAATAAAAGGAATGAAATAGATTAAGTCTCATTTTGAAATATTGTTAGCCATTAGAACTGGTACATTTAAGTCCACTTAAAACATGAAATACCACTTTAGTAGCTACTCTGGTCTCAGACTTAATTGTACGCTTGCTAATGGACCTGGGCTTTTGGTTTGGCAGAAGATTAGATGAAGATGCACTTATTATTTCTTGGCTGTTAAGTGAGCTGCCATTATGATAGTGAAAGAATTGCTGGGAGCATCAAACAATCTGGTTTCAAGAATGCCAAAAGTTGACCTTGGCAAATTTATGTGAGACTGAATGGATAAGCAGCAGCTTGTGTGAGATGATTCATACCTACATTGTCCTCAAGTGGGCACTATAATTTTCAAGTGGTGACTCAGATGTGTGGACACGGGAAAGGACCCATGAATTCATTCGTAGTACTCCAGAATATTTGTTTTATAATGATAAAAGCTGCCCAAGAGACCTTGGATAGCTGCTTCGATCACCTTGCATGCTATGGAAACCCTACTGATGTATAATTCCATAAAGCTTTGCATGATACAATGTGGTCAATTTACAATTGCAAAATACTCAGGGCTGAATCACTTAGTCAGCATCAAGCAACAGTGAGCTCTACAGATCTATTGCCTTACAGTAAAGTAGTCTTAGCCGCAGCAGTAGCAGCAGTAGATGATAACGGATGGGGCCTGCAGACGTTGGCCAACCTCTTTACCAATTGAAGACTGGTCCTTCCATGATGGAGATTGAGGTGGCTCCCATGTTATTGAGACAGGACAGATCGGTTCAAACCATTTAGTTGTTCAATGTATTGTCGAAGGCTTTCATGGCTGGAATCACTAGGTTCTTGTGGGTTTTTTCGGGCTATAGAGCCATGTTCTAGAGGCATTTCTCCTGACGTTTCGCCTGCATCTATGGCAAGCATCCTCAGAGGTTGAGAAGGTCTGTTGGAAGTAGGAAAAATGGGTTTATATATCTGTGGAATGGCTGGGGTGGGGCAAGGAGCTCTTCCCTGCTGCAGTTAGGTGTGAATGTTTAGCTGATCACCTTCATTAGCATTTGAAGGCCTGCCTGAGTCTGGGAAAATCTGTTGCTGGGAGGTGTTAATCTGTGCCTGGTTTTTTCCTCTCTGTTGTTTAGCTGTTATAATTTTAGAGTTTTTTAATACTGGTAGCCAGATTTTGTTCATTTTCATGGTCTCTTCCTTTCTGTTGAAATTGTCCACATGCTTGTGGATTTCAATGGCTTCTCTGTGTAGTCTGACATGGTGGTTGTTGGTGTGGTCCAGCATTTCTGTGTTCTCAAATAATATGCTGTGTCCAGGCTGGTTCATCAGGTGCTCTGCTATGGCTGACTTCTCTGGTTGAAGTAGTCTGCAGTGCCTTTCATGTTCCTTGATGCGTGTCTGGGTGCTGCGCTTGGTGGTCCCTATGTAGACTTGTCCACAGCTGCATGGTATACGGTAGACTCCTGCAGAGGTTGTTCATTTAGTTGTTCTTAATGAAGAACATTTAGTTGTTCTTAATGAAGATCTGTTTAAAATATGGAAAAGGCACAGAGGCTGGGTTTTAGATGTCATTAGTAAAAAGGGAGTTCTTTGTGGTCATGTCATGCAGGTGGGGGGGGGGGGGACAAATGGTGATATGTGTTTGTATTGAATATGGGGGACATTAGCAGGAACCCCAAAGGTATCATCAGGACACAATACAATTGTTGCACTCCAGACCTGGAAACACATATGACCACCACACCACACAAGAGTCCAAGTATATAAACAAACAGTTCACTGTAAAAACATATAAAAAGCAGGAATAAGAAAGAAAGATATATAATCCCAAGAAGGTTTAGCAAAAGGTGATGACCAAATAATAATCCAAATGTCTCATAAAGTTCCAGAGGTGACAAAGCTCAGGAACAGCCAGATACAGCATAAGTCCACAATAAAGAAGGTATAACTAGTAAAATTTGAACAGGAGTACATGAATAGGGACATAGAAAACTTCCAGGATATATTAAATCCAAAATCAAAGTTTGACTTGAACCAAGAACAAGAGAACTCATGCTTAGCTTCTCACTCTAATGCACTGTTGCCTGAAATGACCTTAAGGTCTATTGTTTAATAGACACCCATGAAATCATGCCTTTTCCCATGAATTTTCTTCACAACATTTCCATTTAATCTCTCTGAATGACACAATCTATTTTTGGCTCTGATTTGTAAATGAAGATTTTTGTTGATCTTTGTAGCTACAGGTGGGTTCCCATGGGAACCTTCCTTATCACTCAGCTGTTCACTTGATTTCTTATCTGCTGTTGCTACTTCTGACTCTTTTGAGGAGGCTCTGCACATGGAGGCTCTGCACTTCCCAAGCCAGTTTTCTCACAGAGAGAACCATCATTTCCCAGACTTGAGAGCCCATCACTTTGTGGTACAGGAAAGCTCACTATCCCTTCTAAATCATGAGTTAAACCAAGGGTCCTCAAACTAAGGCCCGGGGGCTGGATACGGCCCTCCAAGGTCATTTACCCGGCCCTCGCTCAGGGTCAACCTAAGTCTGAAACTACTTGAAAGCACACAACAACAACAATCCTATCTCATCAGCCAAAAGCAGGCCCATACTTCCCATTGAAATACTAATAAGTTTATATTTGTTAAAATTGTTCTTCATTTTAATTATTGTATTGCAGTTAGGTGTTTTTTGCACTACAAATAAGATATGTGCAGTGTGCATAGAAATTCGTTCATTTTTTTTTCAAATTATAAGCCGGCCCTCCAACAGTTTGAGGGATTGCAACCTGGCCCTCTGTTTAAAATGTTTGTGGACCCCTGAGTTAAACCATCAGCCTGTAATGGCTGATCTACAACAACAATCTTGGGAAGATTTTGGGAGGGAAGGAAAGCTCCTCCTCTCACTGAGTGATGAGGAGATGAGTGTGGTTTATGGTCCTGGGAACAACTGACATGCGAGACTTGATAAAGGTAAATCATAGGGAGACCTCCCAATCTTAACACAAATGTTAGGTGATTGCTTCAAAGTTCCTTTATTAGGTCTGCCCTTTTGAAGATATGGGATAAATACAAACAAAGAATCCACAAGAAAACCCCACTCTGGCTCTCTACTTTGGAAGCATGCCAGAGGAGAGAGCTAGGATGGAATATATGGCCAACCTACAAAGATATTTTGAAAAAGAGAATAATGAATTGAGAACACAAAGGGAATTGTGTTCTCAATGAATTGAGAACACAAGGGGAATTAAAACAGAAATTTAGGAATATGTCATGGTTACAATATTATCAAATCAAGGACGCCTACAAAAAAGATTGTATATTGGGTTTTGAGGATAGACCTTCGGTATGGTAAAAGATTTTTGGAAGTGAACAAAAAAACATCATCAAAATTTACAAACAATTGCTAGAATGGACTACAGAGAAAGACCAAATCAAGGATTGCATAGTAAAGTGGATTAGAGATATAGGAAGATCCATACTACTAGAGGAATGGGAGGCAATTTGGCACAAGAAACTAAATTACACCTATGCATTTGATATGAACGAAAATTGGACGAAGATGATGTACCAATGGTACATGACACCAAAAAACATTGCAAAATTCACCAAAAACACAAATTACAGCTGCTGGAAGTGTGGAAAAAGTGAATGGTCTTTCCCACACATGTGGTGGGCATGCGAAACAGTAAAATCATACTGGAAAGAGATACATGAAATCTGCCAAAAAAATTCTACAAAGAAAATTATGGCTAAAACCAGAGATATTCCTCTTAGGAATGACTCAGGAACAATGGAGTATCAATGATGACAAATTATTCTTTTATATGACAACCGCAGCAAGAATGGTTTATGCGAGGAAATGGAGACAAGAATCAAGACCACAGAAAGAAGACTGGATGGAGAAAATTATAGATATAATGAATATGGATAATTTGACATATTTAATCTCGAGAACACAAAACAAACAAATTAAGACAATGGACTGCTCTAGGCTGACGGCCTGGATGAAAGAAAACATAATAAAAATATTCATCTATATAAATAAAAATGTAATGTTCGTTTGTGGGATCAACAGAACTCAAAAACCAGTGGGCCAATTGACACGAAATTTGGACAGCATACACCTAACAACCCAATGTATGTCCTTCACTCAATTTTTTTTTATTTTGTCATTTGGGAGTTGTAGTTGCTGAGATTTATAGTTCACCTACAATCAAAGAGCATTCTGAACTCTACCAATTATGGCATTGAACCAAACATGGCATACAGGACTCCCATGACCAACAGAAAACACTGGAAGGGTTTGGTGGGCATTGACCTTGAGTTTGGGAGTTGTAGTTCACCTACATCCAGAGAGCACTGTGGACTCAAACAATGATGGATCTGGACCAAACTTGGCACAAATATTCCATATGCCCAAATATGAACACAGATGGAGTTTGGGGGAAATAGACCTTGACATTTGGGATTTGTGGTTACTGGGATTTATAGTTCACCTACAATCAAAGAGCATTCTGAATCTCACAAACGACAGAATTAGGGCAAATTTCCCACACAGAACCCCCATGAACAACAGAAAATACTTAAGGCCATCCAGTCCAACTCTCTTCACCAGGGCAAGAAAATGTAATGAGAGACCTCCTGACAAAGAGCCATCCAGCCATAGATATAGATAGATATGATTCACACACACACACAGATATAGTATCATAGATTTCAAAGGGACCCCTAAAGAAAGACAATGATATGTTGTTGCATATTCCAGAGTAGGCAAACCAGACACTCTCCACATCAACACTGACAAAGAAACAACAAGAAATACTGTTTACCGAAAAGCATAAAGAAATTACATACATTAGAAACCATCACTTTCTCATTACTTTATTTTCCAGATCACCAGACTGGGCCACAGCAATGCATGGCAGGGAACGGCTAGTCTAAAACAAATAACAATATAAAAATACAATATGTAAAAGGAAAGACCACGGCTAGAGAGTTAAAAGACCCAAAAGAAGAAGAATGATAGACATGAAAGAAATCTAAAAACCCATTGTTAAGAGGAATGGAAGAAACTGACCCCCCCCCCCTGTATTTTTCCCCTCCCCCCTTCCTCCCTTATAGAATCCTCCCATCCCTATATTTCTGTCTCTCCCCCATGATTCCCACCCCCATTTCTCCCCCCTCCCCCTCTCTTTTCTTTTATGTAAAGTATAAAATTCTTCAATAAAACGATTTTTAAAAAGTTCCTTTGGAAATAAAGTGATCCTTCATGGAACGATAGTTAGTACACGAAGAAATCAGACATCAGGAAAGGGCAGGGGATGGTTACTGCCATGGAGGTGGAGAGATACAGGTGGGATTTTCCTGCCTAAATGCTTGACTGTTTTCTATACCTTAAGTTAGGTGGGCAAGGTTAGACTCAGGAAGTGACGACTGGTCTGTCTACTTGAATATTGTCAATCCTAACTACAGCCAGCAGTTGCAGAGTCTGAACTAAAGGTCTCCCCAATCATCTGCTACTTAAGGATGTAAACTGGGGAGAGGGAATGGGAAGAACTTGAAGTATGCAGAGAATATACTCTGCAATAGAGCTGCTGTGCTATTAATTGAGGAACTTTGCAATTTTGAATTGAAAGGAGGAAATGAGATTGCTGGGTCTGATTTGAAATAAAATGAGATAGTACAGTGGATCAAGCAACACGACCCTTTGGGCCCACATAGGGCAATGGCATAGATAGGAGAAAGTTCTCCCCTAATAAAATTGTTGGTCTGGGGGCCTAGGGGCAAGAAGAGGATTGCAGCATTTTTTCTCTAATAAAAGTAATAATAATTTTTCTATCACACATTTATGATTAAACAACATAACAGCAACTGCATTTTTATCCCGCCGCCTTTTCCCTTTCTAACCGTTTGCATAAATCCCCGCCTGCAATGCAGTAAAACCCTTTTGAGATATTAACAAGATTATAAAAATGCCATGTCACATTTGAAAACTGTCACTAACGGGAGCATTTTAATTATGAATAAAAATAAAAAAGGCGGCTTCCTCCCCTCCATGGCATTTCCTTACAGCCCAGCAATGTGCAGCTTCATCACTGGCTATGAAAATGTTCTATGGCTGTAAAAATCTCTCCAAACTTTTTTTTCCCTCCCAAAGTGAGATAAGGAAATGGATTATTCAGAGAAATAAAATGGAGAAACGTAAAAGTGATAAAGCATTACTAAAATGCTATCTTTACAAGCAGTCATTACAAGGGAATTAATGGGTTTGGAACACGAGGGAGGCCTGGCCTTAGTAATGATGGCCTCCTGCATGAAGCCAGGAAATTTCAATTGCAATGTTCATGTGCTACTTAAAAACTTGGTTCAGAAAAAGAAAGGCAACTTTGACCCTGAATAAATTGGCTGTGGAACAGTATTAGTGCCAGTGCATGGAATTTGCTATAAATTGTCCCAGTTTCAGATATGCAATAACATACTGTCCTAGAGAGGTGATCTGGCAGGGACAAGTGTCTTGACTAATCACTTGTCATCCCACTTTTCAGCTGTTTTCATAATGTTTCAGTTTCTCACTGCTTTCCCCCTTTGTCCTCCAGTTACTTTGAATCCTGGGAACTGATATCAAAGTACAATGGTAAGGAGAAAGAAAAGGAAAGGAGAAGGAGGTCCCATCTATACTGCTATATAATGCAATTTGAAACTGCATGATATGGTAACAGCATTTAGCTCTGTTTTATGAGTCTACACTGACTATGTAAATAAAGTTGCGTATTGCCTTTCCCCATTGGCTCCACTTGCATGTTCTTGGCTTGCATGTTTTTCCTCATTTTAGTGAAATGTTGTTTGGCCCATTTTAACATGTGAAAAGGTGGAGGGTAGAGCCAGTGGTGGTGTAGCTAGCAGGCATAGGCAAACTAAGGCCCAGGGGCTGGATGAGGTCCCCTGGGCGCTTACCACAGGCCCTCCTCATTTTCCCTGTCCTCTCAGCATAAGGACACAGTGGCCCACTGCATCCTTATGCAGAAAGGACGGGAGGAAGGCATGCAGCAGCTGAGAGCCTGTCGGGACTCAGCCTGTGATTGAATCTGAGTCTGGGCTTGAACCTGTGAAACCTGTGAATGTGTTTCAGTCTCCTGATGTTTCTGTGTCTGATGTGGGTAGTGAGGAGGGAAATCAGTCCCCTGTTGCTTCTGATGTGGGGGATACTGGGACTGACTCTGAGGTGCTAGATGGAGACACTTTGGTCAATGAGTTTCATGCAGACACTGACAGAGAGGTTTTGGTGCAAAGGGCAGATTCTCATGAGAATGTTTCCGTCAGGCCTTGGGAGAAAGGTTTACTCCCTCTGTCTGTGAGCTCTCCAGGTTCTAGTCTGGAAAACAGTCTGACACCTGGTAAAGTTAACAAGGAGTCAGATAAGCAGAGTCAGCAGCTGGAGATTAGCCAGAATCGACAAGAGGCCCAATGTTTACGTAGATCTGAAAGAATTTGTCATTTAAGGTGAAAGACTGGGGGCAAACGAAATCGGTTTTGGGGATTTAAGGTTTGCCTGTAAGAAATCTTGTCAGATCAAGCATCGTTTGGAAACCAAGTTCTTGTGCCATGGAAGTCTTGTTCAGGGGATCTTGTTTCTGTGGAGTTGATTAGCCCTTTGGATTGTCTTTGCATCCTGCTTGATTCCTGTCTGGATTAATGCTGTCTTGGATTGCCTGTATTTCTTATGTGGACATTGCTTTGGGTCACTACTGTTTATGGACTAATACTTTTTGGAACCTTCTGATTTTCTTACAAGCATTTGTTTCTTCTGGCTATTTACTAAGCTTCAATAAAAGAAGATTTGATTCTTCACTCTTTGTGTGGTGTGTTTTAAGTCAGAGGGCATCTTCTGGACCTGTAGTGCAACAGAGCCCTCTGGAGTGCTCTCAGCCACAGCATGTCTCGCCCTCCTCCAGCATAAGGACAGTGCGAGTGACCCCAGCCCTACCTTGAGAGGACAGCCCAAGGATGGCATGCAGCAGCTAAGAGCTGTCCGGAGTGATCTCGGCTGTCGCCTGTCTCACCCTCCTCCCGGCATAATGCCAAGAGGACAGTCTGAAGATCGGGGAGGAGGATTGGGACAGTTGTCACATGTCTCATTTTCCTTCTGACATAAGGATGGAGCAAGCAGCCCCATCCTTATGCCAGGAGGGCAACCTGAGGATAACCCGGGCTCTGCCCCACCCTTTCCTGGCCCCACCCTCTCACAGTCCTCCCTCCCTGCCTGGCCATCTTGGTTGGGCCCACAATGTAGCCCCAAGACAAAAAAGCTTGCCTATACCTGAACTAGGGTCCAAATCCAGTTGTTTTGGTTAACTACAGTAAAACCATTGAATCAATGGAATTTACATAAGTCTTCACTGAGCAAGCTCCCATTCATTCAATGGGACTATTAGATGTGAAGTTGGATTTAAGTTTAGACAATGTAGAAAATGGGTCAATGCTCACATGCACGACCTTTCTCCCATACAACCACCATGTTTTCACCCAATACTTGACAAGAAAACAGTCCATTTGCACCAAGAGTAACCTCCTTATATAAGACCCAAATAGCATAATTTATGAAGGTTGCTTACCTAATGTTTTCAGCTGCTACAGTTAATCAGAAAACAGAACTTCAAATGCAGTTTAGTTCCCTTGATGCAGTAACCCAATACTGTCATTGGTGGGGCGGGGACGCTTTCAAGACTTGGCATCACAAAAAGAATTGTGGTGTTCTTAACTCTGTACAGACTCCACATTCATTTTAAGGCTCCATTTTGTCCTGCCTGCTGTTAATTATCCTGTAAAGTTGGAAACAAAAAGGGAGGAACCAGTAGAATTCTGGACTAGCCAAAATGCAGTGCAGAAACTATACTTATTTATTTCATTTAGTTACTTCATTTATATCCCGCCTTGCTCACCCTGCAGGGGATTCAAGGTGGCTTACAAACGCCAACAAAAATTCAATGCCACATGAACATAACAATAAAAACACACCCCATCAAACTATAAAACAGTTAAAACATTTAAAATGTGAGCAATTAAAACTCATAGAACAATAAAGCAAATTAAAAACATATAAATATATATAGTGCAGAGTCTTGATTTCAAGCTTATCCATTGTCATAATCCAAAATCCATTGTCATGATTCAGGCTGTTGAGGTTGAATTCCATATTACTTTATTCTCCAAACGCTACAAAGCCAGGTCTTTAGCTTTTTTCTAAAAACCAGAAGGGATGGGGCCTGCCTGATGTCACTGGGGAGGGAGTTCCATAGCCGAGGGACCACCACTGAGAAGGCCTTGTCTCTTGTTCCCACCAGTCACACTTGCAAAGGGCATGGGACCGAAAGCAGAGCCTCCCCAGCCAAACTTAAAACTCTTGTTGGCTCATTAAGGGAAATGTGTTTGGACAGGTAAGTTGGACGAGAACCATTTAGGGCTTTATAGGCCAAAGCTAGCACTTTGAATTGGGCCTGGTAGAAAATTGGCAGCCAGTGGAGCTGACGTAACAGGTGGGTTGTATGCTCCCTTTACACTGCTCCAGTAAGCCTTCTCCACTGTAGCCCCCTGGCTGTGGAACTTACTACCTGGTGAGATTAGGCAAGCCCCCACTCTAGCAACCTTTAAGAAGGATCTAAAAACTTGGCTCTTCCAATGTGCCTTTGGAGAGTGACCATATATTTCTTTCCTGTTGTTTCTCCCACAATGTTGTCCTCATTTTGCACTTCCCCCCACCTTACTGAAGGACTGACTCTACTGTTCTGTCCCCTACGAACTTCTCCCTTACAAATATACTTTTTTTCATTGTTATCTCATCCAGAGTTTTATCATTTTATGTCATACATTTGGCCCGCCCACTGTTTTTGATTTTTCATTTTGTTATTTTGCACTGTTTTATTTTACTTGTATGTTTTACTTATTTTACTGTGATGTTATTTTTTGCCGTTTTGTATTTATTTTGCTGTAATGTATTACCGGGCTTGGCCTCATGTAAGCTGCTCTGAGTCCCCTCTGGGGAGATGGCGGCAGAGTATAAATAAGATTATTATTATTATCATCATTATTATCATCATCATCATCATCATGATCATCATCTACTCTTCAGACAATCTAGGAAGCCAGTTGAATGCACTCAACAGTTTCAACCATAGTGGGGACAGTCATGGAGTAGAGTTGATATTTCTACGCATTCATTCTACGTATATAAGGCCAGTAATGCATCTTAATCCATCAGTCAGACCAATGCATTTATACTGTCTGGAATAAGTTTTTCAAAGTATTGGGAGGTGAGATTTTCCTAACTGATATTGAAATGCCAGGTGCAACCTTTCTGCCAGCAAAGCAATGCTCTGTTTTGCATAAACTGACATGCAGAAGTTGTGAAATTCCTAATTGTGCCCATTGCATGTCAGATTCTGCTTTTGCCTTCCTATTATTCATAATTCTGTCTTATATGCAAAACACAGATCTCCCAAAGCCCTGCCAGCAGTACACATCTATCTCGTAATTTCCAGAGAATCCTTTGTTCTTGATGTTGGTTTGTTTTCTCTCTTTTAGTGTTTTGGTTGAAAGGCAAGAGAGGCTTGAAATTATACTCTAATCTGCAACACCTCAGCAGCAAGACTAAGAGGAGAAAGGAATAAACAGGGGTTTCTAAGCTGTTGCTTCTGTTTTGTAGAAAACGGGGGAGAGTATTCATTTCATTCCATGCATCAAGCATGTATCAAGCTCATTACAGCAATGAGAGAGCTAAATACAATTGTTTGTAGCAACCCACTGAAACAACGGTAAGTAAATGCCTATATAAATGCATGGTGTGTGGTATGCAAGATGAACTACCTCTTTCTCTACTCAGCATGGAAGTCATCAATCTGGTTTGCTTTTGCCACACGTGTACACTCTTAATATCAAACATATAGAGGCAACTGTGGCCCTCAAGAGATTGTGGGAATACAAACTCCAGGGGTTCTTAGACGAAACGTATTATCTAGAACCATCACAGTCTGGTTTTAGGCTGGTACATGGAACTGAAACAGCCTGGGTCGCCTTAGTGGATGATCTACGTAGGGAACTGGACAAGGTCAGGGGAAATGTGTCCCCATTGGTTCTCTTGGACCTCTCAGCAGCCTTCCACAATTGTATTTAGCTCTCTCATTGCTGTAATGAGCTTGATACATGCTTGATGCATGGAATGAAATGAATACTCTCCCCTGTTTTCTACAAAACAGGTGCATACTATATGAATGAGATTAGATTGCCGTTTTCTGGATGTTATGTAAGAGGCAGCATGGATTAATGGATAGCCTTCTTGTAAACTCCAAGAAGGATCAGTTAGAAAGTAGGGAAGAGGGAGCAATTGCATAACTAAAGAGACAAGTTTCCTTCTTTGGCTTTCCTTGCTTTCATCTCGGCCTCTTGCCAAGAATCCTTTCCTTTCCTTTATAATGAACCATGCAGTCACAAGTAGATATTGAAAAATCCATACCTGCGCCTCCCTTTTATTTATAGGCTTTTTGCTAGGAACAAAGAGACCAAATCATCCATATATATATATATATATATATATATATATATATATATATATATGCGAGGGGTATTTTTTAAGTAAGGTCCGTTTTGTTGTAGACACTAGTAGTTCGCGCGCATACCGCAACAAGCGCGTGCGTCGTGTACCGACATGCCTCGGGAACATCTGTGCTCAGTTTCCGCTCTGTAGCTAACCTGTACAGTTCTGTTCTGTGCTTTAAAATGTTTAAGACTATCAACTCACCTGCCGCATGTGAGGTTCGCTCAGTTATACGGTTTTTGTCAGCAAGGAACCTGCCTGCTGCAGAAATTCATCGGCGGGTGAGTTGATTTGAACCGGCTTCCTCTGGACACATTCCAGCTTACAGTAAGTCATAACAGGATCAAGTATGTGTGTGTGTTAAAAAAAACCTTATGCTGTTAACCATTATGTACAGCTGCTAATGTAGGTCAACTACTAAGTTTGGACCACACCCGGTGGGGTATAACTGTATAGTTTTTAGAATACAGTTCAGCTTTTGCTCTGAGGAGCCTTTGCTCAGGCATTTTGCTCAACCATTTCTACTGCTCTCTCATTTCGATGAAGATGAAGAACCCATATTCTGTATTGCTTACGAAGACTATGTAAGTTTGTTGCACTGTTTGTAACATTGCAAGTTTATGTTTTAACTCTGTTGATAAGAGTAAAGTTTTTCTGTTCTTTTTTCTCTTGCCTGGGTGCAATGTTATTGTGTCTTCTGCATTGGACTTGACTGAAATATGCTTAGCGCAACAGAATCAACCTCTCGCTTCTATTGCAGTGCCCAGAAATGAACACAGTGTGATTCCAGGTAACATGGTCTAACCAAGGCAGAATAGAGGGGTAGCATGTCTTCCCTGGATCTATACACTTGATTCCTATTTATGCAGGCCAAAATCCCATTGGCTTTTTTAAGCTGCCGGATCACATTGTTGGCTCATGTTTAACTTGTTGTCCACAAGGATGAATTTGTATCTTATCAGTTTTCATAGGAGCCCCCGGTGGCACAGTGGGTTAAAGCCCTGTGCTGGCAGGACTGAAGACCAACAGGTCACAGGTTCGAATCCGGGGAGAGGCGGATGAGCTCCCTCTATCAGCTCCAGCTCCTCATGTGGGGACATGAGAGAAGCCTCCCACAAGGATGATCAAACATCAAAAAAATCATCCGGGCGTTCCCTTGGCAATGTTCTTGTAGACGGCCAATTCTCTCACAACAGGATGCTCCTGACACGACAAAAAAAAATCAGTTTTCATCACTGTCTTGTGTTTTCACAACCATCTTATGAAACATGTGAAAATCTCAAAGAAGTTCAGCACCTTGGATAGTTCCTCAAAAGTTCAAAAATGAAGCCTACAATGGCTTCACCAACTGCACAGATGTAGAAGTTGCTAGCTACTGCTAGGTAGAAATTGACCTCTTCTAGAAGGAAAACTGACCCAAAACTATAAAAGCTGAGAAGTGAGTAGGTTACATTGAGGTCTGCATGGAGCAGCAGAAACAAAGGGAACCTTTTCAAGAGAAATGAAAAGAAGTGGGTTGTACCAGCAATCATGAAAAATGTATCCCTCCTGGTAGACTTCCACTTCAACTCTGTGCACCATAGCTGCTAATAAATAGCTAGGGTTCATGCTCTCTGCTTTGATGATTCCCTCTCAGATGATCTCAGCTTGTCTTTGCTAAGTTCATATTTGGATTTCAAGAGTGTGTCCCCCTCCCAATACCTTTTTCTACCCCAATTTCCTTGGTGTTAAATTGCTTTCCTTTTGTTGCTGGTACATTAGGCCAGGTAATGGCCATTCTTCTTATTGCCAATCCCTACATTTTCATACCAAGTTAGGCTTAGGAAAGTACATCATTAATTTTCACTAAAGGAGTAGAAGGGCTCTTTTTACACTCAACGATCTTAAGGAGGCTTATCGTCTTTTATTCCACGGTTTAGAAAGGAAGGGCCAGGAAATCTTACAGTTCCGTTCCACACACTTTATATACCAATGTGCATTTATTTTTTCAAATAAACAGTGGAAGGTAAAACTGAATCAAAAGTGCTCAGCAGTGTTTCAGGTGACCCTGACTTCTGCTCTAATCACTTTATCAGCAGAAATTTCTTTCATATCAATTGCCTTTTCTTGTTTTCAACTTCAGTTGTTTTCAGCAAGTTTGAAGTTCTTACATGAAGGTGAAGTTACCTTGCTTAATTAACAGTATTTTTCTGAACTTGACTGGATTGCAGCTCTGTGTTATCCAACCTGTGAAACAATGATACACATTCTGCAGCAAACACACTGGGAACTGGTTGTCTTAACTCACCCTTCGGTTGGTCATGAAGCATGCCAAGGATTGATGTCAGGTGGTGTTAGAAACAGTAACTTGAGGAAATATAACTTGCTATCAACAAAACAGATTGTCAGTTTCACAAAGAACAAGTGGAGAATGTGTGCATTGAACAATCCTCCCATCACTGCTAAATACCCAGAGTGCAATTTTTATAGTCATTTCATTTATTTATTTATTTAATTTCAAACAAATTGTTTGAGGACCGGGACATCCGTAGGGAGACCAAGGTGCTTGCTTGTAAAGCTATGTCCTCCCAACCTTGCTATATGCCTGTGAAACATGGACAGATGTCACATGCAACTCCTGGAACGATTCCACCAGTGTTGCCTCTGAAAAATCCTACAAATCTCTTGGGAAGACACGTGGACAAATGTCAGTGTGCTGGAAGAAGCAAAGACCACCAGCATTGAAGTGATGCTCCTACGCCATCAACTCCGCTGGACCAGCCACATGTCTGAATGCCCGATCATTGTCTCCCAAAGCAGTTACTTTAGTCCAAACTCAAGAACGGAAAACTGAATGTTGGAGGACAAGAGATTTAAAAATGGACTCAAAGGCAACCTTAAAAACTGTGACATAGACACTGAGAACTGGGAAGCCCTGGCCCTTGAGCGATCTAGCTGGAGGTCAGTTGTGACCAGCAGTGCTGTAGAATTTGAAGAGGCACAAATGGAGGGCAAAAGAGAGAAACGTGCTAAGGGGAAGGCGCATCAAGCCAACCCTGACTGGGACTGCCTTCCACCTGGAAACCAGGAGAACATGTGGAGAACATGTGGGTCAAGAATAGGGCTCCACAGTCACCTATATACCCACCACCAGGACACCGTACTTGGAGGACAATCTTACTCGGACAACAAGGGATTGCCTAAATAAGTATTTATTTTATTTACCTTATTTATATCCCACCTTTCTCTACCCCAAGGGGGATTCAAGGCGGCTTACAAGTGACACATAGTGCCTTAAAACATACAATATTAACTTTAAAATAAATTGGATTAAAATTAATACATATTAAACATAATTAAAATACATTCTGATGTTAAAAACACACCATCCAGGAATCAGTTTAATGCCATCGCATAGTCAATTGCACATATTTCACATTAGTATTATTGCACTGCATTAGTTTTCATAAGCCTGCTCCCACAGCCAGACTTTTACTCTCCTTCTGAAGGCTAGGAGGGAGGGGGCTAATCTAATATTGCTTGGGAGGGTGTTCCACAGCTGAGGGGCCACTACTGAGAAGGCCCTGTCTCTCATCCACACCAGCCATGCTTGCAAAGAAGGTGGGGCCAAGAGTAGGGCCTCCCCAGATGATCTTAATCTCTGAGATGGTTCATAGGGGGCGATACGTTTGGACACGTTGACTGGGCTGGAACCGTTTAGAGCTTTATAGGCTAAAGCCAGCACTTTGAATTGTACTTGGTAGCAGACTGGCAGCTGGTGGAGCTGATATAACAGGGGGCTGTGTGCTCCCTGTTCACTGTTCCGATAAGCAACCTGACTGCTTCCCGTTGGACAACTTGAAAATTCTGAACAGTCTTCAAAGGCAACCCCACATAGAGTGCATTGCAGTAATCTATACAGGATGTAACCAGAATGTGGACCATCATGGCTAAGTCTGAATTCCTAAGGTACAGGCGCAGCTGGCGCACAAGTTTTAGTTGTAGACATATGCTTACGCCATTTCTGAAGCAAAGAGTTTTCTGATAAAACAGTTTTCCGGGCTAGAATCAACACTGGGAGCCTTGGCTATTTAATCTTCCCTCTCAAGTTCTCCCATGCCCTCTAAACATACATGCATTATTAGAAAATTAGTAAAGCGGTTTCCTTAAACCAACTGGTCATTAGGCATTTGAAGACAACTAGCTGCAGAGATTAAATGTGACAGTCCCTGTAAAAGATGCAGAGAGCCTGGGAATCCCACGGCAGTAATGAAATATTGATTTCATATGCAGATAGCAACAAAGAGGCAATAATAAGTATGAAGCACACCAGCCAACTGTATACAGAGCTGCTGCTGCTGCTTCTATAACTAGTGGGTAAGGCATGGAAATAATACAATTTTGGATTTCAAATCCCCAAATCTCTCAAACCCTGGTGGTGGCATGGCAGAACTCTCTTGTCTATCCCCCTTTGCTGAAGACTAAAGTTTCCATTTAGCTTTGGGCCAGAACTCTGTTTCTGATGGTTTTTAATTTAATTAAGGAAAAATCAAGAAATTGAGATTTTTTTTAAAAAAACTCAAACTCAGGAGGAAGTGAAACCAAAAGTTTTCTCCTCCCCAATTTTTTTTTTATCATGTCAGAAGCGGCTTGAGAAACTGCAAGTCGCTTCTGGTGTGAGAGAATTCGCCATCTGCAGAGATGTTGCCCAGGGGATGCCCGGCTGTATTACCATCCTGTGGGAGGCTTCTCTCATGTCCCCACATGGAAAGCTGGAGCTGACAGATGGGAGCTCACCCCATCTCATGGATTCGAACCATCGACCTTCAGGTCAGCCATTCAGCCAGCACAAGGGTTTAATCCATTGTGCCACCATGGCTTCTCCCTGATGACTCTACAGTAGGTTTCAGTGCAGACTGTATTTGCTCCATTCACAGATTTAACATTCACTGGTTTCTACAAAGGATTGACACAAAGAACCTCTAATGAAAAATAACAACATACAGTAGTCTCGCTTATTCAACCTTCTCTCATCCAACATTCTGTATTATCCAGTGCAGTCTGCCTCCTTCCTGGATCCACAGTTGTTTCAATACATTGCGATGTTTTGGTGCTAAATTCGTAAACACAGTAATTACTACATAACGTTACTGTGTATTGAACTGTTTTTTCTGTCTATTTGTTGTAAAACATGACGTTTTGGTGCTTAATTTGTAAAATCAGAATATAATTTGATGTTTAATAGACTTTTCCTTAATTCCTCCTTATTATCCAACATTTTCACTTAACCAACATTCTGCCGGTCCGTTTCTGTTGGATAAGTGGGACTCTACTGTATTCGGGGGGGGGGGGGGGGGAATCAACTGTACGGTGAAGGGCTTCCTTTCAAGAAAAGTGCTGAGACTTTCTAGTTGCCTTCAAATATTTGAACAGATGTCACCATTGCTCTGTTCAATAGCAAGGAAGCAGATTTTGATCATGATCTAATTATTGCTGTCTGGATATAAATCTCTGTCATTGTGCTTATATGGCAGTGGTTGATATTTGTTTTCCTGGTGTGGAAGAACAGCTGGTCAGATCTGAGCACAGGTACACACCTTCACACACATGCGCACACACCTTGCCCCTGATGTAACAGCTATCTAATTATTTGAATACCATACCTAAAAAGCCAAATAGGGCAAAGATGAAACATTTTGCTTAATGGTTTAAAAGTTCTAACCAGTTAGAAGTATCTCTTAGCATTTATTAGACAAATTATCCTTATTGGGAGAGTGGAAGGCTATTTCCTCTGTGTAACTTTTTCAAGAGCATCTGCAAAGCGTCTTTGTGTGCTCCTTTGTCTGATCATTGGCCAGAGCTATGCCCAGGTGCCTCCTAGCTACCTTTGAGCACACAACACAAAGATTTGTCCAAAGATGTACTAGATAGCTCTTTGTACAATACTTAAAACCTTAGATCTGCTAGTTTCTGTTGTTTTTAAACCTGCTTTTTGTCTGAGGGAGGAGGAGGAAGAAGAGAGTCCTAGCCCCCAACAACTGTGTCAATTATGATTATGGGGCCCCCAGTGGCGCAATGGGTTAAACCCTTGTGCTGGCAGGACTGAAGACTGACAGGTTGGAGGTTCAAATCTGGGGAGAGCTCGGATAAGCTCCCTCTGTCAGCTCCAGCTCCCCATGAGGGGACACGAGAGAAGCCTCCCACAAGGATGGTAAAACATCAAAACATCCAGGCATCCCCTGGGCAACGTCCTTGCAGATGGCCAATTCTCTCACACCAGACGTGACTGGCAGTTTCTCAAGTCACTCCTGACATGAAAAATAAATTATGTGAGGAAAGGCTAGAAACCAATTTTTGGAGGGGTTTATCTATTATGCAGTGGCTAAAATACGAAAACAGGTAGTCTTAAAGGTACTACCAAATTTATTTTACCTCTCCTTCTCCCCATCGTTTTGATGCTTCACGAGACAGATAGGGTTACATTTTTGCTCAGAAGACATAGCCCATCCTCAAATATCTGTACCCAGTAAAGGATGGAATTTCCCCCCGTTTCTTAGCTTTGATATGGATCTCACATTTGTACAGATGTGAACAAGAATTGTGTATGCACTTAAGCTGAACGTGAATCTCTTTGTCTGCCTTAGGTATTTTTTCAAAACCTTATGTCTTTAGAATAAGATCTTTCTTGATTAAGCATACCTTCACTGATGACACAAAATTCTAAGGGGAGTTGCACCAAGCAAAGGGCACATGGAAGTCAGAAATTATGGCTAATGTTCAAAAATGCTTTTAGGAAGAAAAAAACACACACATTCAACACCTCTACCTGCTATTCTATGGCCTCTGTGAAACCTTGGTTCATGTCCAGAAACTAATGGAGGCGTGTTTTTATGATGAAGCAAAATTTACAATTGGCACCTTTATCCGCAGTATCAGCATGCTTAGCTAATAGATGAAAACAGCTGAGAATGGCTTAAAACAGGGTTTCTCAACCTTCCTAACACCACAACCCCTTAATACAGTTCCTCATGTTGTGGTGACCCCCAAACCATAACATTATTTCCATTGCTACTTCATAACTGTAATTTTGCTACTGTTATGGATCAGAATGTAAATATCTGATATGCAGGATGTATTTTCATTCACTGGACCAAATTTGGCACAAATACCTGATATGCCCAAATTTGAATACTGGTGGGGTTGCAGGGGGATTGATTTTGTCATTTGGGAGTTGTAGTTGCTAAGATTTATAGTTCACCTACAATCAAAGAGAATTTTTAACCCCACCAACAATTGAATTGAAGCAGTCTTGGCACACAGAACTCCCATGACCAACAGAAAATACTGGAAGGGTTTGGTGGACATTGACCTTGAGTTTTGGAGTTGTAGTTCACCTATATCCAGAGAACACTGTGGACTCAAACAATGATAGATCTGGCCCAAACCTGGCACTCAATATGCCCAAATGTGAACACTGGAGTTTGGGAAAATAGACCTTGACATTTGGGAGATGTAGTTGCTGGGATTTATAGTTCACCTACAATCAAAGAGCATTCTGAACCAATGATAGAATTGGGCCAAACTTCCCACACAGAACCCCCATGCCTTAAAGGGAATCACTGGCGTGAGCCTCCCTCCAGCCTCACACGATCTCCCTCACCTGCACATGCATACCACTCTGCCATATGCCAAGCACGCCTGCTCTCCCCTCCCCACTTGGAGTCCCAGAAACCACCCTCCCCTTGGCTCAGAGGCCGGCTGAGAGGCCAGCCAATCACAGTGGAGGAGGGCTTTTGGTGGGAGGATTCACCATCTGTTTCCAAAAAAGAAGAGAAGGTTAGGCAGAGAGATCTTCAACCTTCTCTGCCAAAGGGATTCCTAAGACCATCAGAAATATATGTCTTCTGATGGTCTTTGGCCACCCCTCTGAAACCCCTTGCGATCTCCCCAGGGGTCACAATCCCCACGTTGAGAAAAACTGGCCTAAAAGAATCACTATCCACATTGAGAAAGTCCTGTCCCAGCTGGTTGCACTGTAAAAGAATTGAGAGATGACCGTGAAGATATTCAGCTGGGTCTCCTTATCCTGGAATACTGATTTCTAGGAGTTTGCTCAGGTCAAAAGTCTATTGCTTCCATATATCCTACCAGCCACAAGGAAACAAGATGTCGCTGAATTATGAGGGCCTTAATATTTTATTTCCAGTGGTTTCATACTCCCCTTGGCATTAATAAAGGTTGATATACAATTTTGCAATATTCCAAGTATGAAGGGAGCTTTGGAATGTGGGTACCTACAGCTTTGGACTTGTATACAAAATTGTCTTCCTTCGCTCCTATCAATTGCTGTACTTCAAAAAAGTAAAAGGTTTTCTAATCAACTCCCCTTCCAAAACGGGAATTTATTACAAAATACATATACTTGCCTCTTTGTTTTCTTCTGAAAAGTCACCAACAGTTTCTGAAGTGCCATGCACAACATCTATACATTTTATTAAGCTTGAAAGGCATTTTCCCATCCCTTGAAGTGATTAATTTTCAGCACCCCCATTGGAATTCAGGTGATCACATAAAACATCATGCTGGGCTTTCAGTGAAAAAAGAATATTGATCTTGGTGAAACTCTAAAAAAACCAGCAATAGCTTAATTCAAGATGTACGTGGATATATATTTCCATTGTTTCAGGAGGAAAAAAAACTTTGGCTGAATTTTTGATAACACACCCTTAAGAAAATCAATTTCCCATTATGTTGAAATGTTGGCATTTAGTCAATTATGATTTATTGATTGGGATTCTCCCCTCCACTCTCCAATTTTAAAAAGTCCCAAGCTGAAAAGTCATTAAACAGAAGCCCTCATATCTCAGACTGAAAGAAAATCAGCAAATGTATGCTAAAAATGTCATCTGTTTATTTTAATACATGTAAATGACCTGTTCAGTCGCAAAACTTTGAGTCCAAAATTATACTTAAGGCACAATCATTAAGCTAGGAGGAAAAGTCTAAGAAAACATAGGTCAAATCAAGGTGGACTTCAAACTGTAATAAGATTGTGTAGGATCAAATCCATATAAATTAAAGCAAAAAAGCCAAGAAACAAAGAAAACAACAAAATAGCCAACACCTACAACACAAACAAAGAGAAAAAAAGTGATGAAAAGATAACGCCACTAATTGCCAAACCCTTTATATAACAAATCATGTTATGACCTTTTCTCAGAGTGCCAATCTTGTGTCACGGGGATGTTATTCAACGATCATCCCTTGCACACACAAAAATAATCCTTTCCACAAATTTCCTCCCCTACTTTCATAGAAAAATCTTGACCTGCCTGCCCTCAATACAAAAAACCCCAAGCTTCACTTTATTACAATAAATCATAGTGTTATGAATTTGATAACAAAAATTGCCAACTCCTCGGAAGAGCTGTCAAATGCAAGGCAGAGAAATAAAGCTATTTTCTTGATCACCACTTCCAAGAAAACAATTGTAACTGCACCCAAGAATGCATGCAATCAAAACAACTCTATTCTGAAAACCACGCAAGAGAACCTTGAGACTAAATCTTTTAGACCTATGGCCCTCCTAAATCAAGATGAGAAGATATTCACCCCTATCCTAACCTCAATGCTAAACAATTTCATACCGGCTTTATGCTGGGATGATTCAATCCACAGGGTACTTAACATCATTCAGCCTTGACAAAGAACCCACTGGCTTCCAATCTTTAGATGCTTTGAAAGCCATTGACAGAATGGAATGGCCCTTCCTCTTTGAAGTACTCAGGGAAATGGACTTGGGATACAGTTTTGTTGTCAAAAACGAGAATCCTGAGACAGACTCCCAAACCAGCAGCTCTGAGGGTGACCAGAAGCAGGAGATTGCCATTACCTTTCCCCCAGTTTCAGGTGGCTTCCCAATGAACCTGACAAAGTTGCATAAGCACCACATACACACCCTAGGGATATCTCAACATTTGGTTTAAGGGAAGACATAATTCTCTCACAATACCTCAAGATAATGGGCTTAAAGAAGAGCCACAGTTTTTCTCCCAGATTTTAGTTAACTCTATCACTGGAACACTTCTTCATTCTGATCAGCAGATCAGACCCCCTCCCAGGGCTTTCGATTGAGGCTGTCCCAACTCCCTGGCACCCATTGTGTGGCCAGCTGAAACCCATTGTCCTGTTCCGGTTGGGCAATCCATGAGTGGATCTTGATCAGCCCTGGTCTGGACCAATCAGCAACAAAGTCTCTTTGTTTTGAATTACTGTCAAAATGCTATAAATAAACCTGTATGTTCGCAATTCTGCTTATGTCAGTTTTTGATGTGCAAACTCTGTTGACATCCATATTTGGCCAATGTGAATAAATGCCACTGTTCCTTGCCTTCAACCCATCTGTGTCTTATTCGTTCTTTTGGGGCTTGACATGCTGGGTCCCGAACCCACAGTCCTTGCAGAGCTGAAATCACTTGACAGTTTTGTTACAGATCTCCAACACATTTATGAACACTCAAAAGCAACAGTTTTACTTAATGGCCTAGATCTAGTAACTTTAAAACTTTCTAGAGGCACAAGGCAAGGTTGCTGAATGTTTCCTTTTTTGTTCCAACAATTGAACACCTAGTGAATCTAATCCAGGACAACTTCGACACAACTGGCTTGACTATAGATGGATGCCATCATAAGATTGCCCTATATGTGGATGATGTTCTCATTTCCCTGACAAACCCCACAAAACAATCAATAGATAATTTTGGATTATAGTCTAGTTTCCAAGTTAACTTTAACAAATCCACTATGATGTATTGTCGAAGGCTTTCATGGCCGGAATCACTGGGTTGTTGTAGGTTTTTTGGGCTATATGGCCATGTTCTAGAGGCATTCTCTCCTGACGTTTCACCTGCATCTATGGCAAGCATCCTCAGAGGTTGTGAGATCTAGAATATGGCCATATAGCCCGAAAAAACCTACAACAACCCACTATGATGTGCTTAAATGTATCACTCTGCAAAAATAAAAAAATGACAATCTATAACCAGTTTACAATTCTGCCCCTCTGGCTTCTCCTACTTAGGATAACAATTACAAAAGACTTTCTTCAATTCATCCCACACAAATACAATACAATGACCTCATGGATGACACAAAAGAGAAGACCCTGCTTTCTGAAATCAATTAGACACATCACCTCTGATAAAGTTCATCTGGCAACTCCAGACACTGAATTGTATTTTCGCATCTTCCAAGTAAGGCAATTTGTACAAATACTTAAGGGACAACACTCCACATGGTGGGTCACATTGGAAATAAATAACATAATATCTTCTAAATCTCTCTTGACAAAAACTACCAGGCTTGCATTGAAATATATTACTAACCCATTCTTACATATATATCTATCATTTTCATTGGACAAATTTACACACTTCAAAAAATGGAAGGATTGCAGAGTCCATCAGGTGCTGGACCCTTTTCTAGGTGGAAAAAATCTAAACTTGTAAACATCCTAAAAACGTCTCTACAACCTGCCAACCTCACCTGGTTCCAATTACATCAAATCACCATGTTTTCATCACTATTGTCCATTACAGGAGAAACCCCATGTACCTACAATATGGGACTCCTTCAACCAACCACTAAAAGTCTCCTATTGAACACACATTTTGTTCAGAGTAAGGGCTCTTTGAGCATGAAATCATGCATCCTCCTAGCCCAATGTTTACTGTTATTTTTTTTACTTTGCTTGTTGATGTTTGTTCCCTTTCCTTGTTATTAGCTAGACTGCTTGTGTTAGTATATAAGTACAGTGTACTATTGCCACCCGTAAACAAGCTAAAACAATGTTCAATACAAAATTATAATTAGATAAGTTAGTGCCTGGGAAACTTTCTCCCCCAAACCCAGCACATTGCTCTTATAACTCTCTCAAGCTCACTCACAAGCATATGGAGTTCAACCCCGCCTCTAATTTCATTAAAAAGTTCAATATTGCAGGGAAGCATTTCTGATTCAATATTTTTATTGGTTTTTTATATTTGAACAAATGTTTTAAGATTTCATTTTAATTACTTCCCTCCATCTCTTTTCTTTTGATGTACTATTATTTGTGTTCCAAGGTCACACAGAAATCAAATACTTGAAGAAGTTTTACTATATTTTGACTTTGAAGGGTTATTTTGGCATAGCAATGCTTCGTTTACATTACATTACATTAAGAATGCAGTCATATACACACATACTCAGAAGTAAGTCTCAAATAGTTTTATGGGTCTTATTCTTATGTAAATGTGAACAGGGTTGTAGGCATTCTAAATGTTGCACTAGAGCCCTGAAACACCTTTTCACCACAAACCATACTCTGTCCAGGTAATCCTTTAAGTAAAGGTTTATTTAAAGAAGATTATATAAAAAATAAGCCAATGCAAAAGAAATAATCAAAGTTCAAAATGTTATTTCCAAGACAGCCAAGAATCCAAAATCTTTTCAAATATAGTCTCCAGAGTCAATCCACAAAAATATCCATAAACAAGATAGCATGAAACCAAGGCAGGCAACCTATGCCACACATGAACTAGAAGCAAGAACAAACTAAGAAACTTTAATGCATTGATTCCAAGAACCCAGGACCCCAAAACTGAGAGCTGTTCACCTGAATACAATGTTGCTCCCACAAAGGATTATACCTGCAGGAATCACTCTAAAAGGCCTCCATCCCTCCCATAACATCATTTCTCATGCACCTGCTTTTCATCTTCTTATCTCTAAGCTTCTGGGAAAACCAAGTCTTTTTGTTGTTGCCTGCTCTATCTCCACAGTTCCAAGCGCCTTGACCTAGACAAACATTCATCTCCCACATTTCTCTTATCCTGCACTTCTGGCAAGTTCTCATGAGAACTGATATTTCTTTCTCCAGTCCCATGGGAACTTCCAGGAGATTCCAAAACAAATTTCTCTAGTCTACTTCTATCCTCCTCTGGGCCCTCTGAATCTATCCTCACATCCCCTTCCTCATCTTCTGAGCACTCAAAATCTGACCAGGCTACAACAATAAAAGGCTATCAGAAAGCATGTATTTTTATGATAATCATGTTCCCACCCCAACTCTATATTTCTAATTAATTATATTCTGTTAATTTCCTGTAGGTAGGGATGTTTCGAAAAGTCCCCAGAATGTATGTTTTCCGATTTTGACAAGAAAAGTGCCGTTCTATGAGGAAAATCCAGAGAAATGCAAAAACCAAAAAGTATCCATTTTCTAGTTTACATATTTGTTCAGCAAGCATGAATTACTTTAATTTGCATTAAAACATAAATCAAATGAATTTTCTTCAGGATCTGAACAATTACTGTAATTATCACATTCTACATTATGGAAGGAAATATAAAGAAGGCATAGACTTAGGACCTAGGAAAAGCTGCTTCTGTATTATACATCAAGCCATTTCCCATTATCCTGCCAAGCTACAGAGAAGTGAGTTCAGCTAGAGGGAAAGGTAGAAAGGAAAGCAAAACACTGAATTACGTTTTATGGACTCAGACAGTGAAATGGAGGGAAACCACTAATTACGCTGCTGTTTCTCAATTATTTTGTCATATTTTTTTAATGAGTGCAGCTACTTTCTTTTCTTTTAATAATCCATAAAGTATATTTTATGCCAACCCAGAGGTCTAATTGCTTCACAGATGATCTGTCCTGACATGAGCAAGGAATACATTTTAATACTAATAAACACATGTACACATATGCCATTCCTCAACATTCTACCTTTTTGGTATGTACGTACATTCTTCCATTATGTTTTCAAAATTTCTACATATCAATTTCTTGTTGAAATTGAATTTTTCTTAATTGCTTATTCTGAAGCACCAAGATTCCTTTCTTTGTGAAAAATATTGTTTTACATTGCTGTTTGATATAGCTTTCCAACTTCAACACATTAGTTGAATATATGTATCTGCTAATAGTATTGTCATCAGAGTCTCTGCATGTTGATGGATGGGAAGAAAGAGCAAACTTTGGTGTAGAAATTATTTGGAGTCCCTTTTTTGGGGGAAAGGTTGCATTATAACTCTCTTCTTTAGGTTCTCTAATTATTATACTCAGAACTGGGTTTCTCTTGTATATTATTATATAATATGCACATATTATCTTGGTGACAAAAAGTGCCTTTGTGATTGTTTACAGAGTGCTAGGCTCCTGAATTATAAAGTATAATGCTTTCCCCACATTTCTGTCTCTCCGATTTTCTTTTTCTTCTCATTATGATTTTTCTAAACCCATTCTTCCATTGGCCTTGGAGGGCAGCTATAAAACCATGTCCTGCTATGCCTATTCTTGTCTTTTATCTAAACAAAAGAATAGTTCTACGAATTCTTTTGAATGAGCCGATAGTTCTGGTATTTGGGAATTCTATCTCTGGGTTCAATTTCAATTCTGGATGCATTGTTTTAAAAAGGATATATGGGCAAGTTGGAGTGAGTGCAACAAAGGACAACAAGTGTGGAGAACAAAATATATGAGAAGTTGAAGGAACTGTGCCTGTCTAGCTTGGTGAAGACACTGAGGGATAATATGGTTGTATGTATTTAATGAGCTGCCCCAAACTGGCGAGTTAAGGTCTCCACTGTCTCAGAATATAGAATCAAGTCTAACTGGTGTGAGTTACAAGAGAGTAAACTTCAACTCATTGTCAAAAAGAACTTCTTGACAATGAGAGCAGTATGGCAATGGAAACAATTGTCTAAAGCAGGGTTCTTAAACCATTTCAGCCGCAGAGCCCTTTTTGAAGCAAAAGTTTCCAGTGGAGCTCCAAGGAATGTTGATATATTATATAACATTTGACAGATGGGCCGGGCCAGGGACTGATGGATGGAGAGTTTTTGTGTGAACTAACTGAAAAAAACATGAACAAATTCCTATGCACAGCACACATATCTCGTTTGTCGCAAAAAAAAAAACCCATAATAATAAAGAAGGAAAAAAATACAATATTTAAAATGAAAAGCAATTGTAATCAACATAAACTTAACAGCACTTAAGTGGAAGACCCCAGGGGCCATCCAATCCAACCCCCTTCTGCCATGCAGGAAAAGCACAATCAAAGCACCCCCTGAGGAGAGGGAGGGAAATAGGGTTTTGGAGGCAACAAGGCAATGGGAAAAGGATATGGGTGGTGAGGGAGGTGAGAAAAAAGGCTTTTGGGGCAAGCTAGGCATGGAGACCGGGAGGAGTAGGAAAGAGGACAGTAAGCTTGGAGAGGGAGGAAAAGGAAAGCATGGTGCCCGCCAGTATGCTTCGTGGAGCCCCAAAGGCTCTGCGGAGTACACTTCAAGAACCGTTGGTTTACAGAGATGATATGTCTTCAGAAATAGTGGACAACACCTTCCTGGGCATGCTCTTGATGGAAATCCTGCATTGAAAACCCATGAGTCTCTGAAACCATTTCTGTAGTAGTTGTTCCTGCTCCTGTACCCAGTAGACATGTCCAGTCTAAAAGAAATGGTTTAAAAGTTATTACAAAACTGGGAGTGCTGGTGTTTCATTTCTAAAGCATTTCTAAAGTATAGTTAATGAAAAATTGTTACTATTAAATGAGAGTAATGAAATTTCATTAATATTTTGTTATAATAATTGCACATAGTTACTATAATTGGGGAAACTTCAGGGACTCCTTTATTCCTCATTTTTACAGCGATTGAGGTGAAACTCATCACAACAGTAGAAAACCTTTCCCACTCTTAGTCCACGAAATTTCAGGCCGTTTCACTAATCTATGAAATTTTGGGGAATGTTCAAAGTTTTTATAATTTTTTTTAATAATAAAGAAAAGATGTTCCTAGTTCAACAGTATTATTTCATGTTTAGTTGTGTAGTTCTTACTTTGAAAGTAGTGGCTCTATTCTGAGAACTTTGTTTTTGTACCAAAAGCTTTTCTAAATGGGTGGATGTCATGACGCTGTTAAATTGGTGGACTGGATAGCAAAATGTGCTATAACACGGTGTTCCTCATAAAAAGACAATGTTTTTGCAGTTTAATAAACTTTTGCCATGTTTTTATAATAGAACCAATTAGGAAATGACATTTATAACCAAGGAACAAAAACTATAGTGTAGAAAGAAACCATCAAAGCATCCTTGACAGATGGCAATCCAGCTTCTGAATAATAATAATAATAATAATAATAATAGAAAAATATGTTCCTAGTTTGAAAGTGTTAATTCCTGTTTAGTTGTGCAGTCCTTACTTTGAAAGTAGTAGTTCAAAGAACTTTGTTTTTGCACCAAAAACTTTGTTAAATGGGTAGGTAGAGATGTTAAATTGGTGGACTGGATAGTACTACAGCAAAATGTGCTATAACACAATATCCCTTGTGCAAAGATAAAGTTTTTGCAGTTTAATAAACTTTTGCTATGTTTTTTATGATAGAACAAAATTAGGAAATGACAATTATAACCCAGGAACAAAAATCATAGTGTAGAATCTTAAATATATTGGAGCTCTGGCTGGCTACAGAAGGGCAAATCTCTCTGATGCTGAGCAGTGCACTGCATTCTGGGAAATGTAGTTTAGGGCATGGCCTTTTGAATTATCTGGCATAGGGCTCCTCCCTTCCCTAACAACATTTCCCAGAGTTTGTGGATCTTTACACTTAAGTTTCCCCCAAACAGGAGTTCACAGTGTTCACTGCAAACACTCAGTGGCCCCATCTACAGTGGCCATTTAATTCAGTTCAAAGCCAGCTTCAAACTGCAGCAGACAGACTACAAACTCCCACAACTGTGCATGAAAGACAACCCTTAATGTGCACCAGTGCTCTGTGGTTCCAGTATTCTCTATGTAATGATCTGCCCAGCACAACCACTTTCTTCAGTACTGGCTTGAAACTGCATAAAATGGCCAGTGTAAGGGGACCACTGTTTGGGCTTTCTTTGATCCCCAGTGCCGTCACACAGTTCTTTCTGTCCCTCTTGTCTAACTTCAACTATTGTGCCAGACTAAATGTCTCCAAAGGTTCCGATGGGGATTTATCCTACTTTCATTCCCTATCAGGACAGTACCCTTCCATCTGCAATGCTGCCATCACAGTCACCTGGTTTGAAATCCAGCACTCACAATGATAACACTGACCGACACACATTCTGGTTCATCAAATGTTAAACCTCTTTCTGGGTACATTTGACTGGCTGATTCCAAAAATAGCACCAGTTTTTTCCCTATCAGCTCTAGTTTTTGAGATATAGAACATATGCCATATATCAGACACTCATAAAAAGCCATGATAGCCATATCTAAGAAACTAGAGCTGATGCACTCAATCCCATGCAATTTTCTGAATCAGTGCCCCATATAACTCAGGAGCAGGCTAAAAACCAATATACCAAGAAAAAATAATTGGTTCTGGAGACCAAGGGGATTGTTGTTTGTTCACTCAGTTGCTTCTGACTCTTTGTGACCTCATAGACAAGCTCCTTTAAGGTCAAGGCAGACACTTCAAGGATCCCATCCATCCACCTTGCCCTTGGTCTGTCCCTCTTCCTTTTTCCTTCCATTTTCCCCAGCATCATTGTCTTCTCCAGGCTTTCCTGTCTTCTCATTATGTGGCCAAAGTACTTCACCTTTGCCTCTAATATCCTTCCCTCCAGTGAGCAGTCGGGCTTTATTTCCTGGCTTATGGACTAGTTTGATCTTCTTGAGGTCCAAGGCACTCTCAGAATTTTCCTCCAGCACCACAGTTCAAAAGCATCTATCTTCCTTCACTCAGCCTTCCTTATCATACAGCTCTCATATTCATAGGTTACTACGGGGAATACCATTGCTTTAACTATGCGGATCTGTGTTGCTAGTGTGATGTCTCTTCCTACTCTTTACTATTTTTTCAAGATTGGTCATTGCTTTCCTCCCAAGAAGTAAACGTCTTCTGATTTCCTGGCTTCTGTCTGTGTCTGCAGCAATCTTTGCGCCTAGAAATACAAAGTCGGTCACTGCCTCCAAGTTTCCCCCCTCTATTTGCCACTTATCAATCAATCTGGCTGCCAACATCTTGGTTTTTTTTTTTTATGTTTAACTGCAACCCAACTTTTGCACTTTCTTCTTTCACCTTGGTTAGAAGGCTCCTCAGCTCCTCGTCGCTTTCAGTCATCAAAGTGGTATCATCTCCATAGCTAAGGTTGTTAATGCTCTGGTTACATCCTGTATAGACTACTGCAACACACTCTATGTGGGGTTGCCTGTGAAGACTGTCCGGAAGCTTCAAGTGGTCCAACGGACGGCAGCCAGGTTACTAACAGGAGCAGCACTCAAGGAGCATACAACTCCTCTGTTGCACCAGCTCCACTGGTTGCCAGTTTGCTACCGGGCACAATTCAAAGTACTGGCTTTAGCCTATAAAGTCCTAAATGGTTGTGGCCCAACTTACCTGTCCGAATGCATCTCCCCCTATGAACCAGCTAAGACGTTAAGATCGTCTGGGGAGGCTGTGCTCTTGATCCTGCCTGCATTACAAATACATTTGGTGGAGATGAGAGACAAAGCCTTTTTGGTGGTGGCCCCTCGGCTATGGAATGCCCTTCCTAGGGACATTAGATTGGCCCCCTCTGTTTTAACATTCTGGAAAAAAGTCAAGACCTGGCTGGTTGAGCAAGTGTTTGGAAAGGTAGTGCAACAGACATAGGAATATGGAACAATTGGATGATGACATCAGACTTCGTTTTTAACCAGAAGACATAAATAATTTATGTTTTACTGATTTTGTTATGGTTTTATATTATATGTTAATGTTTTAAATGTTTTAAATATTTTATGATGTTATTGGGCACTGAATTGTTGCCTCTGTAAACTGCCTTGAGTCGCCCATGGGCTGAGAAAGACGGTATACAAATATTATATATATATATATATATATATATATATATATATATATATTATTTGTAAATGTTTTGTCCAGCAATTTTAACTCCCGCCTTGGATTCATCAAGCCCCGTACGTCACATGTGTTCTGCATACAAGTTGAATAGAAAGGGTGAGAGCATACAGCCCTGCTATACTCTTTTCCCAATCTTGAACCAGTCTGTTGTTCCATGGTCTGTTGTTACTGTTACTACTTGGTAAAAAAACAAAAACAAGACACTTTTGTTCACAGATGTTAAACATAAAACAGCATTTATATAAAGAGTTTCAAATGTTTCTCAAGCTAAACCATACTCTTCTGAATCACACAACACAAATGCTGTTTTTTCACTCCAACCCTCTCAACAAATATCTCCCTGATTTTTTCTCAAACCCCAGGCTCAAATGACTTCAACTCAAATTCCAATTATCATTCACAGACTGTCCCATGCAAATCTCTCTAATGTACTACCAATCAACATCCATTGAAACACTCCATCCCCATCCTATCTGAGTGAACTGGTCCCATAGTGCATCAAGCACTAGTGCTCATCATGCTCTTTGCTACCTCTGTTATGTAGTAATGCAACAGCAGTCTTCACAGAAATAAATCCTAAGCAAGCCATAGCACATGAGTTCAAAGGCTGAAACTGGGCTCACAGGTAGTTGATGATGCCATGAGAAGATCTGAAGAAATAATAGTTTAGAACTCTCCCCAAATCATTGAAGTACTAGCTAATTTAAATACTAGCAACTAAGATAAAATGTACTAATCCAACTCTTGCGATGGTGATGACAATTACTAAAGACTTACACAACAATTTCATTTATTTATTGCATTCGTATGCCACCTTTCTCCGAGAATGGGACCCATGGCATGAACTATGCCTCCAAGCAGCCATCAAATCCTAAAGCAGGGTGTTGTTGTTTTCTCACCAGCTCATATCATCAGACAAGATTGACCTTAATCGCTGCCTTCGTTGGCACACTGATTTAATCCGAGGAGACGCAAAACATGTATATGATTTGAAATCAGATTAGTCTCTGACAAGCACTATCATATCAGGTCTTCACTCCATTTTAGCTGCTCTGCAGTTTCCATTTTAATGGCCTGAAAGGTGATTACTGCATGCTGACAACTGATGAGGGCAAGGCAATGGGGAAATGGCATTCTTGAAAGGAAGCACTCTGAACCTCGGCTATTACATAACAGTCCCTGGCTTCTCTCCAGCATAGCCTTCTAGGATGTGAAAAAAACAAAAAACAATTTGACAATGATGGTTCTAATTCACAGCTGCTGTAACTAACAAGGAGCTGTCATGTCAGACAAAGTTGTGATTTGAGGCTCAGACAATGCTGAGTACCATGCTGGAGGTAAAGGCAAATCACCAAATTGATCTGAGCAGAACTGGGCTGTTTTCCAAATAGTCAAAAGAGGGTTGAAATTGACCCTGGTGCACACTGCTACAAAGTAGAGCCTGCCAGTGTGGCATCATTGGGAATTGTCTCCACTGTCACTATTTTCTGCATCATGGCATGCATTTGGTGTGTGTGTGTGTTAAACTGTAGAAGCTCTTGCTGAAAAATGAAAAACACCTTGAATTATATCAACAAATTTGCTACCCCTTAATGATCAAACACAAAACTCAGACTTACTTAGGTGATCCCTCGTTGCCCAAGTAGATACGTAGGTGACTGTGGACCCCTATTCTTGACCCGCATGTTCTTCCACAGTGAGGACATCGGTTTCCAGGTGGAAGGCGGTCCCGATCAGGGTTTGCTTGATGCTCCTTCCTCTTGGTACGTTTATCCCTTTCACCCTTTATTCATGCCTCTTTGAATTCCACAGCACTGCTGGTCACAGCTGACCTCCAGTTAGAGCACTCGAGGGCCAGGGCTTCCCACTTCTATGCCACAGTTTTTAAAGTTAGCTTTAACCCCATGTTTAAATCTTTTTTTTTTCTTGCCCATCAACACTTCGTTTTCTGTTCTTGAATTGAATCACTGAGTTGCAGAATTAATCATTATGGTTTCAATACAGTCTGAATAAGGATTATGAGCAAGGATTACGGATGAATGTAATCATGCACTTTATATGTTTTAATCTGTTATTATTCTATGTGTTTTATTGTTTAACTGTTTTAAGTATATGGGATAGGTTTGTCTTCCCTTCGCCTGTCTTCCCAAGAGATTTGCAGGATTTTTTGGAGGCAACACTGATGGAATCATTCAAGGAGTAGACAATCCATGTTTCACAGGCGTATAGCAGGATTGGGAGGACCATAGCTTTATAAACAAGCGCCTTGGTCTCCTTATGGATGTCCTGATCCTCAAATACTCTCTGCTTCATTCAGAAAAATGCTGCACTTGCAGAGCTCAGGCAGTGTTATATTTCAGTGTCCATGTTGACTCCTGTGGAGAGAAGTGGCTGCCAAGGTAGTGGAAATGATCAACATTTTCTAATGTTACGCCACTAAGCTATATTTCTAGCATTGCAGAGGGATTGACTGGTGACTGCTGGAAGAGCTCAGACTATAAAGTGAGAGGTGTTTAATTAAGTAAAATCATATGTCATGACAATCAGAGGTCTTCATCACCTTGAAGAACATATTGGCTACTTCATTACATCTCCATAACTTATATCTTCCCCTTTTCCAGAAGAGGCTGGTAGAGTTTCTAGATTGCAACCAAAATTAGAAAGTTTCCATCTCTAGAGCAGGCCTAAGGCCTTTAGTTAAAGAGAGCATCTTTCCACATGCAAAAGATTTTGGAAAAAATGGCAATCACAAAGAAAAATGATGTTATATCCTTTTGGTAAACCACTAGTCAAGGAAAAGCATGACCTTGTTAGAAGTCAACCTTTTGAATAAGGGTTGATGTTCACAAGCATTCATGTAATTGCACACAGGTAATTCAGCTGTTAAACTGATAAACCATGTCTTTGAACTGCCAGGGACAAAGACATGCCACTGCACAAACATGTATTTGGCTAGCAGAGTTTTAAAATGTTTATTTGAAGTTGAAGTTGACATTGCAGTTGCCCAAAACACATACCCTCCCTTTAAACCTCCTAGTTTAAAATATTCACTTCCATTGAAGTCCAAAAGCATACTGCATCCACCTCCACTGAGGTGAAGTCCAAAAACACACTGATGACAAAATGGCGTCTTGAGTCTGAACGTCTTCAGTACAATCACATGTCTGTAGCCCCTTCCACATCAAAGAGGTCAGTCAAACTTGCAAATAAATATATACACACAAAACAGGTTAACAAATATATGCATTACCAAACAAATAGTGGAGGCTTGGAAGGTTGCTATTTCCAACAAAAGATAACTGGACTTCAACTATATTAATGGAAGAGCATTGATCTTCATACATGTTGGAGTGCAGAGCTGGCAGTGTAGCAGATCCTCCATCACTGTGCGCTGCTCCTTCCCAACATCAACGTGCTTGAGATGACAGAATTCTAGTTTCTCTTGTTCTTTTTTAAATAGTTCATTTTAAATTGTAGTATTGCAATCATCCACACAAATAAAGGTTAAAATGTAAGTCATTCTACCACACCACTGGCAATTTGATTATTCTGGGGAAATCTACCAATGGACTTCATCCTAGTACTATCTATTGAGGAAAGAAAAGGATACCCAGGCAGGGGCGGCTCAACCCATTACGCAAAGTAAGCATTTGCAGTATAGTTGATTTTGCCCAGGGGCGCTCTTGAGGTGCTCTTGGGGGAAAATAGACCTTGACATATGTGAGTTGTAGTTACTGGGATGTATAGTTCACCTACAATCAAAGAGCATTTTGAACTCCACCAATTTATTTATTTATCGAGTTATCAGCAACCAGTCAATTATATTACATTTCTAACAGAACAAAGCAAACAAACAGACAAAATACAAAAATACAGAATACAGAATACAAAATTTGTGAGTTTTGTAGTTGATTAAATGTCCTTTGACCAGTATCTGGCCACTTGGAGTGCTTCTGGTGTTGCTGCAAGAAGGCCCTCCATTGTGCATGTGGCAGGGCTCAGGTAGCATTGCAGCAGGTGGTCAGTGGTTTGCTCCTCTCCACACTCGCATGTCGAGGATTCAACTTTGTAGCCCCATTTCTGAAGGTTGGCTCTGCATCTCCAGCTCATCCCCTGTTTGGGTATCAGCCAGCACGTCAATGACTTAAATCTAGAAATAGTTTTTTAAGATCTACAGAGACACTCACTGGAACACCTTAGCAAGCGAGAGTCCAAAAGTGGCAGGCTCAAACCCAGAACCTCAACTCCACCAATGATGGAATTGAACCAAATATGGCACACAGAACTCCCAGGATGAACAGAAAATATATATCAGTGACTGGTTGGAGTGGGGGTGGGGGCGCCAAAATACTGCTTGCTTACCATTGAAAATTACCTAGGGCTGCCTCTGTACCCAGGCAAAACTGGTCATCTTGCTTTGTGCATTCAAATCATTTCCAACACCTGGCAACCTATCCTGAAAACCCATCACAGGGTTCTCTTAAGAATATTTGTTCCTCTGAGGCTGAGAAATTATGATTTGCTTAATATCTCTCAGTGGGTTTCCATGGGAGTTCTTCTTGCTTGACAGCTAAACTACTACCCCATGCTGGCTTTCTATTTTGGTCATAATACTTCTAAAAAGTCTGAAAAATCATGAGACCATAGGTCTCATGATACTGATTTGTTAAAATAAAAATGTTTTAAAACCCTATTTAATTGGATCACATTCACATAGAAAGAAAACAGCATCATATAGAAGGGTCTGCATCTGCACTTTATTAACATTTATGCAAATGTTACTGCTGCAATTAAAATTAATTGGAGAAAGGGAAGAATCACAGTAGATTGGGATGGGGGTAGTTGAAATCTCCCATAACTACCACTACTCTCTTTTCTGAATGTGTGGTTGTCTGTTCCAGGAAGGCATCATCCAAGTCATCATTCTGGCCTGGGAGTGTGTAGTAGACCCCCATTGTGACATCCGTGTTGTTTCTCCCCTCCCTTTTTATTGCTTATGCTGTCAACCTAATTTCCAGGAGTTCAGTCATAGATCACTTTACAGATGTAAACATCCTTGACATATAGTGCTACTCTTCCAATTTTGCTTTGCTGTGTCAAGAATTTAAGTTCATCTTGTTTATTTCCCATGTTCTGTGCTTTTAATGTAGACATCTAATACCATGGACCAGCCACAATTACTTAAAACATTTTTCCTTCAATGAGTTTCTTGTAATATTCAATAAATTTTCTCTATAAAAGTTGGGCAATTATCTCCAGCACGGCCACAAGGAAAACTGTTCCCTCTCTCAGGGCCTGCTGATCAGATCTGTGAAAAACATTTCTGCCAACTGGATTGTTGTAGGTTCATGGGCTGTATGGTCATGTTTTAGAAGCATTATCTCCTGATGTTTCACCCACATCTGTGGCAGACATCCTCAGAGGTTGTGAGGTCTGTTGGAAAATGGAGTTTATATATCTGTGGAAAGTCCAGGGTGGGAGAAAGAACTCTTGTCTGTTGGAATTAGGTGTGAATGTCTCAATTGGCCACCTTGATTAGCATTTGATGGCCTGACAATTTTTAGGTGTGCCTTGTTACTGCCTGGGGGAATTCTTTGTAGTAACAAGGCATACCTAAAAAAGTTTTCCTTGCTATCCCAAATACTTCCAAGATAACATGTGGCCATCCAACCACCTCCCCCCCCCCCCCCAAAAAAGCCCTTTAAAAATAAAAAGGAAACTCACTGGGAGCCATATGTTTGTGATAGTATGATAGCTGGGTCCAGAAGCTCCAAGCATTACAGACACGCCGGAAAGGCGGCTGTGAATAAGAGAAGAGAGGGGGCGGAGTGAGAGCGGGGAGAGCGAAGGAAGGATAGAAAGGAGGGGATGCTTAGGGTAAGGGTTAGGGCAAGGTTTAGGATTTGGGTTTGGATTAGGGGTAAGGGTTAAGGGTTATGGTTAGGGTACGGTTTAGGGTTAGGGTAAGGTTTAGGGTTTGGGTTAGCGTAAGGGTTTGGGTAAGGGGTAAGGCTTAGGCTTATGGTACTGTTCAGGGTTAGGGGAAGGGTTAGGGTAAGAGTTAGGGTTTCACCATTAAAGAACTCTTACATTCCTTCTATATTATCTGTCTCCGGCCTGGCTTAAATTAGCTAAGTGTCTCTTGCACAAACAGTGCTCCCAAAGGAGCGATGCGGCATCTCCATAACGCTCAGAGCTTACGGACCCAGCTATCATACTATTACCCATATGTCTTCTCTTCCTACCTGAGGGAACATACCCATGACACCCAAAATAGGGGATTCCAGGAGTGATTCCCTCTCCTTCATTTCGGGTGTCATTGGTATCTTCCTTCAGAAAGGAGGAGAAGCCAAATGGCTCCCGGTAACTCCTTTATATCTTTCAGGGTTTTGTGGGAGGGTTGGGAGAGGGGGTTGGAGCCCTTGCAGTTTTCCAGGCTGAATCAGCCTGGAAAACACAGGACTACTCTCTGGACTTCCCCCTCAAAAGTCCAGAACTTTTGAGGGAGCAGTCCAGACAGTTGAAGTAATGGGTTTGGGATCAAACAACACACAGCCCCCCATTTTCAAGTTGATTTGAACCACAGCAGGGAGTTCCACCATTCCTGGATGTCCGGTTGGGCCAGCATCGGTGGGACTGTGACCACAGCAGCAGCTGCAACTGAAAACCACTTTCTGCCTTCTTTCTTCTCCCTTACTTTAACATTGTAACAAATCCCCCAATAAAGTATCATCTAATTGTAACTTTTTCCTCTCCATAGTGATACATTGTGTCCCTTTAATGCCTCTAACACTCTCTAATATGAACCTTTCCTTTTCCGAGGTGCAGATCACTGCTGGATTGCTCGGGATGCTCTTACAGTGTCCCAGAGAGGCCGAAACTGAGTTCCTCTGAACTGCGGATACGGAAACACATTGGGCCCCCTTATACACGGTTCAACGGATCAACTTCAAACTGGTGCCATTTTTATCCTAGTCTACTTCTAAGACTAACTGCTATCTCGCTTTTTGCATTATGGACTCCTGTGGCCCAGGAATAACCATTTCCACCCCAAAACCTCATGTGGAGACCAGCTGATTGTGATCCATGGCTCCATGCTGCAACATTGTTCCTGCCTCTGTCTCGCTAGTGTCCAGAAGCCTGCTGACCCCGGGGAACCTGCTGTGGTCACCCCTTGGGACCCCCGGACCTTGGACAGGCCAACTTGGATCCCTGGATGACATTGGATTTATAGCTTTCTCCCTTTGAATGAATGGATTCCGACCCTCAGCGCTCACAACGACCCCAGTGTGTTTCCCCCGGATTCTTATGAACTTTTCCCCACTTTCTATGGACTTTTTGAACTTTTATTAACTTTGGCCAACCTTTGGAACTTTTTGGGAACCTTTTCCCCAAACCCCATGGACTCTTGCCATACTTTATGAACTTTCAATGGACTTTGGTGGGAGGGAGTGCTGATATGGTTTCACCTCAGTCTTCTTCTATTATGTCGATCCCGCTGGCTGATACTGATCCAAGATATTATCAGCAAATCCCATATCCAGGACCTAAGGACAACAAAGGGACTGACTTTGGGGTCAGACAAAGATGTATTTTCCAGGAACCTAAACAATAGCCAACCCAGTTTGAGGGCTAGGGAAAAGCTATTGCTAGCAATTGTACAAAATATGGTCATCTTTCCTTCCCGGTTCACTGTTTCCTGCCCAGCCCACCTCCTCTTCTCCCATTGGCTGAGAGGCCAAAGCAGCGCTGGCTCCCTGATTGACTAAGGCGTGGCAAAGCCGGATGCGCCTCCCAGCCAGCTGATGACTCTGTCCAATCAGTGCAAAGCCGGCAAGGTGGCGGGAGCGGCAAATTTGAATTTGACAGCTCTGTATTCTCTATAAAAACTGTGTTGTTTTGCCTTATGATTTATGTCGGCTTTGGCAAATGATTGCAGTTTGACATCTGCTCCAGCTGGAATGAAATAAACAACTCAGTAGCATTTTCTTCAACTTTGCTGAGATTTAGTTGGGAAAAATTCTTTTATCTGCTTCCTTTCTCACCAGGGTTAACAGATCCTCTTTGGTGGGTCTGACAGGCCTCTGTCTTCAAGGCAAGGCTCTCCAAATTTGTGCTCGATATCTGGTTTATCCCAAATCTTTGGAGATGGCCAGGAATAAACCCACTAACAATTAAAATCACCACAAACCAGGGTTTTCCTGGTTTGTGGTGAATGAATTTGTGTTTCTCAGGGATGTCATCTGGACAGCCCCCTTTTAATTGTGGGAAGTTCTGCATTAAAGGGGCTGTCTGGATGGGCCCTTAGGGACACTGCGCCCTTCTACCATGTGCTAAGAGAAAACACATTAACAAAAACAAACAACCCCTTTCCCCCATGAGCTTTTAAATAAAGAAGTTTTAAAAAACTAAATAAAGTGGAAATCTTACATTAGTACTAACATGACTGAATCCATAGGGATTCACAGCCAAACTTTTTAGAATCCTGCATTCAACAACCTGGGCTAAATCTGTCAACATTAGCTTTTCTACCTTCCCATTTTTAAATCTAAAATTCTTTCCATCTGTATCAACTGCAACCAAAAAAATAAATTCTCATCCATCTCTGAATGATCCATCATCCATGGTAACTAACACTCTGTCCTTTTCTTAAAAAAACAAACAAACATAAACTCTTCATTCTGCCCATGAAAAAGTCCCAGTCAGCTCCCTTTGCTGGCATAGACTTTTCCCCTTCTTGACGCCCACACACATGGCACCATTGCACACACTGCTCTCTAGCTGCTAATAGTCCACATCGCCCTGCTTCCCAGCACAATTTAATATAATGAGAGGAACGGCTTCATTGCGGTACTTCATCCCATTGTTATATTTACACAATGGCTTATCAACTGTATTGCAGAGTAATCTGCTGAATCTTCTTTCACAGGAAGAGACCCTTTTGATCTTAGAGGCTGTGCTGAGACAAATAAAGCACCCTGTGTTGTGCTCAGTGGGCATGGAAATAATCTTTATAAATGGCAATTAAATTCATGGCATCTTGCAGAAACTTGGGGAATGTATTTTGCTTTTTGTTGTCAACAAATGTAAGACCCTTCCTTCTCAGTTTGTCCTCTTGCTCCATAGAATCACAGAATCTTATAGTTGGATGGGGTCCCAAGGGCCATCTAGTCCAATCTCTGCTATGCAGGGATATTTATTTATTTATTTATTACATACATTTCTATCCCGCCCTTCTCCCCACAAGGGGACTCAAGGCGACCTTACATAAGCATCTGATGATGCTATCAACATATACACCAATAAAATTACAATTAAAACAATAAAATCCATTTAAAACATTATACAGATTATACTCAGCTATAGCACTTCTGAAAGCTGCCTATATGCTTTTACTGGTTACCAGTCTGTTTTCCTGGAAGAGGCTAAGTGCTTTCAGAAGGATCATAGCTTCCTGAATGAGAAAGTGGTCTTGTTTTCATGTTTGAATTTTAACCAGTTCACCCACTACAGAGCAGAAACAAAATCATTGGGTTGCTGTGAGTTTTTTGGGCTGTATGGCCATGTTCCAGAAGCATTATCTCTCAATGTTTCACCTGCATCTGTGGCAGGCATCCTCAGAGGTTGTGAGGTCTGTTGGAAACAAGGAAAATTGGGTTTATATATCTATGGAATGTCCAGGGTTGGAGAAAGAAAAAAATGAACAAAATCTGGCGATCAGTATTTAAAAACTCTAAAATCATAACATTAAATAAAGAACAACACTCAAAAACAAGGGAACACCAGACAAGAAACATCCAGGGACAGCTAATCACCTCTCAACAAAGGATTCCCCCAGGCAGTAAGAAGGCAGACCTTGAAACTGCTAGGCCAATCAATGCTAATCAAGGTGGCCAATTGAAACATTCACACCTACTTCAAACACAAAAGAGTTCTTTCTCCCACCCTGGACATTCTACAGATATATAAACTCAATAGCCGTGGTTGGCAGCCCTTCACCAAAACAGACCCAGCAGCAAAAGGAAAGCTTGGGGTGAATTTTGAGTTTGGGGAATAAGTGGCAAGTGGCACCAGGGCCATTCACCACTTAATGGGCTTGGCCCGCGGTCCCAGGTTCTGGCTGTCCGCAGCACGTATATAACTATTTGTGGCCACTCCAAATTGCTGTATTTCACCAGGACCCACACACAAACAAATTATACAGAGAAAGAAGGATGAGACTGAACTCGGGAAGCATTTGGAAAAGTGAATATAATGTGGATATGAGTAGGATCTAGGAAAGATAAGCACAAGTTATATTTTGAAAACCACAACTACTATTTGGCGTAAAAGCTCTCTTTAAAAGCCTTACTGTTATAAGAGGAATAAAGCAAAACAACACATTCTCCAAACTCCTTTTTTCCACTTTCCTCCTTTCCACTCTCCAAATCTGCTCCTTACATGAAGTTGTTTCCAATATTTCCGACACTAACTCTTGGGCTTTCATTTACTATCCAAATTGTTGAACTGGTTCAAAGCAATATAAATAATTCAATTACCAAATTGGTTTGCATTTGGATTGAATCAATCTGATTTGGACTCACTCCTCATCAGTCTGAATTTGTCCAGGTTGGACAGCCATAGTAGTTAGTTTGCTATGATAATGCTTAGAGAGATAGCTTTGCTTTGTCTGTGCAAACATGATGTGCAGTAATACTAACTGTGGGTTGTAAAGGAATTATGCTTTGGATCTGTGTTACACTGATAAGAAAGAGGAATTCTTTTCAATGCTGGTGGGTGGAGGACCACATTAAGCCAATTGCAGATTCAAAATGAATGCAAAGTGCAACAGTGGTTACTATTTCTATGAATGAGTTTTTCCAACTAATTGTCACAAATGAGGCATGGTTAGGTCCAGCCTGAATCTTCGTAATTCAGATTAAATTTGGATCTAATTTCTTTTTGAAGCGATTTCGAAGTGATTTGGGAACCCGGAAGTGTCCTTGCCATTTTGAAGCCACTGTCGCCACGACTCAGGAAGTGATTCGGAAAAGACCCAGCGTTTGGAGGCAAGCAGCAGCTTGCATGCTGGGATGCTTGCCTCCAGCCAATGAGGGGAAACTATGTGGGGAGGGGTGGGGTTTCGGCAAGGCTTGAGCCAGGGATGTGAAGGGAAAAGGACTAGGGCAGGCTGCTTGGGTGGGAAAGGTGCCACGCCACCGCTTAGCAAGGGAACAACAGGGTTGGGAACAACTATTTTCCTTGGGGAACCGGACCATAAAAGTTTGCAGCCCTCTTTTCTCTGCCTGGGGTTACACGTTGTTATTTTGGAAAGTAGAAATCTCCTAATCTAATCCTTTCCTTGGGGAACCAGACCATAAAGGTTTGCAGCCCTCCTTTCTCTGCCTGGGGTTACATGTTGTTATTTTGGAAACTAGAAATCTCCTAATCTAATCTTTTCCTTGGGGAACCAGACCATAAAAGTTTGCAGCCCTCCTTTCTCTGCCTTGGGGTTACACGTTGTTCTTTTGGAAACTAGAAATATCCTAATCTAGTGAGGCTTCCCTGCAGCCATGCATCTCCATTTCTCCAAGAAGAAGCAGAAAGGAAAACCATACACTTGGCTGGATCATGCATTGTTCTTGCCTATCTGTTATTCCTGCTGTTTTTCTCCCTTCCCTTCTCCTCTTTCCTTTTCTCTCTTCCTTTCCCCTTTCCTTTTCTCCTCCAAATCCAGCCTGTTGGTGGGAGGGGGGGGGGTGTTACTAGGTTCCCTGGGTATTAGGGCTGGGCGGTTTCGTTTCGTAATTTCGTAATTCGTTAAAAATTCGTTATTTTTTTTATAACGAAGCGATATTGAACCATTCAGGAGCAACTAAAAAACGAAACGAATTTTTCCAATTCGTTTCGGAATTGATTCGTTATTGATTCGTTATTGATTCTTTATTGATTCGTTATTGATTCGTAAATGTTTCGTTATTATTTCCGCATGTCTGGTGCAAGTTTTAGGGTTGCTGTTTGTTTTCTCAGTGAAAAAAAATAATTATCACACCAACAGTCAACAACAGAGGGAGAGGAAAGCTTCAGAAGTTTTTTTAGCGTATTGCGTGATCGCGGCCACCATTAACGAATCGATTCGTAATCGATTCATAATTGTTTCATAATTGTTTTATGATTTCCGAAATTTCGTAAATATCGAACTTTTTTTAAGGAAAATTTTGGAATTATTTAAAATAACGAAACGCAAAAAAACCCTAAAAACGAATCAAGTTTAGAAACAAATTTTTCCGTGTTTGGACAGCCCTACTGGGTATGTTTAAAGTGGCATACTTTTTTTCCCCTGGGAACTGACAAAATAAACTGAAATGAAGGAATAAAGGCAATGTGGCCTCACTTGGCAACTTGAGTTTTCTGGGGGAGAAAACTCAGTGTTTTCCTGAACGGGCAGGGATTTGGAGGAGAAAAGGAAGGGGGAAAGGAAGAGAGATAAGGAAAGCGAAGCGAAGGGAGAAAAACAGCAGGAAAAATGTCAGTTTAAACCAGTGTGGATGGATTCCTTTCCTTTCTCTCTTGCGTCAGTTTAAACCAGTGTGGATGGGATGGATCCGCATCAATTTAAACCAGTGTGGATGGGATGGATCCACATCAGTTTAAACCAGTATGGATAGATTCCTTTCCTTTCCTTTATCTCCCACGTCAGTTTAAACCACTGTGGATGGGATGGATCCGCATCAGTTTAAATCAGTGTGGATGGATTCATTTCCTTTCCCAGTGGTTTTAACCAGAGTGGATGGATTTCTTCCCTTTGCTCCCTCCCCCTTTCTGGAGTAAAACAACTACTTTCAAAGTAAAGACCACCCAGTGAAACAGGAAATAACACTTTTAAACCATTAACGAAGGATTCGGAAGTCTCAGAAGGTTTGAAAAGTTTCAAACTCTTTTTCTGTGAAAATCAGAATCGACTTTAGATCAGAGCCACCAGTGCCCCCTACATCCAAAACGAGTTTTGAACCATTTTTTTTTTTGGGGATCAAACAAGCCTATCACAAACATGTGAGATGGCAAATATAATCTGAAACAAAGGTATGGGGTTTGCCACATTTCTCATCAGTTCCTTTGTTCCATTCCTTTTTGGACTCCTGTGATGCCCCTCCACCCACTCCCCCTTCTTTTTCCATGACATTTTACGCTCACTTTCCCTCAAATAAGCCCTAGGAATGTATTTTCTTCTATTAGCAACTTCCAACCTACGCACTCATTTAACTATTTAAACAATGCCAGACATTACAGTTATTCTTGGGTGAGTGGGCTTTATGGCATGAAGAACCTGTATCAACTGTGTAGCTTTCAAAACTCAAAGCTGCCTGGCAACCTGTGGCACTTGGATGCATGCTTTCTCCCACTGCTGAGGGGTATTACTTTGTTTTTAACATCTCTTCCTTTATCTTTTTCTCTACATTGTCACCCTAGTGTTAGTTAAATGTTATGCAGCACGTGTTTTATTCCAGTGTCCTAACGCCCAAAAATCCAGACCCCAAAATAGCCTCAGACCAATAGCCAAGGTAAACAGAAAAAACTTTACTCTCTTTACTTTGTAGAGATGAAACAAAACTGGCAAAGCAGCACACAAAAATCAACAGTGCAACATATTTACACAGTCTTTGTAATATGCATAAAATAAATCACCTTCTAAGCAGCAAATGGGAAATCAAAACAACCTGAAGTAAATAGCCATTTCACCATCAGCATCTCCTGCTGGTACTCCAGCAGCAGCCCACCAGAAATCCAGCACCCACCACACTGTATTAAAAAACCTCAAACAGTTATAGGCCCTTGGGCGTGGCACAAGATTCCTGCTTGACCTATTTAGTCAGCTGAACAAGATAATTACAAACAATAAGGTTTTTCTTCACACATGTACTTGTGTCCTGCAAGGACTTACCATAACATGAAAAGCCCATTTTGCTTCCCTTGCCATACTTTGCTATCTGATCTGCATTGTCATTGTTGTCGATGGCTTCGCTACATGAGACTGACATACATGCCTGTCCTAAAAGTATTTATTTATTTATCGTCAAAGGCTTTCATGGCCGGAATCACTGGGTTGTTGCAGGTTTTTCGGGCTGTATGGCCATGTTCTAGAAGCATTCTCTCCTGATGTTTTGCCTGCATCCATGGCAGGCATCCTCAGAGGTTGTGAGGTCTGTTGGAAACTAGGAAAACAGGGTTTACATATCTTTGGAATGTCCAGGGTGGAGGAAAGAACTCTTGTCTGTTGGCGCTAGGTGTGAATGTTTCAATTAGCCACCTTAATTAGCATTGGATCATAGAATCATAGAATCATAGAATCAAAGAGTTGGAAGAGACCTCATGGGCCATCCAGTCCAACCCCCTGCCAAGAAGCAGGAATATTGCATTCAAATCACCCCTGACAAATGGCCATCCAGCCTCTGCTTAAAAGCTTCCAAAGAAGGAGCCTCCACCACACTCCAGGGCAGAGAGTTCCACTGCTGAACGGCTCTCACAGTCAGGAAGTTCTTCCTAATGTTCAGATGGAATCTCCTCTCTTGTAGTTTGAAGCCATTGTTCCGCGTCCTAGTCTCCAAGGAAGCAGAAAACAAGCTTGCTCCCTCCTCCCTGTGGCTTCCTCTCACATATTTATACATGGCTATCATATCTCCTCTCAGCCTTCTCTTCTTCAGGCTAAACATGCCCAGTTCCCTAAGCCGCTCCTCATAGGGCTTGTTCTCCAGACCCTTGATCATTTTAGTCGCCCTCCTCTGGACACATTCCAGCTTGTCAATATCTCTCTTGAATTGTGGTGCCCAGAATTGGACACAATATTCCAGATGTGGTCTAACCAAAGCAGAATAGAGGGGTAGCATTACTTCCTTAGATCTAGACACTATGCTCCCATTGATGCAGGCCAAAATCCCATTGGCTTTTTTTGCCGCCACATCACATTGTTGGCTCATGTTTAACTTGTTGTCCACGAGGACTCCAAGATCTTTTTCACACGTACTGCTCTCGAGCCAGGCGTCACCCATTCTGTATCTTTGCATTTCATTTTTTCTGCCAAAGTGGAGTATCTTGCATTTGTCACTGTTGAACTTCATTTTGTTAGTTTTGGCCCATCTCTCTAATCTGTCAAGATCGTTTTGAATTCTGCTCCTGTCCTCTGGACTATTGGCTATCCCTCCCAATTTGGTGTCGTCTGCAAACTTGATGATCATGCCTTCTAGCCCTTCATCTAAGTCATTAATAAAGATGTTGAACAGGACCGGGCCCAGGACGGAACCCTGCGGCACTCCACTTGTCACTTCTTTCCAAGATGAAGAGGAAGCATTAGTGAGCACTCTCTGTGTTCGTCCACTTAACCAATTACAGATCCACCTCACCGTAGTTTTGCCTAGCCCACATTGGACTAGTTTCCTTGCCAGAAGGTCATGGGGGACCTTGTCGAAGGCCTTACTGAAATCCAGGTACGCCACATCCACGGCATTCCCCGCATCTACCCAGCTTGTAGCTCTATCGAAGAAAGAGATCAGATTAGTCTGGCATGACTTGTTTTTGATAAATCCATGTTGACTATTAGCGATGACTGCATTTGTTTCTAAGTGTTTGCAGACCGCTTCCTTAACAATCTTTTCCAGAATCTTGCCCGGTATCGACGTGAGGCTGACCGGACGGTAGTTGTTTGGGTCGTCCTTTTTTCCCTTCTTGAAGATTGGGACCACATTGGCCCTCCTCCAATCTGCTGGAACTTCTCCCGTTCTCCAAGAACTCTCAAAGATGGTTGCCAATGGTTCCGAAATGACTTCCGCTAGTTCCTTCAGTACTCTTGGGTGTAGTTGATCTGGCCCTGGGGACTTGAACTCATTAAGAGCGGCCAGGTATTCCTGGACGACTTCTTTCCCAATTTGGGGTTGGATGTCCTCCAATCCCTCATCCACTCCATCTTGCTGAGGTTGAAGACTCTCTTTTTGTGAGAAGACCGAGGCAAAGAAGGCATTAAGTAGTTCTGCCTTTTCCCTGTCCCCTGTCAGCATTGCCCCATCTTCTCCTCGAAGAGGTCCTATCGCCTCCTTGTTTTTCCTTTTTCTACTGACATAAGAATAGAAGCCCTTTTTATTGTTTTTAATGTCCCTGGCAAGTCTGAGCTCGTTTTTTGCTTTAGCTTTGCGGACCTTTTCCCTACAGGTGTTGGCTATTTGTTTGAATTCTTCTTTGGTGATTTCTCCCTTTTTCCACTTCTTGTGCATGTCTCTTTTGTGTCTTAGCACAGTTAGAAGTTCTTTGGACATCCATTCTGGCTTCTTTGCACTTGTCCTATTTTTTCTCTTTGTTGGCACGGTTTGCAATTGCGCCTTGAGTATTTCACTCTTGAGAAATTCCCATCCATCCGTAGCTCCCTTGTCTTTTAGTATCTGTGTCCACTGAATGCTGCTCAGCGTTTCCTTCATTTTTTGGAAATCAGCTCTCCTAAAGTCCAAAATGCGGGTTTGACTTGTCTTAGTTTCGGCCTTCCTTTGTACCTCAAATTGCAGGAGCACATGGTCACTTGCCCCTAAGGATCCTACCACTTCGACCGCATCGATCAGGTCCTCCGCATTTGTTAGGATGAGATCAAGAGTAGCCAATCCCCTTGTTGCCTCTTCTACCTTCTGGACCATGAAATTGTCTGCAAGGCAAGCGAGGAATTTGTTGGACCTTGTACTCTTGGCTGAGTTTGTTTTCCAGCAAATATCGGGATAGTTGAAATCGCCCATGACTACTACATCTCTTTTCTGTGCCTGTTTGGTCAACTGTTGGCAGAAGACTTCATCAAGATCTTCCTCCTGGCTTGGGGGTCTGTAGTAGACGCCTACAACGACATCTTTTTGAGTCCCAGTTCCCTTGATTCTTATCCAGATGATTTCAAGCTGGTTTCCCAGATTGCTGTCTTGAATTTCTTCTGCAGCATAAGAGTTTTTGACATATAAGGCTACTCCGCCTCCTCTCCCCTTTGTTCGGTTTCTGTGAAAGAGGTTATACCCCTCGATATCTACATTCCAGCGATAGGAGTCATCCCACCAGGTTTCAGTGATGGCTATGATATCGTATTTGTGGTGTAGTGCTAGAAGTTGGAGTTCGTCTTGTTTATTTCCCATGCTCTGTGCATTAGTGTAAAGACATGTGAGCCCCTGGGATCTTCCCTTGAGCTGTTTAATTGGGATTATTGTGCTTTTGGTACTTGGTCCTTGTTGTGTTTGTGCAGCCCTCCGTTTAGCCTTCTGGCGATTCCCAGACATTATGGGTAAAGTAGTGTTCGCAAGGCTGTTGTCCCCCTCCCCCAGTGGACCTAGTTTAAAGTGCGTCTAATGAGGTTTGCGAGTCTGTGAGCAAAAAGGTGTTTTCCTACTTGTGTGAGATGCACCCCATCCCTTGCCAGTAGGCCATCCTCCTGGAATAGCAGGCCATGGTCGAGGAAGCCAAAGCGTTCCTCCTGACACCATTTTCTAAGCCAGTCATTGACCTGTACTATTTTTCTGGCTCTTGTGGGTCCGTGTCTTACAACAGGGAGGAGGGATGAAAAGACCACCTGTACATTACATTCTTTTAGCATTGCTCCTAGAGCTCGAAAATCATTTGTGATCTTTTGAAACGTATGCCTTGCAGTATCATTGGTTCCTACATGAATCAACATGAGGGGAGGACGGTGATAGGGCTTGAGGAGCCTGGTGAGCCTCTGAGTGATATGGTGTATTTTTGCCCCCGGTAGGCAGCATATTTCTCGAGCCATCCCATCCGGTCTGGAAATGACAGCTTCCGTTCCTCTAAGGAGGGAGTCGCCTACTACCAAGACCTGTTTACTTTCAGGAATGACAGGGCCCCTTTTGTGCAATGTAGTGTGTAGGTCTCCAGAAAAGTGATCCTGTTGGTGTGAATTGTGTAGGTGAAAAGTGTTGTCCTCCTCCTCGACATCCCCGGTGCATTCGTCAAGGACAATCCATTGAGATTCGTCCAAGAGCCTATGGTTCTCCTGTATGTGTTCCTGTTGCTCCTGGTCTATGGTTGGGGATGGTACCCCTGCACGATTGTGCAAGTGTGAATGTTGTGAAGTGTTGTCCCGGTCAGGGCTATCCCCCGCACACTGATCAAGGATGAGCCACTGATCAGTATCTAAGCCATTCTGGTCTTCCCCAATATGTTGTGTTTCTTGGTCAGGTGCTAGTTGTGTGAGAATTTGGAATCTATTGTGTAACTGCAGCTGAGCGGAAGTATTCTGAGGAGGCTTCTGGGTCCTATGTGTCCTTGACAGATGGCTTGACAGTTTTTAGGTGTAGCTTGTTACTGCCTGGGGGAATCCTTTGTTGAGTGGTGATTAGCTGATTTGGCTGATATTTATTTACTTACAGTATTTATATACTGCTTTTCTCACCCCCGGGGAGACTCAAAGCTGTTTACACAAAAATAACTGCAAAATTCAATGACTTGCGTACAAAAGCCAAAATTCAAATCAACAATGTATAACTAGGCATAAAATCAATAGGACAATTCACCATAAGACAATATAAAAAGACATTTAAAACATGAAATATAAGAATTCAAACACCTAATAAAAGCATTAAAATCACAAAAGTAACGAGAATGATTTCTTTGCACAGTGCAAAAGGGCCAAGAAAGGAAAGTGGGGGGTTGAGGCAGGTGGAGTGGGAACCCATGCATACCATTTGACATTCCTTAGTTGGGTCCACACCTTTGTCACAGATGGTACGTTAGCAAAGTGTGTAGTAGTTTTGTATTTTGTCGCAGGGGAAAATGCAGAGAAGTTTGGAGCAGTATCTTTCAACTTCAAGAACAGAGACCAATGTGGGTCTTAGTGTGAAGGCTCTTCGGAATGCTTTCCCACCCACCATACAGCCCTGACTTGGCTCCATGAGATTTCATTATCCCCCCAGCTCAAAACTCACCCCAAACTTTCCTTTTGGGAAAGTTGAAAACATTCAGGCAGCTGTGATGAGGGCTTTAAACAACATCTCAAGTGAAAGCTTCCTCAGTTGTCATGAAGAGGTGCAGCAATGCTAGAATCAATCACATGGAGCCTATTTTCAAGGGAATAAGATGCAATTACATGTATGTTCAATATTTTCTTTGGTTTTAAATCATTCCCATTACTTTCAGGGCAAACTATATTCAGGATGCTCCTCCATCCTCTGCATCATATGTTTGAGAAGAACCAATGACTGGAAACCTACCTTTGTGTACACCAGTGGTTCCCAACCTGTGGTCTATGGACCACCAGTGGTCCGCAAGAACTAAAATATGGTCTGCGGCCTCACTGTTTTGACACCATTGCAATGAGAGTGACTGGTCTCATAAAACCCTCTTATAGTGCTGAGGCAATGGGAATGGCAAGAGGAGAGAGGCTGACTACCCACGAAAGGTGTGACAACAAGCCTCCTGACTGCTGCTTCTCCTCCTCCTCCCTCCCCCTGAGTGGAGCCGTTCCATGTGGCACCTGGAAGCGGGGGCACCTTAGTGTCTTTGTTTTTAGGCCTGTTCCTGGGGTTATTTGGAATGCTGATTCAGAAAATTGCATTGCATAGAATACATCAGATCTAAATTATTAAATATGGTTTTCTGTGAGCAAGCAGATGGCGACTACTGGATAGCAAATGTTCTGCATCAGAAACTAGAGCTGATGTGGTCTATCCAATGCACTTTTCTGAATCAGCACTCCAAATAACCAAACCAAATCTAAAGTTGACCAAAAACTTATTCATAACCCTTTTGGTAGAGGGGGTAGGAGGTTTGGGACCTGCCTACCTGCGTGACTGCATCTCTGTATACGAACCCACACGATCTCTTCGATCAACTGGAGAGGCCCTGCTCGCGATCCCACCTGCATCGCAGGCGTGATTAGTGGGGACGAGCGAGAGGGCCTTTTCGGTGGTGGCCCCTCGACTCTGGAACTCACTTCCTAAGGACATCAGGCAGGCCCCAACTCTGGCAGTCTTTAGGAGGAACTTGAAGACGTGGTTGTTCCAGTGTGCCTTCCCAGAATAATGATTCCATAGCACTTTGTCCTCTAAAGCACTTTACATCTTTTTAGGTCTGCTTGTATGTTTTCCACAAACGCCCCATCACTTTTTCACCCTTGTTCCAGCATTATTTTCAATTTTAAGTTTACATTTGGCCTTCCCACAGTTTTAATTGTGTGTTGTCTTAGTGTTAATGTTTCATTATTTTATTGTCCATGTTTTATTTTTAATTGCCGTATTGTTGTTATTATTGCTTGTATTGTTGTATTTGGGCTTGGCGTCATGTAAGCCACACCGAGTCCCTTGGGGAGATGGTAGCGGGATACAAATAAAGTATTATTATTATTATTATTATTATTATTATTATTAGAGCCCCTGGTAGCACAATGGGCGAAATCTTTGTGCTGGCAGAACTGCTGACTGAAAGGTCAGCTGTTTGAATCTGGGGAGTGGGGTAAGCTCCCATCTGTCAGCTCCAGCTTCTCATGCGGGGACATGAGAGAAGCCTCCCACAGGATTGTAAAACATCCGGGCATCCCCTGGGCTATGTCCTTGCAGACAGCCAATTCTCTCACACCAGAGGTGACTTGCAGTTTCTGAAGTCACTCTTGACACAAAATCCCCAAACCCTAATGTTGGAGAGTGGTCCCTGGTCATAGTTGTCCCTGTTCAAGTGGTCGTTGGTCAAAAAAAGGTTAGTCTACACCGATTGTATTTTCTCTCCCCAATACGCAATTATATGCATTCTTCCTCACAACCTCTCCACAGTTTCATGACTTCTGCTTATTAGTCCAATAAGCTGGATATCACTCACAACATACATGTGACTAATAGGAATGAGAAATTCGTCCGTGTGCTCTTTCTTTCTGCCAGTCCCTTAGTGTTGGGTTGTGTCAGTGTGATGGTGAATCTAATGCACATTTTAGTCTGAATTTTAAAGAAACAGGGGTCTAACCTCAAGATGGGCTCAGTACCTTGAATGGGTATTTAAAAATCTAGATGAAACCCCAGATCAGATGAACTGTTCCACTGACAAGCTGCTAGTTTCAAACGGCACAATAAGTGTAGCATGTTTATATTTCTATATGCATTTATTGTTCTTCCCCTTCTTTTGTTCCCAAACCAGGCTCTTGGTGATTTAGAAAACAGAATGCATTCTCAGATGCCCTTGTGGACATTGTGGCTTGAAAATGTGTGATTTTGGCTGCAACAGAAAATAAAATTCATGGCAACTGAAAGGGATACAAAAGGCCTATTTGTGTGCAGTGAATATCACCCAGAAAATCCTTTCACATACATGGAACAGTGCCAGTTTCTATGTTTGTTTGTAGAATTAATCGGAATGGCGGGCTGGGGTCAAGTGCCATCTAAAGCTGTGCTTCTGCTCCCCTCTGATGGAGGCAGACATTCAGAAAAGTGAGATTTTAACAAAGATGGAGAGACAAGTTCTCCAGTCAAATGTTGCTATGGCCATGAAATTCAGGGCATGAAACACACCAGACGTTCTACCTATGTCTCTCTTTTTCCATTGAGGGTGTTAATGGAATGCACTCAAAGCTCTTGGACTGCTTTTAGCTTATTGTAAGGCTGTCATGTCAAAAGGCATAAATAAGTAAAATAATACCCTCTCATCCCAAGGTACAAATCTCTCTTTGAGAAAGAAAGTCTTGGTTTCATGGTCACTCTAGCTGGAAAAGAGGAATGCTTCCTTTTTTGTGTCATCTGTGTTACTGTTTACGAATTGGAATAGCATGATACCAGTAAGGAGTCTGTTCATTGCCCCACAGACAAGTCTAACCTTTTTTCTCCAAAGTCAGGATTGTCGTAGCTAGCTCTGATAGCAAGGGTGAGAAGGAGGAGCTATTGGAAGGGCCAGTGTCCGAGTTGGAGTTCAGCAGCGCCCAGCAGCCTCAGCCAAACCTGGAAATAGAGCCTTTGGAGGAAGCTACCACAACCTGCAGAGCAAGAAGAAGTTAGTACATCTTGGCCAGGTGGAGGAAGTATTAAGCGTTCTGGGTCTTATAGATCTTATAGGCTCAAGTTTGCACATCCACCCAATGAGCTCAGAAATGAGCTATCAATATGCAACACCTAAAAACCTAGCATAAAGGGTTCTTTTTTCACAATATAAATTTTTATTGGTTTTGCATTAATAGTAAACATTGAACATTGTACATATATAAAAGGAGACAAGACAAACAATGGGGGCTGGAGCATAAAAGGTTTTCAGGAGTTTCATCTTGTTGCTGGCAGCAACGTCACTGTTTGGAGATGAGGCTTCAGTGTATTGGTGATTATGTAATTTGTGAACTTTGGACTATCTCTTGGACTTTGACATTTGAATTTTGGATTGACCTTGAAATTTGTTTTCTGTGGAAATCAGCTTTTGGATTTTGGAACAAACTAGTGGCTCACCTTGTGTTATTCTCTGCAATTTGTGTCTCTTCAGCTGAATTCTTTGGTTTGAACTTGGACTTCTTGACATTTTGATTAATCCCCTGTTTGGAAGCAGGCTTCACAACATGGGCACACAAAAATACATTACTTTTAAAAAAAAATACTTTTTGTTAAGGTATATTCTTACAGATATATAGATAAAAGCAAGGGGGGGGGGTTGGAAATGATGGGATAACAAAAATACATTACTAAGCTATTTATGTAAGACCCAAAGTATCCTATGCCACTTTTTCTTAAACCGTGAGTCCTGACCCCAGTGGGGTTTCCCTTAGCCCAAGGTTGGGGCCAAAAATATTTGGCAACAGTAAACATTTTCTGAACACCACCTAGTGGCTATTTAGTCATTTACACAAATCTGTTGTGCAGTGTTTACAGTGGACCATGCAGAAGATGCTTTGGCTGTACTTCATAAAAAGGGAAATAGGCCTGTTTAACAAACCTTGCAAATACCCATTTGTTAGTAAATGTTAGAGTTGTGCACAGAATTCGTTTCTCCCTTTTCCTTTGTTTCTTTTGTGTCTTTCGTTTCTTCAGAAGCACAAAACAGTAAAAGCCTCTCCCACTAGGAAAATTAGCTTGACATGAAAGCAAGCAGGACTCAGTCCGAGCTCCTGGCCTGCTTTTTTGGCATCACAGAGTAAGAGGCACTTGGCTCCAGGCCCTGGCAGGTGCAGGCACTCCTGCACATGCCACACACAAATTATCTTTGAAAAGAGAGTGCATGTGTTAGGAGCACCTGTGCCTGCCAGGGCCTGCGGCCGAGCACATCCCATAGAGTAGAAACAGCAGGTAAGAAGAAGCCTTACCCAGGGGAGTCTGGGTGGGAACCCCCCCCCCCCCCCCCCCCCAATAATGGGTCGATAGAAAACGGATTTTTTGGCACCAGAGATTAACAACAGATACCTACCCTTTTAATTTCAGGAGGCTTCCAAAAATGGATCAGGGTCCCCACGGGAAGCCAGGACATGAAACAGGTCAGGGTTTGCCCCGAGTGCACAACCCTATTAAATGTTTGATTTTTATACTTATTTTATTTGTACATCTATATATATATATAGATGTACAAATATAGATGTGGTCATGTGAAAATTCTCAGGCTGAAAGGGATTGCGAGTGGAAAAGTTTAAGATGTCCTGTCCTATACAATTCAATTTTATTATTTATTTACGTCATTTTTATCCCGCCCATTTCAGCCCAAAGGTGACTCAGGGCGGCGTACAGAGTGGCAAAAATTAGATGCCATGTATATATACATATATCACTTGAAGCAATTAAATCACATTATAAATACATGTAAAAACCATAAAAGCTATACAAACTATAAAAAGCTATATAACCCCTCCCCCCCCCCCATGACACTATTAGAGGGGGGATGAATAGTGTTTTCACTGGGAATTCATAATTTAATCTACTTTTGCAAAATCTGAGAAAGTGACTACAAGGTTTTGTAGTATCAAATGATGAGTGGCATTATGGCTGGTTTTCATTGATTGCCTACTTCTCAGGGATCCAGAGTGCAGATGTCGGTATCTATAAGGCTTTGCTTGTTTGTTGTGTCATGCTCTTGTGCAGGTGGTGATGATTTACAATAAAATATTGAAATATGAAATGCTTTTCAACAGAATACAATCTAGGCATAATTTCCCCAATATACACCATTTTGGTCTTCCTTTTGTGTTTCAGCTGTTATTCATCCAGAGTACAGTCCATTCTCCTCAAGTTTTTTCCAGTGGTGGGGATTTGTAACTAATGGATCAACTATCACTACATTTATCAGGAAGTAGGTTTAAGTCATTAACCATTAGGACCAATTCAGTTACAAGCATATTTTTTTCAGTTGTCCTTAATGTTTCATAATAGCATTGTAACAAGAAGATGGGTTGACTACATTCCCCTCTATTTAATTTAATTGTTATGGAGACTCCAAGCCATAACACATCATTTCTTGCCAGTAGACTGGAGAGGTGGCAAAGATCATCAGTGTGATTCATTTGTGACCAAGAAACCAAAGACAGCAAGGCAGCTATAGACACCAGTCATAAACAATATTTACAGTATACAAGTGAAGGAGCTTGGTACAAAATGTGAAATCCTCCAAGTGTCAGAAAATTACAACCAGTGTAGATTCTTTGTTTTCTTGATCCCTCACATCCTGGGTTTGTGTTCATCAAGCCACTTGACCCTTTGGCACAAACAGAATTCCAATCATATCATGTCCCATTTGAAATAACCTATGATGGCCTTCATTTTAACATTGCATTATGGCTGTGTCAACTCTTCTGTAAAGTAGCAATTTCCGTATGCTCCCTTTACCCTGAATTTCAAAGGATAAGTTTCGTTTAATGGAGTTTGAATAAGAGATTTGCTCACTTGTCACTTGAGGGAGTATTTGAAAGTGAGAAAGGAGAACAAAAATGATCAGGAATGCAAAGTGCATGGGTTGGTGGAGCAACATTTTCCTTGCTCACATCTTGTTCTCCCCAAAGAAACTCTGGAGTCCTTTGGTGAAGAATTAAAGTTTAATTCTATCCTTGCCATTAACATTATATTGTGAAAGTATGAGTTTTCTGTGATGTTCCACGGTTTGGTGAGGTCACACTCCTGTAATTATAGAAGAAATGGGGAAAATTACAGTTACACCACAAAAGGAATGAAAGGTTGAGATCTTGTTCCATGTGTAAGCTGCCCCAAGTCCCTTTAGGAAGGTGGATGTGGGGTGTAAAAATAAAGTTATTATAATGTTATTACCATATTTCCTTGAGTGTAATACACCACCAAATGTAATGTGCATCCCAATTTTGAAAGTGTGTTGCAAAAAGAGGATTCACTGTCGAATGCAATGCAGAGCAGTGGTGTCTGCAAAAAATCTGGTGGGAAGCGGCTTCTCACCAGGCCTGACAGAGGGGTGCAGCTTCCACCAGTCTTTCTGGGGCCACAGTCAACTCTCCCTCTTCCATTCCCAGTTAAGAATTCTTGCCCAATGGTGAAGGCAAGTTTCTAGTGCACCACTGAATGCTCATCTGAATTCTGGCTATGTAATTTAGTCAAAATTGTGCACACTAGATTTGAATAAATATGATATTTCATGCTGGTGTAGTACAAAGTTGCATCAGCATACTTATGCAACAGATGCGGAGGGATACGGCCATCAGTAGATCACATGTGACTCACACCAATTAGAGCTCACTTCCATGAAAACCACATAAAACATTGCTGTGGCCTAAGGTTAGTATGCAGGTAGGTCCTACAATATCTTTTATACAGTGTCGTCTACCACCAGGAGTTCTGATATAGAACTCCAGTATGCTGATGACAACATCATCTGTGCGCATTCAGAAGATCTACAAGCCACTCTAAACACCTTTGCAGAAGCATACGAGAAGCTTGGCCTGTCATTGACCATTGAGAAAACCAAAGTGCTCTTCCAGCAGTCACCAGCCAACCCCTCTCCAATGCCAGAGATACAGCTGAATGGTGTAACATTAGAAAATGTTAACCCTTTCCGCTACCTTGGCAGCCACCTCTCCACCAAAGTCAACATCGACACCGAAATACAACACCGCCTGAGCTCTGCGATTGCAGCATTTTTCCGAATGAAGCAGAAAGTGTTTGAGGACCGGGACATCCGTAGGGATACCAAGGTGCTTGTCTATAAAGCTATTGTCCTCCTAACACTGCTATATGCCTGCAAAACGTGGAAAGTCTACAGACGTCACATGCAACTCCTGGAACGATTCCATCAGTGCTGGCTCCGGAAAATCCTGCAAATCTCTTGGGAAGACAGGTGGACAAATGTCAGCTTGCTGGAAGAAGCAAAGACCACCGGCATTGAAGCAATGGTCCTCCGGCATCAACTCCGCTGGACCGGCCATGTTGTCCGGATGCCCGACAACCGTCTCCCAAAGCAGTTGCTCTACTTTGAACTCAAGAACGGAAAACGGAATGTTGGTGGGCAGGAAAAGAGATTTAAAGATGTGCTCAAAGCCAACCTTAAAAACTCTGGCATAGACACTGAGAACTGGGAAGCCCTGGCCCTTGAGCGCTCCAGCTGGAGGTCAGCTATGACCAGCAGTGCTGCAGAATTTGAAGAGGCACAAATGGAGGGTGAAAGAGAGAAATGTGCCAAGAGGAAGGCGCATCAAGCTAACCCCGACCGAGACTGCCTCCCACCTGGAAACCAGAGCCCTCACTGCGGGAGAAGATGCAGGTCAAGAATAGGGCTCCACGGCCACCTACGAACCCATCCCCAGGACACCGAACTTGGAGGACCTTAATCCTCGGACTACGAGGGATCGCCTAAGTAAGTAACCACCAGGGCATTGTTATCCTTTGTGCTTTTAAAGTGAGAAGTGTCTCGTTTATTGGTTGGAAATGTGGGAAACTTTCTAGCATTGTTCTTTTATTCCACTTAGCTCAGGGAGCTTTTCTTATTAATAGTTTTTCCCAATCTCACATTAGTCTTCATTTATGTTTGGCTTGTGCAGTTTGGCTGGAGGGCAATCCTTTTTTGGTATACAAATTTTGTTGGGCACCCAGATCCGTTTTTTGGGAGCCTCCCAAAAATGAGCTAATGGAAATATCTGTTTTCAGCTAGGCAGCCAAAAGATCCAGGAAGGTCTGGCCAATTGGCAGCAATGGGGAACTTACAAGGCTTTCCTTTCTCTTCTTGGGATCCTTTCCTTTCTTCCTTTTAAGGGAGTCTGGGTTTGAGCAACAGGGTTAAGGAAGCACCCTTCCTTGGACCCTTTCCTTTCTTGCCATCAAGGGAGTCGGGGTTTCAGCAAAGGGGTTAAGGAAGCATGCACCACATACTCCTAAATAGAAGGGAAGAAGCTGCGCCCGGCAGCCACGTGGGCTGTTTTGAGTAAAAAAGACGTGGTGGCTGAGCCCTTGCCATTACGGCCATCCAAACAAGCCAAAGAAGCTGGACTGGTCAAAAGGAATTGAGCAACCCAAATCTGTGCACAAGCCTATTTACTATGTGGATGTGGGGGCTAAGGGCCTAACCAGACTGTGAAAACTTCAAGATGTGAAAGCATAATAACAACAACAACAACAACAACAACAACAATAATAATCTTTATTTATACCCCACCACCATCTTCCCAAAGGGACTCGGGGCAGCTAACATAAGGCCAAGCCCAAACGAATTACAATAGAGCAAAAGTACATATTAGCAATACAATAATAACAAATAAAATACTTAATAAAACATAGTAATGAAATGAAAACAACAAAATCATAATAAAAAACAAATGATAAAATGGTAATAGACTTAGACAAAGAGAGAGAGAAGAATTTAAGCAAATAAAAAAACCCCAGAACTTCTAGTTTTGTGTGTTCTTGTTTATGATACTGAAATCTGGAACTGTGTGAGTTGGACAAGACCACAAGTGCCATCCAGTTCAACCCCCTTCTGCCAGGTAGGAAAAGCACAATCAAAGCACCCCAGACAGATGCCCATCCAGGCTCTGTTTAAAAGCCTCCAAAGAAAGAGCCTCCACTGGATTTCGAGGCAGAGAGTTCCATTGCTGAACATCTCTTCTTATAGTCAGGAAGTTCTTCCTAATGTTCAGATGGAATCTCCTTTCTTGTAGTTTGAACCCATTGCTCAATTGAGTCCTAGTCTCCAGGACAGCAGAAAACAAGCCTCTCCCTCTTCCTTAGGACATCCTTTCAAATATTTAAATATGGTTCTCATGTTCTCTCTTAGCATTCTCTTCTCCAGGCCAAACATATCTTTAAGCAATGTCTTTAAGCAGTTCCTCAGAGGGATCCATAGTTTCTTTGATCATTTTAATCGCCCTCCTCTGGATATCTTCCATCTTGTCAATATCTTTCTTAAATTGTGATGCTCAAAAGTGGACCCAGGGTTGTTCCAGGTGAGATGTAGCCACAGCAGAAGAGAGGGACACCATTATTTTCCTTTATATAGATACTAGACTCCATTATGACTCTACTACCATCTGTGGTAAACCTGTAAAAAGATCAAAACATTCTGAAGACAAATTTATGGGGTAGTCCAAGAATCAACTTCAAGCCAGAACTTATATTACTAGGGCTGTTGTGTGTTCAGTAAAAAAAGGAACATGAGAGAACACTGCAGTAAATGTCAACAGTGTCAAGAATCCTATATGCTTAATGTTGGAAAACAACAGAGATACCAACTGTAAAAGACTGGACAGAAAATACATGGGAAATAACAGAAATGGACATCTTAACAATGCTGTTGAGGGATAAGTCACTGGACACATTTTTTGAAGAAACATTTTTATCAATATATATCTAAAACAATGTGAAAGACTATGTATAGTTTTGGTAATATAAATGGTTGACTACATATTTGTTAATGTTAAAATAAGCAGAAGTAAAGAATTTGGGGGATGTAACGTGGGAGAAAAAATAATTATAGGGAAACCGAAAAAGGGAAGCAAGAAATCCACTTTTAAAATCTGTGTGTGTATATATTTTTGTAGTTTAGACATGTTTAATAATAATAATAATAGTAATAGTAATAATACTTTATAACCCGCCCTATCTCCCCGAAGGTAGAGTAGAGATGTATATTGTGCAGTTTGCTATGCAATTGTTGATAGGTATATCTGTATTTATGTACATATAAGTATTGTTGTTGTTGGTTTTTATGTTATTTTCTGTTAAAAACATTAATTAGAAATACCGTAAAAGAAAAAAAAAAAGAAAACAGTCACCATGGGAAAACATATCCGGCAACTTACCTTTCTTCAGTCTTTAAGAACAGCCAATCAGATTGTATTGAACCTTGCCCAGTTTTTTCCATCCCTATCAAAACCCTAGGGCTGGGCGGTTTCGTTCGTTAATTTCATAATTCGTTATTAATTCGTTATTTTTTTGATAACGAAGCGATATTGAACCATTCAGGAGCAACTAAAAAACGAAACGAATTTTTCCAATTTTTTTCGTTATTGTTTTGAAATTGTTTCGTAATTGTTTCGAAATTGTTTCGTTATTATTTCGTTATTATTTCCGTTTGTCTGGTGCAAGTTTTATAGTCATTGTTTGTTTTATCAGTGATAAAAAAAAAAATTATCACACCAACAGTCAACAACAGAGGGAGAGGGAAGCTTCAGAAGTTCCCCCTGTCCCATTTGGAGGGTTTTTTAGCGTATTGCGCAATCGCGTCCGCCATTAACGAATCTATTCGTTATTGTTTCGAAATTGTTTCGTAATTTCCGAAATTTCATAAATATCGAACTTTTTAAAAGAAAAATTTCGGAATTCTTTTAAATAACGAAATGCAAAAACCCCCTAAAAACGAATCGAGTTTAGAAACAAATTTTTCCGTGGTTGGACAGCCCTACAAAACCCTACAAGTTTCTACCATAGCTTTTCCACCACTAGATACTGCTCTTTCCACTAGATATTGCTAGGTTTTAATCCGTCCTGACTCTGCTCACCCTCCCTGCTCCTTTGTGAGTGTGTGGGGAGTAAAAACTAAAGGGAGCGACTCTATCACCAATCCAGAATGCTTATCTCTTTTGTCTTTTTTTATAGGAATTTGCTGGAGAAAGTGGTTGGGAACACAGCTGAGATACACAAAATGTAAATAGCACATGGAGCAGCTGCAGAAGGAATTGGATAATAAAAGAAAGACCAAAAAAGAGGGTGGGTGTAGAGGGAGGAGGGATGGCTTTCACAGTTTATGTCTTCTGTTTTTAAATGTCAAAAGAAACTCTGTCCTCTATAGGAATGGAGCAAAAGACAATTGGCGCAGATTGCCAAGTGATGGAAAATGGCATTCCTAAATATGCAGCAAAGCTATTCACTAGGGTAATTTTTGTTTTTAATCAAAGGCAGATTCCTTTCGCATTTAAAAAACCCTGCCTCAAACACCCTATTCATATTTTGATGACTACGAGTCACTGCCAGAAACCCACAAGATTGTCAGTGAATCGTAAACTTTTCATGAAGTCTACTAGTTCCCCTTTTTCATGTTTACCCCTTGACCTGGAAGTAAAAGAAGAAGAAAAATATGTCCTCAGTGGTATCTATGAAGAGCACAGCCTAACAACAACAACAACAACAACATCCTTGGTGTCTTGGTTTTTTTGCCCTGTGTCTATGTTATTTGGGGCACTGATTCAGAAAACGGCATTGAATAGACTGCACCAGCTCTAGTTTCTTAGATAGGGTTATCTTGGTTTGCTATGGGTGAGCAGATGGCAACTGCTAGATGGCATATGTTCTGGAGATGATGGAGAAAAATTGGTTCCATTTTTGGAATCAGTGGCTCAAATATACTCAGAAACAGGGCTAACATTTGAGGTTCTAAAACAGTGGTTCTCAACCTGTGGGTCCCCAGGTGTTTTGGACTATAACTCCCAGAAATCCCAGCCAGTTTACCAGCTGTTACGATTTCAAGGAGTTGAAGGCCAAAACATCTGGGACCCATAGAGAAACTACATTTTAGCAAGGGACATTTCATTAACTCCTGGAGCCTTCTTCTGCCTCCTTTGCCTTTGTTTCACTACATGATTGTGCTGATTTAATTGAACAGTGGAGAGGTTGAGAGACAGAAGTGACAGAAACCAAGGACCTAATCATATGAGTTGCGGAGAGCGTGTGTGTGTATGACATCTTCTTAGCATAGCATATCGTTCCATTTAGTTTTAAAGGATCTTGTACTCTGCAACAAGCCTAGCAACCATTTATTTATTTATCGTATCAGAAGCAAACCAAAGGTACAGTTTAACATGTATTTTTAAAACACAAAACTTGGCATTATATTAAATTTTTAAAGCTTGACATTATATTAAATGTCCTATGACCAGTATCTGGCCACTTGGAGTGCCTCTCGTGTTGCTATAAGGAGGTCTTCCATTGTGCATGTGGCAGGGTTCAGGCTGCATTGTAGGAGGTGGACTGTGGTTTCTTTCTCTCCACACTTGCATGTTGTGGACTCCACTTTGTGGCCTCATTTCTTAAGGCTGGCTTTGCATCTCGTGGTGCCAGAGTGAAGTCTTTTCAGTGCCTACCAAGTTGCCCAGTCTTTTGCATGCCCAGGGGGAATTTTCTTATTTGGTATCAGCTATGACTTGAGGTTCCGGGTTTTAGCCTGCCACTTTTGGACTCTTGCTTGCTGAGGTGTTACTGTGATCTGTAGCTCTTAGAAAATTGTTTCTTGATTTAAGGCATTGGCATGCTGGCTGATAGCCAAACAGGGGAAGGGCCAGAGATGTCACTGCCTTGGTCCTTTCATTGCTGGCTGCTACTTCCCAGTGGATGTCAGGTGGTGCAATGCTGGCTAAACAGTGTAATTTCTCTAGTGGTATAGGGTGTAGACATCCTATGATAATGCGGCATGTCTCATTAAGAGCCACATCCACTGTTTTAGCGTGGTGAGATGTGTTCCACACTGGGCATGCGTACTCAGCAGCAGAGTAGCAAAGAACAAGGGCCGATGTCTTCACTGTATCTGGTTGTGATCCCTAGGTTGTGTATGATATTATTGTATGATATTATTTCTAGTGCCCACTTTTTGCTTGATATCCAAGCAGTTCTTCTTGTACGTCAGAGCACAGTCCAGGGTAACTCCCAGGTATTTGGGTGTGCTGCAATGCTCCGGTGGGGGTCTTTCCCAGGTAATCCTGAGAGCTCGATCATAGTTGCTTATGATCATAGTTTTGGCCATTAGTGACGTTCACGCTTATAGAGTGGTACATGATGAAGCTGCCTTGGTGAAACTTTATGCACTATCCCTTTATTCTAACAGCTTTGGGCTATTTCTGTAAGATGTAACCGAATTCTCATAGAGGGGTAGGCACATATTATTCTTCATGCCAACAGTTGCACAGAAAAACTACACTATTTGTTTAGCAAACTTGGCCAAGCGTCTTGAGAAACCAGAACAGTGGAATTTGAGGAGGATAAGTAGAGCATAATCAATGAACAAAGAATGGTCTACACATTGAAAAAAACCAAGACATCTGTGGGATTTCATTATGTTCAAAAGTCTTGTTGAATGTACATTTTTCACATCTCTTGAGACTCATTGTGTGAAAAACAGACTTTGTTTTCAAACTCAAACATTTATAAGGCTTACAGGGCATTGTGGAGAAATAAAATAACCTACATCCTATTGGTTATTTTCACCTGTAATAGACAGACTGAATCAATTGTTGAACATGGAATCACAATCTAGGTTAATCCCATTGATTCAATGCTTTTGTTCTAGTTGAGGACTAACTAGAATGGATACAAACCAGTGAGCAAACACACATTAAAATGCATCAGGTGACAATGTACCCAATGGGAAGAATATACTGGGAATGTTAGATCTTGATCTCATGGACGCTGAGAACAATGAAACAGGTTTTTGCCTGTAGCTTTAGGACACACAGGAATTTTCCCCCTGCAATGGGAGAAAAATGCATAACAGTTAGGTTGTGCACAGATCCACTTTCCTTCGTTACATCCATTCTTTTGTTACTTTGTTACTTTCGTTACCTTTGGGAGCACGTAAGAGGAAGCCCCCTTCTGGTATGAAAATCAGCGGTTGCTCCTTTATAATTTACTTTATATGATTGTATTACAATTATTATGTTTGAGAGCAGTTGCTCCTTTTCATTTCACTCTATGTGAATACATTGAATTACACTGAACTATATACTGAATATATAGTTCAGTATAATTAAGTGTGGGCCTGATTTGGGCTGATGAAATAGAATTGTTGCTGTTGCTGTTGTGTGCTTTCAAGTCATTTCATACTTGGGTTGACCCTGAGCGAGGGCCGGGTAAATGACCTTGGAGGGCTGTATTTGGCCCTCGGGCCTTAGTTTGAGAACCCCTGGTGTATAGTATGAAAATCAGCTCGATACAAAAACAAGCGGGAGCCGATCCTGGCTCCTTGCCTGCTTTTCGTGAGCAGCTTCCTTGCCTTGGAAAGAGTGTGTATGTGGTGTACAGGCTCAAAATATGTGTGCACTTGCCTGCAACCAAGCGCCTCCTCTAGAGTAAGAAACAGACTTGCCTCCTTGCCTTGGAAAGAGAGTGTGTGCGTATAGAATAGAATATTTTGACTTCCGGGTATCTTCTCCGAGGTTTTCTCCTTTTCCTTCGTTCTCTCGCTTTCTTCTTTTTTCTCTTTCTTCTTTTTTCTCTTTCTTCTTTCTTCTCTTTCTTTTTTAATTTTTCTTCTCCCCCCCCCTTTTTTTCTTTTTTTCCTTTTTCTTTCTTTCTCTTCTTCTTCTCCTCCCTATTGGTTTACCTTATGTTGCTCTGTTTTGTTTTATTTTGTTGCTGTCCCCTTTGCCTTAAGAATTTTAAATGATTTTAAGAAAATTTTTCAGTAAAGATTTTTTAAAATAAAAAGAGAGTGCATGCATACCTGTCTGCAGCTGAGTGCCTCTCCTATAGAGTAGAGAAACAGGTAAGAAGCCTTCTTAAAGCACGTTCCTGCCTTCAGCTGAGTGCCTCTTCTCTAGAATAGAAACAGTTTAAATGCCTAAAATGATGGGAAGGGGAGCCTGAGAAGCCCCCCCCCCCAATAGTGAGCTGATAGAAGATGGATCTTTCAGTACCCCAGAGCAAAAACACATTTCTGCTCCCCCGATTTTTGGAGGCTCCCAAAAAAATGGATCGGGGCCTCCACCGAAGGTCACGAAACAGGTCAATATTTACCTGGATTGCACAAGCCTATTGTGCAACAAACCAGAAAC